>NC_086319.1:348750046-349350046 GCF_036172605.1 Pelobates fuscus | reverse complement strand
TGGTGGTATAACAAGTCCAGCAACACAACATAGAGCTTGGTAGCGAAAGGGAGCTGGGTCAACCGCGCATATCTCCTGCACTAAAATATAATGCCGTTAGCTTATCCCCTCAACAGGTGTTTCACAGTCCCACATAGCTTGATTGTGCAGGCTTGCTGCTATGGTCCAGAGCTTGTCGTGCCCTCTGCCCCCATGCCTGGGTCGGGGTCTGGTTCTTGTCACCTTTCGCCGTCTGTTGTGTCTGCAGCCGACGCTGAGTCTCCACCGTCTCCATCTGCTGGCAGCGTGGATCAGCGATGTCGCACATGGTCTCCGCCATCTTAGGTGCAGGCCCTGAGCCTGTGTAATGGCCGGGCGTCCTTGCCGGATCTCCACTGCCACGCTGTGAGTGCGGCTGAGGGGCGAGGACCGGGATCACCCCCCCGGTCCAGAGGGGGGAGGTAACAGGGCCGGGTCCGCCGTGAGATGAATTGCCGTTCCAGCTCCGTTAGGCAGGATAGTGGGGTGGCGGCTGTCCACCCCACTCACCACCGGCTAATTCCCGCTGTGAGTCGCAGGTATTTCACCTCCGAGGGACTGAAACTTCCGGAGCCAGCCTCTCCTCGGATCCGGCAGCCTTTGTGCGTCGTGGGTCGCAGTGGTATCTGTGGTCGTTGTAGAGGTTATATTTCCAGCTTAATTGTGTGTAGTTTGCAGGAGCCGAGCTTCCCTGCAACCAGCCATCTTGGCGGCCCGGCCCCGCCCCCCAAGATAGGCGTTTTTATACATATAGTATATATTTTTTTAACAACATAAAAATCAAAAACTAATTTCAGGTAGTATCTATAAACGTTCACATGGCAAAACCTCCATCAATGATCTCTAAAGTGGTCTCTAAAATGATTGATGAAAAATGTAAGCAAGAAACAATAAAATAAAGAGAAAGAGAGAAAGAGAAAGAGAAAGGAGAACAAAAAAAAATAAAAAATATATTTTTAACCTATTAAAATACAATGATGTGATTATTCTATCATAACAAAGCAACCTTTAAGTATACTGATACTATGTGAAAAAGAATGATTAACTAATATATCTTGATAGTGTTTTGTAAATCTGCAAATACTAGCTAAGCTGAATATTACGCAATGACACAGGTGGTTCTTTGACCAGTGTGTGATGACAACATGTAATGTCATTGGTCCTTAAGGGGTTAAAAATATATACTATAACTTGTTTGTACGATTGTGTATTTATGAAATGTGATTGAAGATGTTGTTTTTGCTATTTTCACAGTATAAACAAAGGATGAGCAGTGGGCAAAGTATTATATTTTCAAAATGGTGAAAATATAATAATGAACTTTTATAAGTAATGAAAGCGAGAAGAGGAATTTATTCAAACATTTATTTAATAAATTGTTATTGACCTTTCATGGTTTAAAGGGAAATATGTTTTAATTAGCTTCATTTGTAGACACATTTCCCAAATAACTCTTTGTCCAGTTAGTAAATCTGTTTCTTTTTAATGTCAAACAGATTGTAGTGTTATTAAATTAAATAAAAATGCTTTACTGTCATAATGAACTAAATAAAGTTTAAAAATTAGAATCTTTTTTTCTATGTTTGTGTAGATATAAAGGTTAAAATTTGCATTTATGCTTTTAAAAAGTTCAGTAGATCTTATAATGGCTGTGGATTGTAGAACAGTTTAAATAAACTGCACTGAGCTTTTACTTAAAGGGACATAGCAGAAATAACCCCTATTTTTTTATATGTGATAAACATAATTAAACATATGCAAATAAATACATTTTAAAAAACAAAAAGGTTTAAATAGAGTCTGACCTTTAAAATGCCTGTAGCCTATGTACTTGAAGACGTTGAATAGCAAGTTGAAATTTAATTTACAGGGTAGTAATTTTATTCCCCTAGTCACCTTTGATGGGGGAGGTGGGGATTTTCATTTAGGGCCCCCACCCGCCGCTCAGGGGTGGGGGCCGGGGGGGACAGTAGGTCCCCCCCCTTATTGTTGTTCAGGGCCCCCACCCGCAGCTCACGGGTGGGGGCCTCGGGGAGGACAGTAGGTCCCCCCCTCTTATTGTAACTTAGGACCCCCACCCACCACTCAGGGGTGAGGGCGGGGGGAGGACAGTAGGTCCCCCCCCATTATTCTTTTATAGGGCCCCCACCAGCAGCTCAGGAGCCATGTTACTCTGTATATAGAGGGAGCCATGTTTACACTGTATATAGAGGGAGCCATGTTACTCTGTATATAGAGGGGAGCCATGTTACTCTGTATATAGAGAGGAGCCATGTTTACACTGTATATAGAGGGGAGCCATGTTACTCTGTATATAGAGGGAGCCATGTTATTCTGTATATAGAGGGAGCCATGTTTACACGGTATATAGAGGGAAGCCATGTTACTCTGTATATAGAGAGGAGCCATGTTTACACTGTATATAGAGGGAGCCATGTTACTCTGTATATAGAGGGAGCCATGTTACACTGTATATAGAGGGGAGCCATGTTACACTGTATATAGAGGGAGCCATGTTATTCTCTATATAGAGGGAGCCATGTTTACACGGTATATAGAGGGAAGCCATGTTACTCTGTATATAGAGGGAGCCATGTTACTCTGTATATAGAGGCAGTGGTGTACTAAGGGGGGGGCGGCGGGGGCGGTCCGCCCCGGGTACCACTCACTAGGGGGATGCCCGGGGCGAACTTTCGCAGGGGGGCCAAATGCCGCCCTGTGTCTTGTGTAAAGGGACTGGCCGCTAATAAGACTATCTACCCGAGTTTCCCATCCATCCAGTCATTACACAGCGCAGTACACAGCGTGGGAAAGTTTTTTGGAATTTTCCCACGCTGTGTAAAATGACAAAGAGCACTCTGATTGGCTTAAACCAGCCAATCAGAGTGTTCTTAGCCTAATTGCAGGGCGTGGCAAGGCTTTATAAGCCTTCCCCCTGCCCTGCAGAGCTCAGTCTGCGCGGAGCCCTCCATGGGTGAAGATGGATTTTTATTTTTTGCGCTCGTTTTATTTTTATTTTTATTGCGTCGGTTATTATGGTTTTTTATTTTGCCTTTTTTTGGGGCTAAAAAAAGAAGATTTTAGAAGAAAGAAAACATCGAATGGTAAGTTGTTTTTATCTAATTTTTTTACAGGTTTTTAGTTAAAGGTCCCCCCCTCATTATTTTTAGATTTTTAGGGTGAGGGGGGTAGGTAGGGGGATAATTATTTTTCGGGGGGAGAGGAGACTAGGGTCCCCCCCTTTGTATTTAGGGCCCCCACCCACTGCTCTGGGGTGGGGGCCGGGGAGGGACTATAGGTCCCCCCTTATTGTTATTTTTAGGACCCGAACCCACCGCTCAGAGGGGGGGGCCGGGGGGGACAATAGGTCCCCCCTTATTGTTAATTTTAGGGCCCCCACCCACTGCTCAGGGGTGGGGGCCGGGGAGGGACAGTAGGTCCCCCCATTATTGTTATTTTTAGGGCCCCCACCCACCGCTCAGGGTTGGGGGCCGGGGGGGACAGTAGGTCCCCCTTATTGTCATTTTTAGGGCCCCCACCCACCGCTCAGGGGTGGGGGCCGGGGGGGACAGTAGGTCCCCCCTTATTGTCATTTTTAGGGCCCCACCCACCGCTCAGGGGTGGGGGCTGGGAGGACAGTAGGTCCCTCCCTTATTGTTATTTTTAGGGCCCCCACCCACCGCTCAGGGGTGGAGACCATGGGGGACAGTAGGTCCCCCCTTATTGTTAATGTTAGGGCCCCACCCACCGCTCAGGGTTGGGGGCCGGGGGGGACAGTAGGTCCCCCCTTATTGTCATTTTTAGGGCCCCCACCCACCGCTCAGGGGTGGGGGCCGGGGGGGACAGTAGGTCCCCCTTATTGTCATTTTTAGGGCCCCCACCCACCGCTCAGGGGTGGGGGCCAGGGGGGAGGACAATAGGTCCCCCTATTGGTATTTAGGGCCCCCACCCGCCACTCAGGGGTGGGGGCCGGGGGGAGGACAATAGGTCCCCCTATTGGTATTTAGGGCCCCCACCCACCGCTCAGGGGTGGGGGCCAGGGGGGAGGACAATAGGTCCTCCCCCTTTTTTTACTTTAGGACCCCTACCCGCTCAGGGAGGGGGGACCCTTTTTTTTTTTTAACAGTGAGCAGCCACAGGCTGCTCACTGTTTAATAGACATACCCCTACTCGCGGTATTGCGAGTAGGGGCACAATTTACTAATACTAAGCAATTTTTACTTTGTATTAGTAAATTTGGCCACAAAAAAAAAAATAGGGGGCGGAGCGAACACGCTATATTCGCCAGGATCTATTCGCCAGCGAACCGTTCGGGACATCACTAATTATCACATGTAATAGCAAAAATGTTATTTATTTATTGGAGTGTCCATGTGGGCTCCAATACATTGGCAGAACTATAAGACCATTGAAAGGGAGAATAACCGAACATTGTAGAAACATAGAAAAAGACTATGTGAATCACTCTGTTTCGTCACACTTCTGTATACATGATAAAAACCCTAAACAACTCACTTTCACGGGTATTGCCACTGTACAAAATCATTGGAGAGGAGGAGACATCGTAAAACAGATCGGAAAGACAGAAATGAAATGGGTGTATCATTTAGACACTTTACACCCCAAAGGTCTTAGTGTGGATTTCGATTTATTCAATTTTTTTATAACTTTACGTTTTATACATAATAATAAACTAGAAAAAAAATTTCGCCTCAACTTTTTATCATGATAATTTTTTATCATGAGAATTTTGTAGCAGATGTATATTTTTATCATATTTTACCTTATTCTCTTCTCCGTACTTTTTAATAGTCTCCCCCATTTATGTGTACATTGGTCTCAGTGCACTGTTAATGCTAATGCACTTTGTATACTTTAATACCAATCCACTACAGACCACTATTATCTCTTTTGTAATTTTGTACTTATACTTGTTCATTTTAATATTTTTTTTATTTTTATATACACAAATCATCCCTCCTTTATCTTTTTTTATTCATCTGTTAGCTTGTCAATATGTTCTCCTCTTTTATATATATATATATATATATATATACATATATTTATATGTTTATATTTTATCCCCTTTTTCTTGCCATGTTCTTAATATACATTTTATTTGTTTTCTCTTAAATTTAAAGCTTACTAGTCCACACTATTCATTTATCATTATAATATTCATTTCAGTATTAATATTCATTATTTTATTATTATTATTAATAATAATTTTATTACAAATATATATTTTGTTCATGGCGTGTCATAATAGTATATTGGGCTAAGTTTTTTATATAACAGCTCCACAAGCCATATATACTTTTTATTTCTATATTTTTATATTTCTCTCCCCATATATAGATGTCTATATAGGAACGACACTTGGAACGCACGCACGCCATTTCTAGCGTGACGTGCGTTCCACATAGATATCCCACAAGCTATTTCGGCCACCAGTAACCCAACCGCGCCGGGTCACTTCCCAGTGTGACACGTGCATTCCACAGTGGCACACAAGTCTATACGCACGGACTTTGACTGATCGCGTCATTTCCGGTGCGACCTGCGAAACCGGAAATAGAACGAACCCGGAAGCAATTATGAATCAAGCCTACCCTATAAATTTAGAACATGAATAGAACATCTCCCACACTTTTGAAAAAGCCCTTTGGACGGGCGAAACGCGTCAAGTGGGACTTTTATATAGATTTTATATCTTGTATACATTGTATTGTTATTATTTCCTTTTTAATAAATAGTTACTTTTTCATAGTACTATTTATGTATTTCCTCTTTTTTTTGGCTTGATTCCTGACACCATCCATATCCTCAGGTGGGGATTATACCACTCATGCTGTTTTAACTAGAGCAAGTCCTTGTCAGACCTTCCGGCATTCGCTAACCGTGGACTTCCGGGTTCTCGGAGCGCGGCCACTCCCCCTCCTATGACGTGGTCGTTCCCAGGGTTCATAGAGAGTCCGCGTCAACACCACAGTGCTCGATCAACTCGAAAGCTCCCGCGAACTTCAAACTGAATAATTGCTTCTACTGTGTATCGGACCCGGACTGTTTAATCATTTACCCTCCTTCTCCTCTCCTACGACCTCGGACTGTTTTTGGATATTCTCTCACCTGCTGCAACCTCGATTTCTCTCTGGAATCTCCATCACCAATTTGGATTATCACTCCTTCATAAGTTAAGTAAACCAGATTGGCTCAACCTTAATATATAACAATCCTAAATCTAAGTGGTTCGCTATCTGCTCCACATCAACTCATAATCTTGTTTCCATCACCTACTTATTAATTATCTGCATCCTAATTTGGAACTTCTCGCTGGTTGTGTTAAAATTACCTTATCCTAAAACAACTTCAAACACCGCTGCTGGTTATAACCTGCCAGGAATTAAAGAGACAGTTCAATTTGATTATCTTTTTTATTTAAAGTAATAAACGTTATCAAACTCAGAAATCTGCAGTTGTTTCCATCTTATCAACAATTGAGCGTTACAGATTGATCGAGCCTAATTAATGGATACAGCAGATCTCACTTCTGAAATCACCAGATTAAACCAAAGGGTGGATACTCTCACTCAAGGCATGCAAGATCTACAGATCACCAATGAAAGAATCCTTACTTATGTAAGGGACTTGCAAACCCATACTCCTCACACAGTTACACACTCGGCTAGTGACCCTGCTGTCTCCAACCCCGAAAAATTCTCTGGAGACAGGTCCCAATACCGAGAGTTCATCAATTCCTGCAAGTTGTTGATTGCATTAAAACCCCGATCATATCCCACAGAAAGATCTAAAGTTTGTTCTGTTATTTCATTTTTGAGAGGTGAACCCATGGCCTGGGCTCATTCCTTTCTTGAGAATGATGATCCCATATTGGATTCTCTGGATGAATTCTTTGAAGCCATGTCTCTCCTTTACGAAGACCCAAACAAACAAGCGACTGCAGATTTAACCATTAGAACACTGCAGCAAAGAAACCGGCCTGTTGAAGATTACATTGCTGAATTCAAACGATGGGCACCTGAAACTCAGTGGAATGACATAACTCTACGTAACCAGTTCCGTATTGGGTTATCTGAAGCTGTCAAAGATGAGCTCTCCAGAACTGAACTACCTACTACACTAAATACACTTATTCAACTGTCAATCAGTATCGACAGAAGACTTAGGGAAAGAAAAGCTGAGAAATCACTCACTAGCTCTCTATGGAAAAAACCCTTCACCTCTTCAAAGGCACCGGAGAAACCTATAACTCCCGCTGAACCTATGGAAATAGGGGTTGTGAGAAGTCCTCTTACTCCAGAAGAGAGAACCAGAAGAAGACAACTGAACCTCTGCATGTACTGTGCTTCGCAAGAACATGTGGTCCCAGACTGTCCCCTATTGAAACGTCCAAGAGGCGGTAAGCATGGTTCTACCACGACTATAATGAGTGTACTTCCTTCTAAACCAACCTCGCATTTCTCCTCTGTCTCTCTCATATTACAGTGGGACAAAGAAAGAATTACGACTAAGGCCATTATTGATTCCGGTGCTAATGGGGTGTTCCTGGACTCATCCTTTGTTACAAAAAATAAAATTCCTTGTGTTCAAAAACGTAATTCCGTCTCTGTCAGAGTTATTGATGGCTCCTTAATCTCCTCGGGGCCCATTCGCCTTGAAACTGTCCCTTTAAGGACTACTACTAATTATGTCCATTCTGAATTTCTTGTTTTTGATGTCATAAATTCTCCTCTTTATCCTATAATATTAGGGATAGACTGGTTACGGACTCACAACCCACTTATTACCTGGGCTCCTTTCTCTCTCACGTTTAACTCTGCATATTGCCAGAAAACATGTCTACAACACATCCCCATTTTGCATGTTACTAGGGAATCCACTATACCTTCCAGCTATTTGGAGTTCGCTGATGTGTTCAGTAAAAAGGAAGCAGAGACACTTCCTCCTCATCGACCCTATGATTGTCCGATTGACCTTGTTCCTGGTGCTCCTATCCCTTTTGGACATATTTATCCCCTCTCTGAATCAGAGCTAAAAACCCTCAAGGAATACCTAGATGAAAACCTCCGGAAGGGGTTCATTAGACCTTCCTGTTCACCAGCCGCTTCCAGCATGTTTTTTGTAAGAAACAAGGACCAGACTATTCGGCCAATCATCGATTACAGGTCTTTAAATAAAATAACTATCAAGAATCGTTACCCTCTTCCCCTGATCAATGAGTTGATTGAAAGATTAAGAACAGCTACCATCTACACTAAACTTGACCTTCGTGGGGCATATAACCTTGTTAGAATCAAAGCCAATGATGAATGGAAAACGGCGTTCAGAACCCGATATGGTCTTTACGAATATCTTGTCATGCCCTTCGGGCTATGTAACGCCCCTGCAACCTTTCAGCATTTCATTAACGATATCTTCCGAGATCTCCTAGACGTTTGTGTCATCATTTACTTAGATGATATTCTCATCTACTCCAACAACCTTGAAGAACACAGAAAACACGTGAGATGGGTATTATCCAGATTAAGAACACACAAATTATACGCAAAACCAGAAAAATGTATATTTGAAGTCAATGAAATCACTTTTTTGGGATATGTTATCTCCCCTCATTCAATAAGTATGGATACCTCCAAAATAGATTGCATTGTCAACTGGTCTACTCCTACTAATACTAAAGACTTACAACGTTTTCTGGGATTTGCCAACTTCTATAGGAAGTTCATTAAAAACTACTCCAAGGTTGCTCATCCCCTCAACCTGCTCAATAGCAGTAAACGGTCCTTTGCTTGGAACGAAGAGGCTCAAGCAGCCTTTGATGAATTAAAACGGAGATTCACAAGTGCACCCATTCTTCAACTACCTAATCCTGCTTTTCTCTACGTCATGGAAACGGATGCTTCTGATACAGCTATCGGGGCTGTCCTCTCTCAACACCAAACGCCTCAAGATCCTCTCCATCCAGTAGCTTTTTTTTCACGATCCTTGTCTCCTGCTGAACGAAATTATCCTGTAGGAGAAAAAGAATTATTAAGTATTAAAGCTGCATTCGAAAACTGGCGTCACATACTTGAAGACACACGCACTCCTGTAATTGTTTATACCGACCATAGGAACCTTGAATATCTTCATTCCAACAAAACACTCTCTGCCAGACAAGTACGCTGGAATCTTTTCTTTTCCCGTTTCAATTTTCAAATCATCTACAGACCTGGATCCAGAAATAAAAAGGCAGATGCCCTGTCCAGAATTCACCAAGATCTTCCTGTAAACGAAACTCAACCTCCTAAAATCATAGGTATTATTTCGTCATTAACTGATGATATTAAACATCTCAAAGAAGAAGATCTTGAACTTCCCAAACAAGGCAATCTATCAAAAAAGGACGGTTTGTACTACTTCAAAGACAGGTTATACATTCCTCCCTTGTTTAGGAATAAAATACTCTCCTTGATTCATGATTCCCCTCTGGCTGGTCATCCTGGTACAAGAAAAACACTGGAGCTGTCTAAAAGATATTACTGGTGGCCTCGCCAGGACAGAACCATAGAATCTTATGTCAAAAACTGTCCAACCTGTCTGAGATCAAAATCTGACCATCATCCACCATTCGGTCAATTACTGAGCCTACCTGTTCCAGAAAGACCTTGGCAGTCCATCTCAATGGATTTCTTGGTAGAACTCCCTCCTTCGCAACATCATACCACCATTCTGGTAGTGGTAGACCGTTTCACCAAGATGTCCCATTTTATTCCTTTAAAGAAATTACCCTCTTCATCTGAACTTGCAAAAGTATTCATCAACAACATCGTGAAACTTCATGGTCTTCCTGAAGAAATCATATCAGACAGAGGAACACAGTTCACCTCCAAATTCTGGAATGAGATGTGTTCCTCCCTCAACATTCAACGTAAATTATCTTCAGCCTATCATCCTCAAACCAACGGACAAACAGAGAGAGTTAACCAATGTCTTGAACAATACTTGCGATGTTATTGCTCTCATTTACAAGATGATTGGATCACGTGGTTACCAATGGCAGAGTTCTCATACAACAACTCGGTACACTCTAGTAGCAAAATGACTCCATTCTTCTCAAATTTTGGATTCCATCCTTCTTCATTCCCCGATCAAGGACTTCCTTCTTCTAATCCATACGTCTCCAACCATAACTCGTTCATGTCTGCCCTCTTCCTCAGGTTACGTGATAACCTTAAAAATGCATCATCTGCTCAGAAAAAGTTTTTCGATACTGGTAGACGACCTTCCCCTACTTACAAGGTTGGTGATCTAGTATGGCTCTCTTCAAAAAACATTGTTACCAACCGTCCCTCAAAGAAACTAAGTTCACTCTTCCTTGGCCCTTTTCGTATATTGTCACTCATCAACGAAAACGTGGTTAGATTGAAACTTCCACCTACCATGAAGCTGCATCCAGTCTTCCATGTGTCGTTGCTTAAACCACACCACTCCGACCCTTTCATGAGGGATGTTCATACCACTCCTGATCCCATTCTGGTACAAGGTGAAGAGGAATACGAGGTTCAGAGGATTCTCGACTCACGAATCCATCGTGGTTCCTTACAATATCTTGTCCGGTGGAAGGGCTACGGAGTTGACGAAGACTCATGGGTGTCGTCCTCCGCGGTGCACGCTCGTCGACTTATCAACGCGTACCATGCTCGCTACCCATCCAGACCTCGTTGACAGCATCCGGTGGCTGCTTCTTATGAGGGGGGTTCTGTCAGACCTTCCGGCATTCGCTAACCGTGGACTTCCGGGTTCTCGGAGCGCGGCCACTCCCCCTCCTATGACGTGGTCGTTCCCAGGGTTCATAGAGAGTCCGCGTCAACACCACAGTGCTCGATCAACTCGAAAGCTCCCGCGAACTTCAAACTGAATAATTGCTTCTACTGTGTATCGGACCCGGACTGTTTAATCATTTACCCTCCTTCTCCTCTCCTACGACCTCGGACTGTTTTTGGATATTCTCTCACCTGCTGCAACCTCGATTTCTCTCTGGAATCTCCATCACCAATTTGGATTATCACTCCTTCATAAGTTAAGTAAACCAGATTGGCTCAACCTTAATATATAACAATCCTAAATCTAAGTGGTTCGCTATCTGCTCCACATCAACTCATAATCTTGTTTCCATCACCTACTTATTAATTATCTGCATCCTAATTTGGAACTTCTCGCTGGTTGTGTTAAAATTACCTTATCCTAAAACAACTTCAAACACCGCTGCTGGTTATAACCTGCCAGGAATTAAAGAGACAGTTCAATTTGATTATCTTTTTTATTTAAAGTAATAAACGTTATCAAACTCAGAAATCTGCAGTTGTTTCCATCTTATCAACAATTGAGCGTTACAGTCCTGCTCTAAAGAATGTAAGTACATTTCTTCTTCTCACCTATTTTATATATTAGTACTTACTGCACCATTTGAGTTCCTTCTTTGTTTTTTCTACCTCCCATACATACCACCGACATCTGGAGGATTATCAACACTTCAACCACCATATATCCTTAGACAGGGATTGTACCGTCCACACTTTATACAGCAGAGCTCTAATAAGCTCTAGCGTATGTGAGTGGTTTTCCTATAGTTATTACTTATTTTATCCTGACTGTACCATACTGTATTGCACTATTATTTGTCCTTTCTTTTTTTCCCTGAGGTTTACTACATTTCCTCGAAGGTTTATGTATGTATTAATTTTACGGTGCAGTATACGCTACATTTTATCCTAGCAGCCTATTGTTTGCACCACAGGATTTTTAAATGGACTGTTTGTGATTTGAGATAATGCTGATTGGGCACAAAAACAACCAGTTAGAGGTGATAGAGACTTCTACAGCCTATGTGCCTACACATTATGGGCTTGCAATACAATTTTTTTTGAAACTATAGGAAGAAGTTAATATTTTTTTGCAAATTATTGTGGATATAAATTTCTATGTGCAAGGATAAGAGTGCATGGGATTTTGTACTGAAAACTTTCGCCAATTACGAAGACAGAGACATTACACAACTTATATATATATATATATAAATAGACAATATGATTTTACAATTTACAAACATACCACAGCATAATTCACTCACAACATTAGACTTTTTCAGATACCTACAGTTTAGAAGCTTTGTGTTTGTCCCTTCGGTATGATGGGCGGGAATAGCACATATGACACTCTTTGAGAGGCAATGCATGTACTCACCTACAAGAAAAAGACAAATATCCAACAGCTATACACAATTAGCAGCGCACTCCTCTCAAATAGCACTGTTATAAATCTCTGCTTGGAAAACAGATTTAAGCCCATAGAGGACACCACAGATTGGTCAGATATCTGTAATACAATTTGGTCCCTCACAACATGTCTCACCCATAAGGAACAAGTCTTCAGAATGTTATTTTGATGACACCACATGCCCCAACATTTGGCAGTTATACACTGACTAACAAGTAACCTTTGCTGGAAACAATGGGATGATCCAGTGACATTTACCCATTGCTGGTGGATTTGCCAAAAGCTATGACCAGTATGGCGCAGCGTTACAGCAGTGCTCAGCAGAATATTGGGCCAACCCTATGTTACTCCTCCCCAAGCCGATAGAACCATTTACCAGAGCAGAGAACAAGCTCACAGTTAGAATAGCTATCAACCCACTGAGCCATTGGTGACATATGGGCTACATAAAATATTTCCTCTCAAGCTATGATTACAAATAAAAAACAAACAAACATAGAAATGTATAGACTCACCTCACAAATGTGTGATTCTCCTAAATGTTTACATAAAACAAGGGACCCTTGGCTGGATGGAGGCACATCTTTACCCTGGTAATTTTATACATTCTTTATCTGGTATATTCCCTCTAAATAACTTGAAGCTTGAGAGGAGGGATCCGCCGGGGTCCTCATTCTCTCTTCTTTTTTTACACTTTATCTGTCCACTCTTCCTCTACTCTTGCTTCCGCAGGGACATTGATTAAATAAAAAAATAATCTGATAATGCCCTAAAAGGATGCAGGATAGGGAACCTAATAAATCCACATACCCCTACACACAAGAGAACACACATGGGTATGAGCTTTTCTCCAGGAATTCCATAAGGTATGATTCACTCACTTGAACCATATAACTTTCTTCTCTCCTAAATCATTCTAACAATTCTCTGTTAAAAGAATTCCAGAAGGTACATCTGTGGCGAAAGGGACTTCGCCACCGGGTTTTGGAGAGGCCTGCTTGCCAGTCTCCTACCATGTGACTATCGCCCATGGATGCAGCCGAAGTGCCGAAGTAGTCGAAGTGTCTGCCATTCGACAAACGAACATGTGGCGGCGGCCATTTTGTTTAGTCGAACGCCGTTCAGCGGTGTTTAGTCGTCAAGTTCATGGAACTCAAATTGGACCCTTGATGGCGCGAACACCGTTGTACTTTACCTTCTATGTGACTTTGATGCTTCAACAGTAGTCGAACGGCATTCGACTATACGAATGCCACATTAACATTGACATTTGCACGAATGGTTGCCGTTTGTCTGTTTGAACTGCATTTAATATGGGAAATTGACCAGCCGCACAGCCTAATTCTCTGGAACTGTTTTGGGCATGAAAATGTGCGTGCGGTTGTCAAATGTGACTTCCAGCTAACTCCTGAATGGCTGAACGAATTTGCATGATTTTTGAGTATGTTGGTTCTCTAACTATGCTGGTTCAGAAAATGTAATGAATGTAATGAATGTTTTATGCAAATGTTATTTATAATTTTGAGTTATAGAAATTGTGTAAAAAGTGTATTTTTCGCTTGGAGATAATTGAGCTGATACAGTAATTAGCCCAATTATCTCCCAAGCAGAGGGGAGGAATTTACTGTAATATATGGGAGTGTTTAACTGTACTGTATTGTGTTGATTGGATGTTGTAACTTTGTGTCCTGTGTACCATAAGGTCCACGTGGGTGGTAACCTTGTGGGAAAATGTGTATATAAGAAGCAATAAAGTCTCAGTTCATTCTGTTTCTGCTTACACTTCAAAACTGTGTGTCGTCCTGTTATTGGAGGGAAAGAAGATCTGCTCCTGTGTCTGCTGTTCCAGCTTGAAGGAAGAAAGCTTGCTCCTGTGTCTGTTGTTCCAGCTTGCAGGAGATTCAATGGGGAAAGTCCTTTTAAGGACTAGAGCATTCAGTTCAAGAGTTCCCAGGACTGAGTGTTGTCCAGTGCCTGGAGGTGTCTGGTGGAGTGCTTGAGCCCCCAGGAAGCGCTAGGAGCATCCTTTAACGGAGGTACCCTGTCGGTGTGCCAGGTGACCCGTTACAACATCTATAGTCCCCGACTCACAACTTTGATTTAGCCTATATAAAAGACCAGTAAGATGGATGAGTTAATCAAAGACAATCAGGACAATTTTAAACAATTATTTTTCTTAGTATCTAGGGAAGAAGAATCTATGGGTTTAGATTTGCAGATGCCTGTTCCAAAATCCTTACAGCAAACAGGTGTTTCAGAAATTAAGTAATGTTAATGTAAACAAATCCCCAGGACCAGATGGTATTCACCCTCATGTACTTAGACAGCTTAGTGTAGAAATATCCATACATATCAATTTTTCAGGATTGTTTTCCTTTAGGAATTGTACCAGAGGACTGGAGAATAGCAGATGGGGTGTTTATAATTATAAAGGGTGTAAAAGCTCAGTCAGGAACTACAGCCCCTTGAGCTTAACATCTGTGTTTGGGAAATGATTTAAAATGCTGTTTAAGGATAATATTCAATAATTCATTTTAAACAAAAAATATTAGTAGCAATAATCAACATGGGCGTATGAAAGACAAGTCGTGCCAAACTAACTAAATTGCATTCTATGAAGAAGTTAGTAGAACTATAGCCACTTGGCATTTGCTAAGGCATTTGATACAGTTCCACACAAAAGGTTACTAGTAAAGCTGAAATTAGTTGGTTTAAACAAAAAAAATAGTGTTCTTGGATATAACACTGGCTTGACGACAGAGTGCAGAGAATAGTTGTGAATGGCAAATTTTCAAATTGGACAAAATTGTTAAGTAAAGTGCCTCATGGTTCTTTCGTGGATACGCTTCTCTCTAATCTGTTCATAAATTATCTTGAAATAATTACAATGTAATTTGTCGGTGTTTGCAGATGACACAAAACTAGGTAAGAGAATACAGTTTGAACATGATATAACTTCTCTATATACCCTACCTCCTCTAGACTGTAAGCTCGTTTGAGCAAGGTCCTCTTCAACCTTTTGTTCCTGTAAGTTTTTGTAATTGTCTCATTTATTGTAAAATCTCCCCCTCTGATAATATTGTAAAGCCCTACGGATTATGCAGGCACGATATAAATACTAATAATAATAATGATAATGCAGAGCGATTTGGATAAATTGGGGGACTGGGCAGGTAAGAGGCAGATGAGAATCAATACAAATACATGTAAAATCATGCATCTTGGAATAAGAAACCCATAAGCCACTTATACATTAAATGGGGTTAAGTTAGGGAAAACATTAAATGAAAATAATTTGGTAACAATATTAGATCATAAACTAGGTAACAGTATGCAATGTCGGTCTGTCATTGCAAAAGCTAGTAAGGTGCTTTGTGTTTAAAAATGGGTTTTAATTAATGTTATTGCCTCATTATAAATCAATGGTAACACCCCACCTTAATTCTGTGGTGCAATTTTGGGCACCAATTTGAAAGAAAGATATTGCAGAACTAGAAAAAGTACAGAAGTGAGCTACAAACTTAGTAAATGTGATGGAAAACATTAGTTATGAGGAAAGGCTAGGAAGATTTGATGTGTTTTCTTTAGATAAAAGGCTCTTCAGAGGTGATATGAGAGCACTATATAAATATATACAGGGTCAGAACAGACCGCTATGTGCTAACCTGTTCATTAGCAGGAATATACAACAGAATATAGAACATACTGATTGTAATGAATGACTACGTGAGTTTGTCCTATGTGTTTTACCTCATATATATGCCCCTTTGAAACAAGAAGTCATGGTGTACTTAAAAATTCTAAATAGCAATGGGAATATACTTCAACTATTTTCTCATATTATTATTATTAATATTATTATTATTGTATTATTTGAATAGCGCCAGCAAATTCCGTAGCGCTGTGCAATGGGTGAGTTCACAGGGGTGCCAAGAATTGTGTCACACATATATTTAACAAATATGTTTTTGTTTATTATTATTTATTTTTATAGACCTGTGTTGAGTTTGAAATTGTTTGATATCTATGAGAGTATTATTATGTATTTTTGAGCAAAATATTAAACAAAAAAGACAATTTTTCACAGCCTTCTTTGCTCATATAGTCTGAGGGCACTGCTTGTATTACTGTCTATAATTGTCTGCACATACATATATAGTTACTATTGCTGAATGTGTCACATTAAATTATTAGTCATGTAACCTGTCTACCTGCCTGCCTGGCTATCTATCTATCTATCTATCTATCTATATATCTATCTGTCTATCTATCTATCTATCTATCTATCTGTTTCTCTGTCTGTCTGTCTATCCATCTATCTAAAATACGCTGTTTTGCTCACCTCTTTTTGCAACTGCTGATCAAATACATGGACTTATAATCCCTTGTACTAGAGTGTAAATTAAATAGTAAGAATAAATTTAAACTTCCAGACTTTTTAAATTTTAATATTAGCCCATCCATCTGTACTGTTTTTGTTTAATCTTGTCATTCCTTTTCTTCTTCATTGTGTGCTCTTGTTCTCAGGGATATGCAAACTGTATTAGTCAGCCACGCTTTCAAGCTCTCTGCACATTTTGTGTTTGAGAATTGGGAATCAGGTACATTTAAAGTCAGCCCAAGGGAAGAGTTGGGCAGGAGGAGCCTTTATAGATAACGAGGGTTGACATCTGCAACATTGATCTTTCATTATAAATATTGTTAAAAGGAACGGTGACCACCGTGGGCTTTGACAGAACAGAGCAGAACAGAGTGAGAGACAAAGGCAGGCTTTGATATTAGTTCCTTTCTGCTTATTTTCACTCCACTGATTGGCCTGGTCTCAGTTGTGGTATTTTTGTGTCTTTTTTTCCTTAAGAAAAGATTTTTCATTTTTAGAATATGAGAAGATTTGAGACATTGCAAAATAATGTAGGTCAGGTAGATATAGATCATTTTGCTTATTATGCACAAAAAATGGCACACAAGGTTTGGTATCATGCAATATTACTGTTATCTTTTACTAATGTAGAACCAATTTTCACATTGCGTAAAGAATTTAATAACAAAATTTAGTTCAATTGACAGAAACAGGCTGAAGAGTCATATTAGCACATTAGCTATCTATTGGGGCTTTCCGTTTCATCTCTGTATCATTTTGGTTCAAGTTAACCTGGCCAAGGCTCTCGGAAGTCATTTTTACTCATGCTCTCTGAACATTTTTTTTTCTAGATCATTTTTTCTCCCTTCACAATAGCCAATTAACAGAACTCATCAACCATTGTTTGTGTCTAGACTAACAATTGCAACTACCATGTTTTAAACTATGTACCAAAATGAGCATTCAGAACCTTACCACCAAATCATACAAATATCTTTCTAATGCTGTTTTTTCAAGGTATGAAGTACAAGGTTTCCAAACTTAATATTACTTTTCAGTGCCTTACAACTACTGATGGAGATGTTTCAGAAATTTGCAAATAAAACCAGTTGATTACTGGCTAAAGTTCTCAACTCGGATCAACAGCTAATGGTACACTCTATCACCAACTTCGATGCTGCCTCATTTTCAAAAAGTTGTTGCCCTAGCCATAATATGTGGGATAGGGATTCCATAACAGTTAAACAAACACACATTATGCATCTATCACAACACCCAGGCAAACTGCCAAGTGGCTTCTAATTTGGATTCACCTGTCACCAAGAAGGAACTAGCAGTTACCATTAAATTGATCCTCATATGAAGTTACCAGACACGTTTACGATGCCTTACTCTTCTATCTATCTAGCCTCACATTTCCTGTTTTATACAACTGTTATTTACAAATTTATGTTTTTACCTAAGCACAATCTCTTCTGGGGTTTACATATGCACTCTTATAGCGCTCTCATTGCCTATTCCTCTTGCTGTCTCAACTGATGGACTGAGGGATGTTTTGACCCTATCTTTGACTTCTCCATTATGACTTATAGATTACTAAGTATTGATGTTCAATTGCACCTGTCTTATGTCTGCTAAATCCTTGCAGCCTTTAGAACAGGCACAAATCACATTAGTTCTATTTTCTTTTCAAACTATTTTTATTGAACAGTATTTAAAAAAAAACCAAATTATTCTATTGTTGTATTGTTGTATTATATTTCATCTACCCTTTAATCCAGACATATTGATAAATATTAATAAAAAAATATTTATTTATTGTGACCTCAGATTAGGATATATGTAGTATTTATTCTAAAGAAGTGAAGAAGCTTGTTACATTTGGTAGTACAAATTTATACAATGCTGGAGTAAGCCTCGCAACCACATGATGGGACCTGAATTAATTTTTGCCTTAACATATGCTTAACCAAGACAGTAAACGTTTATATACATTGCCCTGATCACGTTTGAATGGATTTGTAGATGAATGGATAAATTATGATAAAATTACAGTTGTTTCAGCTAACAAATGTGCAAATTGTTGTTCCACACAAACAACATGTTTCTTTCAATTTAATGGTAGTGAAGTTTTAATAATAGAGACATCAATTTGCTTATGATGTAAGGGATTCAAATGTAATGTCTTGTGATTCTTTCTGGTTATTAGGGATATGTTTAATTAACAATTTCCTGCTGGTTGTATGTGCTGTCAGCGAGCAAATATTGCTTATTTTTTGTATTTTTGCTTTAAAGAGCAGGTGAATCTATTTTGTGAAAATGCCTCCCATAAGAACAGATCAGAATAAATCTGATAAAGTGTAATTTATTTGAAAATATGTATAATCAATGCGATCAGTGTGTTTCACTAAAATTAGAAATATTAAATTGGAAAAAATCTCAGAGTCAACTATTCACCAACAATTTGCATACTTCCGCCTTCAATTTGAAATTTACTTTGAATTCCCAACAATTCTCACGTAATTAAATAATTCTGAATATTGAATTGGTACTTACAATTTGCTTTTTTTCTCCAACCAATATATTGTTCCAGATTGGATGCATACATTAGGTGAAATTCTCCCCCAATAATAATAATTATTTGAATTTTAAATCTTGGGGAAATTTTTCCTGACTTTTGATAATCTTAAGTGTACTTGAACTGTAGTAAATACCTTCATCGATGTGGTATTTAGAGATGTTTAATTTTGAAATTTGCAAACTGAAATGTTAATTAGTAATAGGTTAAATACAGGCAATTTTTATCTTAAGAATTAAGATTCCGTGAAGCTGAAATCAATACAATACAAGTACAACAAGGTGTTATAAAAGAGCTCAATTTAAAAGGATTGCTTACAAATCTCTACATAACACGCAGAACTAAAGTGAACTAAAACAATATTAGCCAGAAATCCTAAAACATAGAACCAGCCATTAGTTTGGCTAGAGTTAACTGTAATAATAGAAAAGTACAGGACACGCTGAGGTTAAGGAAATAGAAGGTACATAAATGGTTAGAAAAGCCAAAAGTCAAGGAATACAGAAGTCAGAATAGTAAAAGTATAAACTAAGGTCAAAATACATAAGAATCAGTACAAATAATGCGCTCTTGGCTAACCAAACAGCACACTGAGAAATATTCAAAATTAGTTTAAATATTCTAGAATGCTGTGATTGACCAACGGTGTTCACGTAATGTAGGAATTTGATTGTGCAACGCACACACATTTGCGAGTGTAATTATGGGCAGTACCTATGGAGATATAAAAAGCTCTACTGCGCAGCGGCCAGCATCTCTCCAACTTTCAGACGTGGCCTCCACAGATGTAAGGAATAAACAAAAATAAAGAGGTTGCGCCACAAGAATACAATAAAATCAGTAATCAAGTGAAATAGTCCAAAATAAAAAAGGAATACCCCTTTAAATGCAATGTAGGGTCTTGGGTAGATGGTAGGGGTGGATAATAGATTATTTTACTGGAAAGTAGGTTCCTTGGTAAGATCCGTATAGATATGTGAAACAGAAAAACAGGGAATCCAATAGTGCAATAAATCAATATAAGCATGGTGAATATAATAAAACTGCGGTATCTTACTCACATTTAATGGAGCTATGACCAGCTCCAGTTGTAGTAGCGTACAGTGGTATAAGCCCCACTTATGGGATATGTGGATAAGTATCCAACAACAATTTTAGTGCCATTATGGTATACATCAAATGCTTATGCCAGACTTCCCAATGCAGCTCAATGAGAAGTATTTGCAAAGCAGGTGCTTGAGTTTGGCTCCACTAAGCTCAACAAACCAGGGAGTAACATATATCTGTTGTCCGACAGACAGCCAGGAGGGTGTAACAAGGTTCATTTATAAAAATGCCAATTTCTAAAAAAGAGGACACACCTTTTAAACATAAAGCACTTCAGCAAGCTGCAGCACTTTAGGTGCTTGTATTTCAGGCACATACATATACCTACCTATACATACACTGAGCAGCCACAACATTAAAACCACTAACAGGTGAAGTGAAAAACATTGATTATATCCTTACTATGGCACCTTTCAAAGGGTGGGATATATTAGGCAGCAAGTGAACAGTCACTACTTGTTGTAAGATGGAAATATGGGCAAGCGAAAAGTTTTGAGTGACTTTTGACAATTGCCAAAATGGAAAGTGGTATGCAATGGTTACCTACCTACCAAAAGTGGTGCAAGCAAAGGACAACCAGAGAACCAGCATCAGGGTCATGAGCGCACAAGGCTCAATGATGCACATTGGCAGTGAAGGCTAGCCTTTCTATACTGATCACACAGAAGAGTTACTGTAGCTTAAATTTCTGAAAAACATAATGTTTGCCATGAGGTGTCAGAACATACAGTGCATAGCAGTCTTCTTCATATGGGGCTGCATAGCCACAGACCGGTTAGAGTGCCCAAATCGCCAAAAGCACCTTCAATGGGGACGTGAAAATCAAATTTGGACCATGGAGCAATGGAAGAAGGTTGCTTGGTCTGATAATCAGGTGGATGGGCAGGTGCTTCACCACCTACCTAGAGACTGTTGCAGGATGTGTACAAGACTTCATGGCAATGGTTTTCCTTTACAGCAGTGGCCATCTTCAGCAGAATAAAGCACCCTCCCACACCTTAAAACGTGTTCAGGAATGATTTGAGGAACATGACAAATAGTTCATGGTGTTGCCTTGCCTTCCAAATTCCCCAGATCTCAATCTTATTGAGCATCTGTTGGATATACAATCACACAAAAATAAATTCAGCGCGGAAGCAAAGTGATAATAGTCCAAAAGCAGCTGGAACACCGATACGGAGTCTCTCTTTTCCGATCAGAAAATTGGATTAAAAACAAGGGGGTAGGTGCAGTGCTTCAGTAATCCTTGACAACGTATATGTGAAGAGAACCAGAGAAGAAATAATAGTGTAGTATTTAAAACTGTAGTGGTGATAAATAAAATAAAAGATGTGCACTCACACTTTCCTGGAGCTTCAATACAGCTCCAGTGTATGCGCCTGGGCGGAATAATCCCCGCCTATGGATCAAGTGCAGAGGCAATTCTTCAAGTTATAGATGTGATAGGGGGTATCCTCATAAAAAACAAACAAATAAAAATCATATATTGTTTATAACTTTTTTATCACTATTTTATTATATATTGTATTTCTTTTATAAGTAGGCTTAAATTATTTATTTCTGCTTACACTCCTTTTTTACGGTGTACACTATTGTGGTTCTGTTTGTTTATCTCCACATATACACAGAGGGAAGAACTTGCTTTTACACCTGTATCCTTGAGTGGGGATCATACCACTTCAAGCGCTATCAGAGGAGCCAGGTTTTACGGCTCCATTACATGTGAGTGCACATTTTATAGTTTTTACCTACCCTTGCTTCATAGCTCTACATACTTCACCATATACGATTTTTATTTGTTTGTTTTTTATGAGGATACCCCCAATCACATCTATAACTTGAAGAATTGCCTCTGCACTTGATCCATAGGCGGGGATTATTCCGCCCAGGCGCATACACTGGAGCTGTATTGAAGCTCCAGGAAAGCGTGAGTGCACATCTTTTATTTTATTTATCACCACTACAGTTTTAAATACTACACTATTATTTCTTCTCTGGTTCTCTTCAGATATACGTTGTCAAGGATTATTGAAGCGCTGCACCTACCCCCCTGTTTTTATCTGTTGGATATGCTGGAACAATAAATCCCATCCATGGAGGCCAGACCTTGCAACTTGCAGGACTTAAAGGATCTGCTGCTAATGTCTTGGTGCCAGATACCACAGGACAATTTCAGAGGTTTTGGCAGCATGAAGAGGACCTACACAATATTAGGCAGATAGTTTTAATCTTGTGGCTGATCAGTGTAAATACCTCTTTCCAAGAAAACATAAATAATCTTTCGGAATTATATTTTCAGAATTAATCATTTTAAATGCAGATATATCCTGCTGTACATATTATTATTATTATTATTATTATTATTATTTTATTATTTATATAGCGCCAGCAAATTCCGTAGCGCTGTACAATGAGTGGAATAACAGACACGTAATTGTAACCAGACAAATGGACGCACAGGAACAGAGGGGTTGAGGGCCCGGCTCAATGAGCTTACATGCTAGAGGGAGTGGGGTATAGTGACACATCTTTACATACCTCATGCCAGTGCCGTGCCTTCTTTAACTCTTGTTGATGCACAATAAGGTAAATTTGCTAAACATGAAATTGAGAGAATTGAAAAGGGAAATTGAGGAAGATTAAAAAATGAGCTGCAAATTTTAGACCTAAGTGTCTGGAATGGAATAATAGTTGAATTGTACATTTGTTCCAGTTTAGCAATCTAGATCTCATTTGTGCTGCACTTCTTTGTCAACACTCAGCAATCCCCGACTTACTAAATTAACCTGTTACATTTATTCCACATTCACACACGCATGGTTTGTGGTGGTCTCGATGAATACAAATGTAATAAAGAACTCTAAAATGGAAATTGTAAACAAACATTAGGTTCTTATTGGAAATGAATACAGCAAGACAAACAGGCAACATATGATCTCAGTGGCCTTTCAAATGACATACTTTTATAGGTGAGAAGACGTTAATTCACAGCATCTTTATATCTTCATTCAAATTTTAAATATTTTTTCAATTAAAAAAACCAAATAAAACACAAAAACTAAACAGAGGTTTTGTTTCATAAAATGCAATATGTCCTGAAATTTCCTAAATGGGACATGTTACAGTGGAGTAAATAGTTTAATGTTTTTATTTAGTAGTGTAAAGTGTAAGAGCGATCGTTTATAGCACAGGAGGCTGTAACCAAACCGCCTGGTTATAATGTTTCTTGATAAACCTCTTGTAAAGCAGTGTGCTGTTTCGAGTAATAGGCTTCATTCATTATTAGCCCAGTTGATTTTCATTTACACTTGGCTCTAACAATTAGTTTGAGCAGCTGTGAAGGTGATGAAGAGGCTGGGACGCTCAGAGGTCAGCCTCTGCTGTATGTGATAAATTAACCATTATAATCAGTGGTGAAAGTTCCTCTTTACGCTTGTCACCAGCAAACAAAGGGGTAACATATCTTGTATAAACTCTAGTCTGGGCCCAGCTGGAAATTCCACTCAACTATGGTGTTCCCTCTGAAAAGAATGAGAAAGTTGCTGCAGAGATTTCAAGGGGCATTACAGGCACCAAACATATTAACTTAGATATGAATGTTAGATTAGAGCTGTGTGTTTTAGTTTTGTTATTTATCGTCTTTTAGGTTTTGTTTCTTCTTTTTAAAATATTTGTTTTACTCCATAAATTAAAGTTTTATATGAAAAGTGTTGCCCTTTAGTGTGCAGAATTTATTAGTTGCAAGAAGGAAATTAAATTAATCAGTGAGAAATTCTAGAGGAACCGCCATGATTATTGATTTCCTATCTGGAACAAACAAAGTCTACATACAGTCGGGCAGCACTTTTACGTTATGTTTTTTTTTTTGTTAACCTGAATAATTGGTGCGCATCCAGGACAATCTTATGGTAAGAATTTACCACAGTAAAACATGTTTTTGTGAGTGTAAGCCAGAGTCGATCCTGGGAGGGTGCAGACAGCCCAAGTGAGAAGTTCTGTAGATAGGTAGGGTGTTCAGAGATAGGCTCTTCCCCAGGTTGATTCCTCCCATTAGGCACGCCCCTCAGTTGGCCTGTGACACTCACGAAATGTGGGACCTAATGAAAGGAGGTGATATCTACCTGAGGGACGGAGCCTAGCTCTGAACACCACGCCCATTTACAGAGCACCTGAGCAGGACCAGCCCTGGTGCCAGTTCTAAATGTTGTAAGACATTCTATTGGTTTTTGTGTCAATTGATCCTTATTTAGCATTTTGAACAGCACCTGTTCTTGCTTTCATAAAATGTCACTATGCATTTCTCAATTCCAATAGCATACAAGTGTAGGTCAGTTCCTGGCTGATGCAGCTTATGGAGGCAAAACTTGCAATGCATGATGGAGCACAGCTAGACTTATGCATTCAGTTTTGAATGAATTGTGATTCATTCCAAATTATGGCTGATCGGTGGATCATCCAAATCATAGTAGCTCCGAAGCGTCATATGCATGTATCTCGAAAAATTAACTGGACATTGATTTGGAGTTCCATCCATGGCACTAAAAAAGAAATGTGTGATGGGAAAAGAGATGACTTATGACTAGGAGACAGCCACTAAATGTTGACTTTATTCACAGATGAAGTGAGAAGTGAACTGAGAGGGAAAAGAAGGGGGAGCGACAAAAAATAATCTATATTTAATTATATACTATATGAATTACACGTTTATTTTTAAAAATATAAATTAATTTTTATTTCTTTTACTGCTCTTCTTTTTCCCTTTATTGGTTATTTTGTCTTTTGATCTGTGTATCAAAATGTGCCTTTAGGTGTACTGTAAATGCATAATATTTATGCCATGTTTCATCCAAATCATTTTCCCGATAATTTTGCATGGACGATATTTGGATGATAAATACCAACTTAGATGATAAATATCAACACTACCAAAACATAATGTTTATTACATACAAAATGATTCAGCTGAACTGATTGTATCTGCCTTGCATAAATCTACATTTCCTTGTATAGTTACAGCATGGAATTACCACAAAATAAGTATTAAAAAAAACCATGATCAATACAATTTGATAGCAACAAGAAGAAATAATTGAATATGGCTTTGAACATTTTCTTGTTACTGCCCTACATAACAGGTTTTTATCATGTGTTGCAAACAACTTCTCTGTGATTTCAACAGAACAGTTCAACAGAATTCCAAAACAATCATCAATCTGACAGAGTCACGCCATGTACAAACAGATATCAAATGCAACTACAAACAGCGTAGCTTGTGACAATAACCAATGGGTCACCTCGTCCACATACAGCCACACACAGCAGTTCCTTTCTAAAAGATTTTTTTTAGAAAGAATGTAAAAACAGACAGAATGTTTTGTTTGATGCAGTATAATTTTACCCCGTGTGTTCATTAGATGGTTTGTTTTGTTTGATAAAAAGTCATAAGTAATATAATTATTAGTTACTCCCATTTACTTCTATAAGTTTAGCAGAACCTTTGAAATATCCGAATATAAAAGTCAGTGACATGGGAATTTCGTCTTTAATAGAAACAAGACTTGCTGATTATATCTGTAAGCTGAACCAGTAAACTCTGCTGATCGTAGTGACCATGACTTATAAGAAACTTCATTAAAAAACGTTTACTATTACAAATTGACCTAGCAGTGTAGAAACTCATAATCTGGACATGCTGAATATAAAATGTTATAGCGTGACTTTGCTGATGTCAATAAATAGTAATAATCTTCATGAACCATTTTGGCAAAATTACAAAACATATTAATGCTAGGATTAGTTGCGGTTACTACATATTGCATTTTTATTTACTAGATGGCATGGAAATAAATAACAGAGCAATGTCCATATAAAGAGGAAGTTCATTACCATGAATTAAGATTCTCAGAGCGTGTTTTTGGCTTAATGCAGTTCTCTCGGCTTCTGTACATATAAATAAGCCAACATACACTCAGGGCCGGACTGGGTAGACGAAGCAGCCCTGGAAAAAATCTTTGCCAGCCCCATAAGTCATTGTGCTATGTAGGGTGTTTATATATATATATATATATATATATATATAGGGTGTTTATATATATATTGCCTATATATATATATATATATATATATATATATATATATATATATATATATATATATATCACAAGTCATTTTACTATATTTAGAGGGGAAAGGAGGGTCGAGGAGGAGGGAGGAGAGGCTAGGTAGTGTTTTTAATACTATAGGGTCAGGAATACATGTTTATTCAGTCTCATGTTGTTAAATATTTATGTAAATTTTGAACATATTAAAAGTAAGTTCTTGAGAAGACTTTTAGCTCAGATGGAATTATTTAGGAGTCAAATTCTTCCACATTGCACTGATGTGTGCTATTTTGATTTAAAATATTTGTGAATTATCATGTCATATATATAGATATATATATATATATATATATATATATATAAATATATAGGCAATTGAAATAGTTGGCTGCACGCTCGGATTTCCTTAAAATGTATCTTTTATTGAAATATTTAAGAGAAGATCAATGTTTCAGTCCCTCTGGGGACTTGCATCAAGAGGGACTTAAACATTGATCTTCACTTAAAAATGTCAATAAAAGTTACGTTTTAAGGAGATCTGAGAGTGCAGCCAACTATTTAAATTGCCTGGATACTGGAGCCCTGGTGATGCAACAGTATATATATATAATTAATAAATTTCTTCTAATTCAAAATATTAATTCTTTTAGGGTAATTATATTGTACAGTAAAGCATACTCACACACAGACACAGACAATCTTACTGATGCACACAAATAGGCTCATTGACAGACAATCTCAATGACACACACAGACAAGGTTACTGGCACACACACAAATTTAGTACAGACAAGCTCTGATACACACACAAGCTTACTACAGACAAGCTCACTGTCACACACACACGCTCACTACAGACAAGCCCATTGACACACACATACTCCCTACAGAAGAGCTCACTAACACACAGATTCACTAGAGACAAGCTCTTTGACACACACATGCTCATTACAGACAAGCTCACTGATACACATATGGTCATTACAGACAAGCTCATGATCACGCTTACTACAGAAAAGCTCATTGTGCACACATGCTCACCACAGACAGGCTCTGACACACCCATGCTCCTTACAGACAAGCTCACTAACACACACACACATATGATCTCTACAGACAAGCTCACTGATACACATACAAGCTCACTCCCTAGCAGGCACACACACACATACACAAACTCACTAGCAGGCATACACACACAGAGGCTCTCTCACTAGCAGATGCGCACACACACAGAGGCAAACAGTCACTGACACCGAGGCAAACATCCACACATACAGAGACAGGCAGACAGCCACACACACACACACACAGGCAGACAGTCACACACACACACACACACAGGCAGACAGTCAAACACACAGGCAGACAGCCACATACACAGGCAGATAGCCACACACTCACACACACTCATAGGCAGACAGTAACACACACACACACAGTCACACACAGGCAGTCACACATGCACACACACAGGCAGGCAGACACACACACACACACAGGCAGACAGTCACACACACTGGCGGACAGTCACACACGCATACAGTCAAATCCGCAGACAGTCACACACACACACAGAAAGTCACACACACACAGTCACAGGCAGGCAGTCACACACACACACACACACACACACAGTCACACACACAGGTAGACAGTCACACACACAGGCAGACAGGCACACACACACAGACAGTCACACACACACACACAGACAGTCACGCACAGAGACAGTCACACACACACACACACACACACAGTCTCACACACACAGACAGTTACACACACACAGACAGTTACACACACACAGATAGTCACACACTCACAGACAGTCACACACTCACAGACAGTCACACACACACACAGACAGTCACACACTCACAGACAGTCACACACACAGACAGTCATACACTCACAGGCAGTCACACACAGACACACTGACCAGGGACTCCTTCCTGCTTCCCATACTTTAGTTAGCCAGGCCCCCGCCGCACAGTAAGCTCCACCCCTTCCGTACGCTAAACCCCACCCCGCTGCACGCAAGCTCTGCCCCCACCACACTTTTTTTTTATGATCCTGGCCGGCCATGTGTGAGCTGTGCTGGCCGCCTGGCTCCCCATGCTCCCATGGGGCCCTGGGCGGCTGCACAGCTCACACATAGCCAGCCGGGATCAAAGGAGCCTGAGTAATGATAAGGGCTGTCAGCCCAGCCCCAGGTACCATGGCCCACCGGGAAATTTCACAGTATCCCGGTGGGCCAGTCCGGCCCTGCATACACTGCAGACATTTAGAATGTTGTCTACTACCAACCTAAAAAGAAATGATAGAAATGTTGTGCCATCCATGTGAGCTGTCCAGTGTTAAGGGTAAAGGCATGACAAAGGTTTGGCGAAGGAAGCCACTTTATTCTAAAAATGTAAAGGAACAATATAGGGTCAGGAACACAAAGATGTATTCCTGGCCCTATAGTGTTAAAACCACCATCTAGCCCCCCTTATCTTATAAGTCTGCAGCTGCTGCCTCTGCCCCTGATCTGCCTGATTGGCTGACATCATCAGAAGTGATTCTGTGAGCCAATTATAATGCTTTTTGATAGGATTAGCTGAGACTGTCAAGGAGGCGGATCAGGGGCAGAGCCAGCACAAGTCAAACACAGCCCTGGCCAAACAGCACCCCCTCATATAGATGCATTGAATTAATGTATCTCTATGAGGAAAGTTCAGTGTCTCCGTGCAGAGGGTGGAGACACGTAATAGCAGTCACACTGTGCAGAACTGCGTCAGGAAGCACCTCTAGCAGTCATCTGAGGAGTGGCCAGTTCAGTTATCACTAGGCTGTAATGTAAACACTGCATTTTCTCTGAAAAGACAGTGTTTACAGCAAAAAGCCTGAAGGTAATGATTCTACTCACCAGAACAAATTCAATAAGCTGTAGTTTTTCTATAGTTTCCCTTTAACCTTAACCCCATTTGCCTTCAAAGGTGCTGCCATTCTTCTTTGCATAGATTCAACAGAGTGCTTGAAGCATTTTTCATAGATTTTGGTCCATATTAACTTGAATAAGCAATTAATGCACATTCCTGATAAATATCTCCAGCACATTTAAAAAAAAAGGTGGTCTAAAAGATTGAGATCTGGTGACTGTGTAGGCCGTGGGGCACAAAAGAACCCACAGAACCCATTGTCATGTTCATGGAGCAGCTTGATATGTGTTATTGGGAAAGACACCTAATGATACATATATATATAATTATATACATCTGCCTATCTCAAATCCTCACAGATTGTAAGCTTGGATGAGTAGGGTCCACTTTACCTGTAATGCTCTAAAAGTGCTGCAGAACATGTTAGCTCTGTATAAAAATAATAATTACGATAATAATATCTATTGTAACATGATGGTATATCCTTCTGGTAAGAGACATTAGAAGATGAGCAGACTGTGTCCAAGCACATTGTCAGCAACAATACTCATGGTTAAATTTTCAATCAAATATGACAACACAGTGTGCTTATTTTAAAAGTGTTTAACTCTGTTAATTGAACTTCAACCACACACAGCAGGCTCCTGTGGGATTTAAAATGGCCAAGTGATCAGAAATTCTAAATTAAACAGAATGTGCAATACATGAAGTTCAAACATTAGATCTTTCTTTGCAGGAAATGTGTAGGGAGACTGTGTAGGTCATATGCATTGGAGGTGTGACTAGTGATTTAAAGGTATACCAGAGGCACCAAAACAACTTTAGCTTAATGAAGCAGTCTTGGTGAATACATCGTGCCCCTGCAGTCTAACTACTAAATTTTCTGCAATTTAAAACTTAAGTCGTTTTGTTTATGCAGTCCTAGTCACACCAGGCTTACACAGCTTTCCTAAACACTTCCGGAAAGAGAGATTTAAGGTTTAAAGTTCCTTTATTGCACAATATGTTTAATTAAGAATCCATGGGAATGCATTGTGATTGGCAGAGGTCATCACTTCTGATGATGTCAGCCATGGAGACAGATCAGGGGCAGAGCCAGCATCAGCAGAATGGAATAAAGGACATATTTTACTATATTTAGAGGGGAAAGGAGGGTCGAGGAGGAGGGGGGAGAGGCTAGGTAGTGTTTTTAATACTATAGGGTCAGGAATACATGTTTATTCAGTCTCATGTTGTTAAATATTTATGTAAATTTTGAAAATATTAAAAGTAAGTTCTTGAGAAGACTTTTAGCTCAGATGGAATTATTTAGGAGTCAAATTCTTCCACATTGCACTGATGTGTGCTATTTTGATTTAAAATATTTGTGAATTATCATGTCATATATATAGATATATATATATATATATATATATATATATATATATATATATATATATATATATAAATATATAGGCAATTGAAATAGTTGGCTGCACGCTCGGATTTCCTTAAAATGTATCTTTTATTGAAATATTTAAGAGAAGATCAATGTTTCAGTCCCTCTGGGGACTTGCATCAAGAGGGACTTAAACATTGATCTTCACTTAAAAATTTCAATAAAAGTTACGTTTTAAGGAGATCTGAGAGTGCAGCCAACTATTTAAATTGCCTGGATACTGGAGCCCTGGTGATGCAACAGTATATATATATAATTAATAAATTTCTTCTAATTCAAAATATTAATTCTTTTAGGGTAATTATATTGTACAGTAAAGCATACTCACACACAGACACAGACAATCTTACTGATGCACACAAATAGGCTCATTGACAGACAATCTCAATGACACACACAGACAAGGTTACTGGCACACACACAAATTTAGTACAGACAAGCTCTGATACACACACAAGCTTACTACAGACAAGCTCACTGTCACACACACACGCTCACTACAGACAAGCCCATTGACACACACATACTCCCTACAGAAGAGCTCACTAACACACAGATTCACTAGAGACAAGCTCTTTGACACACACATGCTCATTACAGACAAGCTCACTGACACACATATGGTCATTACAGACAAGCTCATGATCACGCTTACTACAGAAAAGCTCATTGTGCACACATGCTCACCACAGACAGGCTCTGACACACCCATGCTCCTTACAGACAAGCTCACTAACACACACACACATATGATCTCTACAGACAAGCTCACTGATACACATACAAGCTCACTCCCTAGCAGGCACACACACACATACACAAACTCACTAGCAGGCATACACACACAGAGGCTCTCTCACTAGCAGATGCGCACACACACAGAGGCAAACATTCACTGACACCGAGGCAAACATCCACACATACAGAGACAGGCAGACAGCCACACACACACACACACAGGCAGACAGTCACACACACACACACACACAGGCAGACAGTCAAACACACAGGCAGACAGCCACATACACAGGCAGATAGCCACACACTCACACACACTCATAGGCAGACAGTAACACACACACACACAGTCACACACAGGCAGTCACACATGCACACACACAGGCAGGCAGACACACACACACACACAGGCAGACAGTCACACACACTGGCGGACAGTCACACACGCATACAGTCAAATCCGCAGACAGTCACACACACACACAGAAAGTCACACACACACAGTCACAGGCAGGCAGTCACACACACACACACACACACACACAGTCACACACACAGGTAGACAGTCACACACACAGGCAGACAGGCACACACACACAGACAGTCACACACACACACACAGACAGTCACGCACAGAGACAGTCACACACACACACACACACACACAGTCTCACACACACAGACAGTTACACACACACAGACAGTTACACACACACAGATAGTCACACACTCACAGACAGTCACACACTCACAGACAGTCACACACACACACAGACAGTCACACACTCACAGACAGTCACACACACAGACAGTCATACACTCACAGGCAGTCACACACAGACACACTGACCAGGGACTCCTTCCTGCTTCCCATACTTTAGTTAGCCAGGCCCCCGCCGCACAGTAAGCTCCACCCCTTCCGTACGCTAAACCCCACCCCGCTGCACGCAAGCTCTGCCCCCACCACACTTTTTTTTTATGATCCTGGCCGGCCATGTGTGAGCTGTGCTGGCCGCCTGGCTCCCCATGCTCCCATGGGGCCCTGGGCGGCTGCACAGCTCACACATAGCCAGCCGGGATCAAAGGAGCCTGAGTAATGATAAGGGCTGTCAGCCCAGCCCCAGGTACCATGGCCCACCGGGAAATTTCACAGTATCCCGGTGGGCCAGTCCGGCCCTGCATACACTGCAGACATTTAGAATGTTGTCTACTACCAACCTAAAAAGAAATGATAGAAATGTTGTGCCATCCATGTGAGCTGTCCAGTGTTAAGGGTAAAGGCATGACAAAGGTTTGGCGAAGGTCAAAATGTAAAGGAACAATATAGGGTCAGGAACACAAAGATGTATTCCTGGCCCTATAGTGTTAAAACCACCATCTAGCCCCCCTTATCTTATAAGTCTGCAGCTGCTGCCTCTGCCCCTGATCTGCCTGATTGGCTGACATCATCAGAAGTGATTATGTGAGCCAATTATAATGCTTTTTGATAGGATTAGCTGAGACTGTCAAGGAGGCGGATCAGGGGCAGAGCCAGCACAAGTCAAACACAGCCCTGGCCAAACAGCACCCCCTCATATAGATGCATTGAATTAATGTATCTCTATGAGGAAAGTTCAGTGTCTCCGTGCAGAGGGTGGAGACACGTAATAGCAGTCACACTGTGCAGAACTGCGTCAGGAAGCACCTCTAGCAGTCATCTGAGGAGTGGCCAGTTCAGTTATCACTAGGCTGTAATGTAAACACTGCATTTTCTCTGAAAAGACAGTGTTTACAGCAAAAAGCCTGAAGGTAATGATTCTACTCACCAGAACAAATTCAATAAGCTGTAGTTTTTCTATAGTTTCCCTTTAACCTTAACCCCATTTGCCTTCAAAGGTGCTGCCATTCTTCTTTGCATAGATTCAACAGAGTGCTTGAAGCATTTTTCATAGATTTTGGTCCATATTAACTTGAATAAGCAATTAATGCACATTCCTGATAAATATCTCCAGCACATTTAAAAAAAAAGGTGGTCTAAAAGATTGAGATCTGGTGACTGTGTAGGCCGTGGGGCACAAAAGAACCCACAGAACCCATTGTCATGTTCATGGAGCAGCTTGATATGTGTTATTGGGAAAGACACCTAATGATACATATATATATAATTATATACATCTGCCTATCTCAAATCCTCACAGATTGTAAGCTTGGATGAGTAGGGTCCACTTTACCTGTAATGCTCTAAAAGTGCTGCAGAACATGTTAGCTCTGTATAAAAATAATAATTACGATAATAATATCTATTGTAACATGATGGTATATCCTTCTGGTAAGAGACATTAGAAGATGAGCAGACTGTGTCCAAGCACATTGTCAGCAACAATACTCATGGTTAAATTTTCAATCAAATATGACAACACAGTGTGCTTATTTTAAAAGTGTTTAACTCTGTTAATTGAACTTCAACCACACACAGCAGGCTCCTGTGGGATTTAAAATGGCCAAGTGATCAGAAATTCTAAATTAAACAGAATGTGCAATACATGAAGTTCAAACATTAGATCTTTCTTTGCAGGAAATGTGTAGGGAGACTGTGTAGGTCATATGCATTGGAGGTGTGACTAGTGATTTAAAGGTATACCAGAGGCACCAAAACAACTTTAGCTTAATGAAGCAGTCTTGGTGAATACATCGTGCCCCTGCAGTCTAACTACTAAATTTTCTGCAATTTAAAACTTAAGTCGTTTTGTTTATGCAGTCCTAGTCACACCAGGCTTACACAGCTTTCCTAAACACTTCCGGAAAGAGAGATTTAAGGTTTAAAGTTCCTTTATTGCACAATATGTTTAATTAAGAATCCATGGGAATGCATTGTGATTGGCAGAGGTCATCACTTCTGATGATGTCAGCCATGGAGACAGATCAGGGGCAGAGCCAGCATCAGCAGAATGGAATAAAGGACATATTTTACTATATTTAGAGGGGAAAGGAGGGTCGAGGAGGAGGGGGGAGAGGCTAGGTAGTGTTTTTAATACTATAGGGTCAGGAATACATGTTTATTCAGTCTCATGTTGTTAAATATTTATGTAAATTTTGAAAATATTAAAAGTAAGTTCTTGAGAAGACTTTTAGCTCAGATGGAATTATTTAGGAGTCAAATTCTTCCACATTGCACTGATGTGTGCTATTTTGATTTAAAATATTTGTGAATTATCATGTCATCTACTGCCATGCTAACTTGTTTATCTGTGACATGCATGTGTCAACAAAATGTACCAATTTAAACTTTCATGATGTTTACTTAATGTGCATATAATTTTAAGGATGCTGTTGCTATGGTCAAAATATACCTGGAGATTGATCCGAAAACAAAATTTGGTGACCCTCGAAACCCAGTGGAAACTATCAATCAATTGAATTACAGCATAGTGAGAAAGTTTTTTCAAATATTATCTGACCAACGTTAGCAGTATTACACACATATATAGATCTTGTACTATAGCTACCAAGATACTTTGTAACATGTGGAAATGTGAACACACAATAAATATTACCCCATGAATTATGATTAAGATTGAATAAAAAAAAAAAAAACGTTGTTTCAAAGTATCATCCATTTTCCACTATCTCATTAGGAAAAATATGGAAAAAAAATTATTTGTTCCAAGATAACTTACACGGAAGCTAAAATGTTGCAACTCGCAAGTAACACTTACTACTAAGAATAGCACAACTTCATAGTTCCATAGTGTTAGTTATTGAATACGTAAGGTCCTGTTTAACCTGGCTAACAAGCTGCCAGTGAATAAACACATATTGATATTATGGAAATAAATAATATATTAGCATATTATTCATTTGTGCTCTAGTAGTCACCCTACAACTATCAGTCATGCAGAGACTGACAAGCACAATTACATCCAAGTGCTAATAGACAGAAGGGCAAAACGACTTGACCCCAAAATTCTGGGTCAATTTAAATGTTTGATGTCTCATTGAATTAGTATCACAGTGTGAAAGACAAAACATGATCTAATGAAAACGAGCTTGGACATGCAATGCTGCTGATTGGGTTGATATAATTAGAATAATATTCTGCACACAGTATATAACAAGTTAGAATTCAAAATGAAAAGATAACTTAATGGCTAAAAAAAAAATTTAGTGCAGGGCTTCATTTTGTATCTTTGTATTTGTTTTTGTATTATACATCCATGTTACAGTGCTGCTTGTATTCCCTATTAAGGGTTAATAAGTGTGTAGGGGGTTTAGAAAAATACCCCTCTTTGTATCAATAGAGATTTTGCCCTTCAGCTTTAAGAAGCAAGGTGAATTGTAGGTGTAGGACTTACCTAAGAGGTTTGCCTTGACATGGCAGAGGAGCTTACACTTTAATGGCCATTGTAGTCATACTAAAAATATCGAGTTATTTAAATGTATATAGGAATTTGGGATAGTGCACAAATAATTTTTTTTCTTTGGATTTTATTATATGTATTGGGGCTGATGTGTACTACAACCATTGTTTTATACCAGGAGTAGTGGCAGTTTGAACGCAGGGCTTAATTTTGTATATTTATAATAACTTAATGGATTTATGCTCCTCAACTGCTGAGGTCAGCATGTTTTGTTTGTATTGACCATGCAAACAGTGCATGTGATCACACCATAAATTGAAATGTATCCTACATTTACAAGGGAACATTAACAATATTAATATGAAAACAAAGTAGTTATTTATCATACACTATCCCAACAATGAAGATAGTATTCTAGATAGCTTTATGTTTATTCTGGTGTTCCTTACTAAACATGGATTTTCTAGGTGAGAACAGGTCATGGAAAATACTTTTTTTTTTTTTTTTTTTTAATCCATTCTTTGTAGAAACCTTTTTGAGTTTTCAATCAGTGTTATACCTAACATGAGATCCCATGTTGACTTTTACTTTGAACGTTTAGAAGCCAGAGGTTACTCCAGAACCCATCGATTAGTATGTTAAACCACTTCTTATTGACCCCTTAATAGGACCTTGTTCTAGCTGATATATTTGCTTTGAATACCTTGTTCGCTATTATTACGGGTCAAATGTGAAAGCTAAAAGGGATTGTTTTCTGATCAAGCAATATCATGTGCCTATTTGCCTTGATCTTAGTGTGCACAGTCACTTGACTCGGAACTGCTACATGTAAATGTTAAAGCAGAAATGCATGTTCAGTGTATTTGCTGCACTGATGTGATTGGTTTATTTTGGCAATTGATTGCTAACCTTGGAATTCAAGCTATTGCTGAACTGAACGTCCCATGATTTTTAGCTATTCACATTGCAAATGATATTTTGCTTCACACCTGCTTGATTATTCATGAACTACAAAATAGGTATTACAAATCTGTCAAAATCACAGTTACATGGTAGATAGTAATAGATGCTGATCAAAGACTCAAGTTCAACCCATTCTGTTTTTAAATATCTGTATTGTTGCTGTTGATCCAAAAGAAAGCCATAAACCCAATTTGAAGCGACTTCCTCCTTGATTACAAAATGGAGTGTAACAAGAGATTCACACAATAGATTATTTGCTCACTTGGAAGAATAAAGCTGAAGTAGTAAACTAAAGTTAACATTAGTAATCAGGTACTCCTTTTTCTAGTTATTTTTTTATTTAATTTTTGTTATGGTTAAAAAAGTCACAAGTAGCAGGCTATTCCACCAAATATGTTCCTTGTCATCCTCATGTCTTAAGCAAGAATTTGGGGAATTACCATTGATATACAAATTTTGTTGTTTGCACAATGGGAGAAATAAAAAAATATCACTTATTACCAAGTCATTCTCTTGATGTGAGTGATCTCCCCAAATTCTTTTCCTAGTTCATATAAAGAAAATCTATCAAATGGATCTCCTATTACAATGGAATAAAAAAGTAAAACATCCCTTTATACACCATTAATACATGCACAATCTAATGGATATAACCCATTGCATAATCTAATGCTTGTAATATTTGGCAGAAATTAAAAATACTTTTTTTATTCTCCCACCCTATGGATACCCTTAAAATATCCACATAAATGTAGCTTAGATATATCAGTTTCAAAGGTCTCTAGTGGCGAGGGCATTGAAAATAGGGTCAATGCTTGGGTCACATATTTAACAACATCATAGTTATTACTGAATGATGAGTTGTTAGGAAATCTAGTTGTTTACTTCCGCCCCATATTTTTGCATTTTATGCATTATCCTCTATATCTATCCATTGTACCTTATTACATTCTCAATGAAACACAATTGTCTGTGCTAAAGTTGTCACTAGAGTATAGCAAAATAGGTCTTTATGAGGCTTCCATGTGCAACAACAAATATGGACAAAGGGAGGATTGGGGCAGCTCAGTACCAGGACTTACCATCTTATAGACTCAGCTTAATCATATACCACACACAATCACAAACTTCACTGCCTCCAACTTCAAAACTACAAGTTTCATGATATTACTACAAAGATTCACTCATTCCACCTTTACATTAAGTCTTCTAATTCCTGTTTAGTCGCTTACAAAAGCAACACACTTATTTAGGGCCGGTGCAAGGATTTTTGCCGCTCTAGGCAAAAGTAAAGTTTGCCGCCCCCCCATGTGACATCACAATGCCCCACCCGTATGATCTTTCATGTTAACTAACGTCAGTGCTGCAGTGCCGCTGTGTTTACGTTAAAAGGCCTGCAGGGACAGGCTATAGACACCAGAACCACTACATTAAGCTGCAGTGGTTCTGGGGACTATAGTGGTTCATTAATGTGAGGTAAATTAGAGATTAGTGCCACAAATAATATACTAGATTGCCTACTTACAACCAGATGAGGATGATGATGGGCTCTAGCTGCAGTCTGGCTCCACTGGTCTGGTGTAGAACAGGATCTCTGGAGGCTGTTTGTAACTGTGGTCACAAAAATCTATGTTCTGGGAGAACGTGAAGCAGCTCCATTTTTTGGGGGCCCTTTACACAGCTCAAGGTCTGGGTCCCAGGGTCCACCTTCATGTTCCACCAATTAGTTTGTTCACAGGGGGTGGAGTGTGTAGGGGATGTCCTGATATGTGTGTAAGGAATGCATTGTGTGAATCTGTGATTGTATGTGTAAGGGCTGCAAGGTGTGTTTCTGTGTATGTACGGGATGCAGTGTGTGCGTCTGTAAGGGGTGCATTGAGTGTGTGTAAGGGATGCATTGTGTGTTTTTCTGTGTGCGTAAGGGGTGCATTGTGTGTGATTGTGTGTGATGGATGTCAATTTATTTCTCCCCCCTCCTGTCAATTTATTTCTCCCCCCAGTCAATTTATTTCTCCCCCCCCCTGTCAATTTATTTCTCCCCCCTGTCAATTTCTTTCTCCCCCCTCCTGTCAATTTATTTCTCCCCCCTCCTGTCAATTTATTTCTCCCCCCTCCTGTCAATTTATTTCTCCCCCTCCTGTCAATGTCTCCCTCCCTCCTGTCAATTTCTCCCCCCTCCTGTCAATTTATTTCTCCCCCCTCCTGTCAATTTCTCCCCCCTCCTGTCAATTTCTCCCCCCTCCTGTCAATTTCTTTCTCACCCCTGTCAATTTATTTCTCCCCCCTGTCAATTTCTTTCTCCCCCTCCTGTCAATTTCTTTCTCCCCCCCTCCTGTCAATTTCTTTCTCCCCCCCTCCTGTCAATTTCTTTCTCCCCCCCTCCTGTCAATTTCTTTCTCTCCCCCCTGTCAATTTCTTTCTCTCCCCCCTGTCAATTTCTTTCTCTCCCCCCTGTCAATTTCTTTCTCCCCCCACTCCTGTCAATTTCTTTCTCCCCCCACTCCTGTCAATTTCTTTCTCCCCCCTCCTGTCAATTTCTTTCTCCCCCCTCCTGTCAATTTCTTTCTCCCCCATCCTGTCAATTTCTTCCCGCCCCCTGCCTGTCAATTTCTTTTTCCCCCTTCCCCTTCCTCTGTTGTAGCATGGCCGAGCCCTGTATAGTCCGCGGGTACAGGGAGCTTTTGTTTCCTGCACCCGGCCGGACTAAAAGGAAGTGCATATCAGTGTGCACTTCCTGTTAGTCCGGCCGGGTACAGGAGACAGATGCTCCCTGTACCTGCGGACAATACAGGGCTCGGCCACGCAACAGTGAGGGAGTGACAGGAGGGAGCGCTGAGCATTGAGCGCTTCCCTCCTGTCAGCCCCTCTCTTCATGCTGCGCCCGGGCGGTGCACCCTCATGGACGCACCAGCCCGGGCAAAGCTGCAGCCACCTGAGGCTCTCTACTGAGCGCTTGGATGGCTGCAGCATGAGGGGGGCCGGTGCTCCTGGTGGCGCCCCGGGCGCCCTAGGCGGCTGCCTAGTCCGCCTAACAGGTAGCGCCGGCCCAGCACTTATTGAACAAATGTCAACAGCGAAATCTACTTATTTTTTTAATTTTTATATAATAAAAGTATTTTTAAGTATTTTTAAATATGTTAATATTCTATGACCCTTCAATTATCCTTGCAGTTAGGTAAAACAAATGGGTTCAGTGGGTGATGGCATATCTTCCAAAATTGGCGTATGCCTTTTTTAAAATATGTTTTATTGAAAAGTTTAAAAAAAAATTTTAATACAATGTTCAATAAAATATTTTTGGGAACATATTAAAAAAAAATTAAAACACAAAAAAAAAACTGGGGCATAATGATATAGTACGAAATATAGTAATAAAATAAGAATTGATTTTATGATGCAAAAAACTGAATATGACATCATGTCATGACATGTCATACGCCTTCTACGGTAATATTTCAAAGCAAATTTTACTTCTGCATTACTAAAAATAAAATGTTTGCTCTCTAGATGTAAAGTTCATAGAAACATTTTTATCATTATATTCTGCAAATTGCCTTTCATATTTTATTACTCTAAATTGAGATGCTTTAGGTTTTTAGTAATTTACATTATTTCACTTCATTAAGGGTTTAGAAGCTGCTTCTAGTTTATTGCCAGTTTACACTTTGCAGTTAGCCATGCTGAGACAGCACATGCTACTGGCATACTATATAGCCCTGTTCTACAGCAGAAATAAAACATATACATTATTATGATAACTAGTAAGCCAACTATAAATTCCTTTTTTTTTACATTTTTATAGGTGATAGCTTAGTTTGTAACGTAGCAAACACAGAAAACTGTATCTGTCATCACTATTGCATTGTGCCACAGTAATTTGTCAGTCTACCTAATTTTTCATAGATCATTGTAGACCCAATCTTTTACTGTACAACAATATGGAAGAAAGACGAGGAAAAAAAAAACAACTATAAAAATGTACAAACAAATTTGTTTGATTTATATATTTAGATTAAATCAGAAAAAAAGTGATTCTTCAACAATGCTAAGCTCTTATCCTTTGATCAATGTTCACATCTCAAAATAAATATTTTAATTCCCCCATAGGTTCTGCTCTTTATGTACTTGTCCCAGTAGAATCACATAGAATTCCCGTGTCAGTGCATTCTTTAGAAAAGTGTATCTGGATATAAAACCTGAAGACACCAAACCACCAAAACTGCCTGATCACATTCCTAATGTTCAAGTTCACAATGACATGAACATGGGATATATTAAAAAACAACCAGATCTGGGAGATGTTCTGAAAAATAACAATTTAATTTTAAGGAGTAGGCCATTTCAACCAGGAATCCAAGACAAGCATGTACGGTTATTCACCAATAATGGAATTGTGAAGAACTGATAAAATATTTGGTCAACTGAAAATATTTTTTAGCTTGGTTATCTTCCAGCTCAGCTATTTAGGCCTGAAAAGTTCCCTGCCAGTCACCAACTCCCTGTTTAATGAGTAACACCAACCATGCTGAAGATATGAAATTATTTTAATAATTATTAATGGATAATACCTTTTAAAAAGTCACTGAATTCACAATAATAGTTGTTAAAAGCCTATTCTAAGCACCAAAACAACTTTAGCTGATTTAATTGGTTTTAGTGTACATATCATGCCCCTGCGGGTTCACTGCTTAAATTCTCTGTCATTTAGGTGTTCAATTACTTTTGTTTATGTTTCTGCAGCCCTGACCAAACCTCCGCTGGCTGTGACTCACACAGTCCCCATGAAAAAATGAAAATAATTTTAATCAGATCTTACTGTAAAGTGTGTTTATTTTAGAAGTTTGTAAATCCTGCTCTGTTAATTGAACTGTAATCACACATAGGCTCTAGCAGACTATTTAGTGTATGAGATAAGAATTAAAAAATAATAATTAAAATTAAAACAACATGTACCGCAATTACAGTAAACTTTAGTTTATGTGTATAGAGGATGTAGCATTTGTAGCATAAAGGGATTTAGTAAATGTATGTGTATATTCGAAGTGGAATTCAATGTGTATAGGGGATGCAGTGTGTGTATAGGGGATGCAGTGTGTCTCCAGAGAGTCTCTCTCCAATTGTGGGAAATCACATCAATATGCCTGATTGGGACTACATATATAAATCTATACTTGTTTTATATAGAGAAAATATAGACTGCATTCGCTATGTAGAAAACAGGCAGTTGCTTACCACAAATTTTAGGGTAAAAAAAATTGCATCCAAGCGGTACAAGGTGACACTTAAAAATGATTTTACAAAATAATTTAAGCTCCACTTTTTCTTTGGAGCCAAGTACGGTAGAAACACTTTTCTGAAACCTAGAATAAAGCACAATTATCAGTAATCAAAAAGAAAAGCAAGCCACGTTACAATTTATATTAGTAGAATTCTATTTACTGTTCCAGAAGATCTAAAAAGATAAATCAAATTGTGTTTATTATGTGCTAAACATTTTATTGACAAGGTGGTGTACTTTTCTAAAGCCTGATTTTAAAGGGAGACAAATGTACTTTTTAGGTAAAATCTATATTCTTTCTTTAATATGAGTTTTTTTTCCTCTCTTGAAATTCATAGATGTGTTTTTGTTTTCCTTTGTTTACCACTTATATTTCAATAGCATCAGTCTTTAACTTTCATTTCTAATAATTGCTTAAGGGGCTTGCAACTTTTACAAATGTTGGTTCCGTCTCTAAAAAGCATACCAACCTGATGAAATAGAAAAGCAGGAAGAAAGGAAATACTTCTGATGAATTTTTGATTTTTCCACTTAACAAAGAAATATTCTGTGATTCAAAGAAATAGCTTAGAGTGATATTATAAAAAAGAATAGAGTTCACTTTTTTCAATAACCCTTTGCTTTTTATGTACGAGCGAACATTTGCCAGTGCCTTTTTTGATTATGTGAGCTGAGTCTTCTTGATCTAAGGATTGATGGGGAAAATGTGTTCCTTGAATTTGAATATGATGCTGTATCTGTTTGCTACAGTGTACTGCAGATAAAGCAACCCCAGTATTGCCTGAAGGTGCCACCTGAATCTACAGGTCAAGGCCGTTTTTTTTTTTTTATTATAGACTGCTGTGCCAGCACTGGCTGATACTTTATTAGATATAATTAGGTGAGCTGTCACTTTTATGGGTGATGGGTTTGAAAACATTACTAAAACGCGTTTGCCTTCTTTTTATTCGGACACATCTTACAAAATAATAAAGTAGCTGCTGAAGGCTAAACATTTTTTGGAGGAAATAGCTTTTGCACATACTCGGTATTGGGTTTGTAAAGGTGCTCTGCAGGTGTACTGTTAGACTTGCATGAGATGATGTAGATGTGCATGTGTATCGAAGATAAATTGAGTTGTTACACAGGTTGACAAAATTCAGGTATGTTTGAAAAAAAAAAATGGACCTTATTTTTGCCTCCGAAAATATTATTTCATTCCCACTCAAGCTGGTTAATGGAGGTGCTGCACATTAAATAAGTCACAGATAATTGTAAAAATACATTCATAATATCAGAAATTATAACACACTCAAAATGTTACAAAATAAATAAAATATAACAATATACAATATAATGTGACATATACTTTAGCTGCCATGCATGCTAATGCAGTCAACCAATACTCTATTAATCTTAAATGATCCCTCCACCCCTATAAAGCACTTCAGCTTAACCTATTTTAAAACAAGTTTTTACTGCACATTCTGTTTAATTTAGAATTTCATGTCTCCTGCTCTGTTAAAGGGACACTATTGGCACCCAGACCATTGAGTGCAGTGCCCCTGTCCCCTGCATTGAAGTCATGGGTTTAACAAATCTATATATTGCAACGGGAATTTGTCTCTACTTTAAATCTATTATCCCTTTAATTCTGATTACAGGAAACATGGGCAATATTGAGGTGCTCAGGGAAAAATTGTACTGCTGATTTTGGCCAATATGGGTGATTAAGTAGAATCTTCAAAGTATCGTACCTGTGACTGTAAGATACTGCCCAGCATTCTCGTGATGAGGGAAGCCGTGCAGTGTCTACAAGATAGTGGAGAAGGTGCACGGCATCCGCACCTTGAGAATGAGGCTGTGAAGGTGACAGATGTCCATGGTGTGTCTTGCAGGCCTTCTTAAATATTGAGGAAGCAGCCCATATATATCAAGTATTAACTACATCATATTCAGGGGACACCTCTTACACTTTCTTTATGGTATGTCTACCCTGTTTGTTTTGGCCTCACAGTGAGGACAGTATCCTTAACTATTGCACTACACCTAATATAACAATATTCACAGTTTTTTGTATCATTCTATTTATATATTTGCTATATCCTGTTGCAATAGTTTTTAGTGTTGCTCATACACATTACAATGATATTGTTTGGGCGCAACCTTCCCCCATTATCCTTTTTTACCAAATATAAAGCCTGTTTTTATTTATCTGTGGCCTGTTGTTAGTCGTTTCTACCTGGTAGTGTGTTTACTATGTCCTGGCTCTGTTTTAAATCTTCGTTTGTCAAATCGTTCTGTCGGTATTGTATTTTCCTTGGCCTATCTCTGACTCTGCTTTACCGGCTTAACATTAAAACCGATTGCTCTAAGGACCGGTAATATTTGTCTTTACTTATACTGTTTGGAAATTATTCTGTTGAGAAAAAAATGGGAATTGGAGGCCTACCCGAAAAATGCATTTCTCAGCAGTAGTGCTGCTATAAAAAAAAACTATTTTTTTTCAAAATACAGTTTAAGGAATAGACCACATGCAAAAATACAGTTTAACATTTTACAATGCAACTTAAAATCGCCTATCTCAGCAAGCAAAAATGGGGAATCCGCATATTTGCCTGCTGAGATGGATTATTTTAAGTAGCCTTGTAAAATGTTACACTGTATTTTTGAAAATTATTCTGTGGCCCTTTTCTATGCGTGTTTGGGTTACTTATCCTAATATCTATATAATATAGAATGCACACTGCAACAACTTCAAACAGTCAATAATCTGTCTTTATTATGTACAAAAAGTACCATAGTGAGAAATGAGACAAAAGAATAAACACAATAACAGAAGCAAAGGCAATACAATAATACACTGGTACAATACCAAAAACTCTTACAAGCCATAAGACAGAAACACGAGTCACCAAACCCCCCAACGTTTCGGCACAACTGGCTGCCTTTATCAAGTTACTTATCCTAACACAAAGGTATCATATTATCTGAATGGGTGGCAGGATTTTAAATCATGTAAGAGTCCAATAAATCAATCAGACTAAAATAAAAGTCTCAACAAGAAAATGGACCGTTAACTAACCTGTTCTAGTCACCTACAGGAAAATGACAAATCCCACAGTGTGTGCATGTGCACTCTGTCCTGTTCCTTGCCCTGCTTAGTGGACAGTACTTCGACCCCGCTGGGCATTCCATTAAAAGTACACCAAATATGCAGTATGTCTAATTAGGTAGGCAAATCAATGAATAATTGTCTATCTAATTGTGTGTCTATCTAAATCATCGTTATGTTTTAATTACATTTTTTAATTTATATTATAGGTAACACCGCACTCTGAGCAGAGACATTTATCTAACCTCTCCCAGGTTTCAAGGTTAAATCCAACTTTCTAAAACCTATGGTGAATGCTTGATTTTCATAGCTAATCAAAATCTATAACCAGATTTTCACACATATTTAGCTGTTTTTGCTTCAAATGTCATTGCTGTTTTCATGATGTGGCTAACAAACAACAAGACATCAGCTCTGACTGCAGAAACTTTAAAATCTACTCAGCATTTCAGGAAAGTGTGACACTGCTTCAGGGGAAACCACTTGGTTTTCTGCTAATTGAATCATATCTTAGCAGTTTATTGTTTATAAACCTGGCCCAGAGCATTTGTTTTTCTTGAAGAATCGCACCTAGGGGATTCCTTTTCTATCACTACTTTCTCTGTATTATCTAAAAAAAACATTAGCCTATCTAATCTGAGTATATCTAGTTTTATAGCATCAAAAATATATTTAAGGTTATGTTTTGGTAAATCCATACTTCAGTTATAATTGTTGTAGTAACTATATAAAAAGAAACATAGTAACACATGTTGGTGCTGAAATTAATATATTTTTTAATGCTTCACATTTAATTGCTGCTTTTATATATAACCCTACTGATATCTATTGCTTCATCCAGTCTGCCCGTTACCTAACCAATAGCAAATACCTTATCAGGGGTGGTGTTTGGGGTACCGTATACCCCAGCGCCTCACCTTTAAAGGCATATTTACTCTATCTGTATCTCCTGTGGATTCTTTTTATAGGGACCTCCCTAACTAGCTAACTAACTCCCTAACTAGCGTGTTAACAGTGTAAGTGGTTATAACATGAACTTATACTGTCGCTCTCATCAATCCCGCCCACATTAAGTTACATTCAGCTTCCATGCATCACATACTCCCAACCTTACATACGTTCACTCAGTAATATTCACCCTGAAACGAACCAACGAACTCCATATATGGTGGGACTGTCCTCCAATTAAAGCAGCATGGGTTCAATTTATGGGACACATTAACATTCTCTTAGATACTACGCATAGTTGGACTCCTGATACTTTGCTCCTTCATATAAATTTACCGCAACTAACAAAGGAGAAGAGGTGCTTATTGATACACGCTTTGATGGCATTTAAATTAGCCATAGCAAAAAATTGGAAAAAAACAAAAATTGAATCCTGGCCACATATTAAGGCGATTATCTTAACCCAATGTAAAATGGAAAGGGGTATAGCATCACATTTAAATATTAATACTCGCCTATTTGAGATATGGGATGAATGGATAAGAGTGCTTGAAAACCATACCGAGGATAGTTTCCATAACTAGGAGAGGTATAAATTACTAAATGACAGATATAGAAAAGAAATGTCAACTGTACTGTTTGTATGTTTGTGTATGTATGGGTTCAGGGACAGTATGGCTGCAGAGCAAGAAGATAGGGGCGGAGCGCACTATAATTTTGGCACTCCTCCCTCTATCAAAGATTACTCGTTTGAAGTAATTCGTGGAGAATAGAGAAATGCTCAAATATTCTTATAGGGTAATACGACTTGTATTATTGAGTATATGCTTCTATAATCTCATCTATGTACAAAATGTACTGTACCTGTTTGACGAATGTTTTACTTGTATGTCTTTTATATTGTAAAAAAAATACCAATAAATAGAAATTAAAAAAAAAAAAAATATTCACCCTGAAACACACTGTCACATAACCATCACAGTCTCATACAGTCACCCACCCGGTCACATTTACCCCTCTGAATTACATATCTTTACTATTCCAGTCACATTTACCCACCTCGTCATGACGCCACCCATAGATACACTCACCACCCTGCCTCACAACTGTTATATCCTCATCTTACGTGTTCACATAGCCACATCCACATATTAATGTATCTATCTGTCTGTCTGTCTGTCTATATAGTATATATCATAAAATACCTTTTGAAAAATGTCCAATATCTCTCTGAAAAAAACTATACAAAACAATTTTAAAAACCTCAATATGTTAATGGAGGTTCATAGACTTTGATTTCAGAAAATAAAGATCTTTATTAAACTCAAATTCATACTTTCCTCATCAAATATATACAATTTACCACTAGGGAAGAAGAAAAGTTCTGTGGCCCTGTGGACCCCTGCGACCCAGGGTGCCCGCCAACCAAAAGGGGGCCCTGGCGCGCTGCAAGTTCAGGGGCCCATCAACTGACCCATGCTGTTAGGGCCACTCAATGGCAAAGTATTTTTAGGGGCCTGATCAGTGCTGCAGCACTTTAATAGTGCTACGGGCCCCCCTGTGATGCTGTCAGATCGCTGGGAGGAAGTGACAGCCAATCACTTCCTCACATCAATCATTGGGTCACGAGGAAGAGAAGGAGATATGTTGTAGAGGAGAGGAGGGTTTTTGCACCGGGGCCCCGTGGTTTCTAGTTACACCTCTGGGTGTCACTGAAAGACATTTGGGTGTATAAAACATGTGATTTAGATGCTCAGACTGCTCTGGGCAAAGTGCAATGCACAGTTGAAATATTCAGGAAATGTATTTAGGCCTGTTGCTGCTGTCATATTATCATGTGAATTAGCAATCAACCAACCAAAAAAATTAAAAAAATAAATAAAAAATAAAACAAATAACCAAAATATTTATTTTTAAAAAATGAAATAACTATTAAAACTAACTAAAACTAATAAAACTATTTGTAAAATCAACTGTAACGGATCCACTGGCACCCCGACTGGGTACCTCCGTTGAAAGATGCTCCTAGCGCTTCCAGAGGACTCCAAGCACTCCACCAGACACCATAAGCACCGCAGGCTGCAGCTATCTCCCTTCAGAACGAAGCAGGAACAAGCTCTTACAAGAGCTCAGTGATTATAGCAAGGGAATATGCCTAGCATAGCAATCCCTTGTAGCAGGTTCCCCCAATAAGACACAGGACTCAAGTTGAGGGTAAAACAGGAACTCTGGACTGGCTCATCCAGCCTGGCTTTTATTACACTAATCCACATACAGGCCACACCCAGGGGGAGGCATAAAATAACCAATCACATACATGGTTCAGCCCACACATCCCCTCCCCTCAGATAACATTAAACTCAATTATCCGGTACACTTTTTCAGCCAAGTTCTGGATGTACCCCAAAACCCGGGGGTACACCTTTAAATCCAGCATCGCTGGATAGCCCTTATTCAGGGGGACAACATATCCAAAATTCAAGTAATTCGGATGAATGGTTCGTGAGATATGGGGTTCCAAAGATTTGACCGACCGCATGGGTAAAGTATCCGAAAACAGTTCCATGCATTTTGGCCCTGCGGTCGGTCACAAACAATGGAATGAAAACAGGCGAATTGCCTGTGTTATAGAGCCTGGAGAGGGTTTGAATGAATTCCCTTGTTTATGGGGTTCTTTCTACCGAACGGCGGGTCATTCGGTAGTTTCCATACGAATTTCTGGAAGTATGGAGGTCTCAGCGGTGTTTGCCTAGTCAAGTGTCCGATTTTAGTTCCAGACACTCGACGGCAAAACACCGCTGTTCGGTAGTTTAAGATGGCCGCCGCCACGTGTTTGTTTCCCGAATGGCGGCCACCCAGAGGACAAAGAATACATTACACTGATTGCCAATTACCCGTTTGCAACATTGTTGCAAACTGTAATTGGAGGCACACTTATTCCTGGGTGGTCTGGTTGTTCGGTAGTTTCACTCAATATAATAAATGGAGTGATTCTACCGAACAATCAGAGGAATGCTGCATACATATCCCAGGTTAAACTTAATACACATATAATATTACAGGCAGTACACTAGAATATGTATCACAGTCTTAAAGGGACAGTAGTCCCAAAAGTCCCAATATGTCCATAGATGCTGTTAAAAGGGCCAGTAGCAGCAATATACAGTACAATATGCCCCAAATAACCCAGGGGCCATAGTCAGCAGGTAGGAGGCTAGCAAACAGGCTTCTCCAGGGCCCAGTGGCGAGGTTGGTTTCGCCACATTTCTCCCCTTTTCCAAACATACTAACAGGGTACCTGACCTCTTGCCGGTCAGTGCCCTTGTTAGTCCAGCAGCCCACCCACAAAACAGAAACAGCAGTACAGTCCACCCACAATGAATGGTTACTACACCTGAGTAATGGAAAAACTTGTCCAGGTCCAGGTGCCTCACCCCGGCTGTGTGGGGGACTGGTAGGCTGTTTTGGTGGGTTGCTGAGTGGGCAGAGACCAGCGGTACTCTGCCCTGGTGCCAGCACTACTACAGGAGTAGTCTGGTTGGAGCCTGGCTGCTGGAGACCGACTGTCTCCCCTTTAGCTGCGCAGCTCTGCTGCTGGAGACCGACTGTCTCCCCTTGAGTTACACCGCTCTGCTGCTGGAGACCGACTGTCTCCCCTTGAGTTACACAGCTCTGCTGCTGGAGACCGACTGTCTCCCCTTTGGCTAAACAGCCCTGTCGTGGGGGGGCAGGACCGACCGTCCCTACCCCCTGTGCTGGAAGTGCAGAGACCACTGTCCCATCTGCACAGGTGTGGGGCTTACAGTCTCCCCCTGGTACATTAAGCTGCCGCTGGGGAGAGGTGGTAACCAGCTCCTCTCCCATTAGAACACTCTGCCGCTGGGGAATGGAGACTGGGCTCTCTATTCCCTGTACATTAATGATCCGCCACTGGGGAGAGGTGGTAACAATCTCCTCTCCCATACATACTTCACGTCTCTGCGGAGGGAGACCGACTGTCTCTCCTCCCAGCACAGAGTCCTGCTGAGGGGGAAAGGGGGCTGGGCTCTCCATTCCCTGCTGGATACTCTGCCGCTGGGGAATGGAGACTGGGCTCCCAATTCCCAACAAATCACACTGCCGCTGGGGAGGGAGGACGGCCCCTTCAGCTCCCTGTAACTTGGGCGCAGAGACCACGGTCCCATCTGCGCTGGTGTGGGGCTTACTGTCTCCCCTTGGTGTGCTAAGCTGCCGCTGGGGAGAGGGGGTAACAAACTCCTCTCCCTTACACACTTTCAGCCGCTGGGGAGCAGGGCTGACCCTCTGTACTCCCTGTAGGCAGGGCGCAGAGACCACGGTCCCATCTGCGCTGGTGAGGGGCTTACTGTCTCCCCTTGGTGAGCTGTGCTGCCGCTGGGGAGAGGGAATAACAAACTCCTCTCCCTTACACACCTTCAACCGCTGGGGAGAGGGGATAACGGGCTCCTCTCCCTGCACCGTAGACTGCCGCTGGGGAGCAAGAACGGCACTTTCAGCTCCCTGTAACGCACACTGCCGCTGGGGATCTGGGCCGACTGCCCAGCATCCCTGTAGGGCCGGTAGAGAGACCGCAGTCCCATCTCCACCTGCCATCTGTGGGTCTTCCCAGGACCAATCCGTGAGGCCCCTCAACATTTGTGAGTAAGGGCCACCTGCTTCCCCACCTGGCAACTCTGGCTGCTGCTGGGGATCTGGGCCGGCTGCCCAGCATCCCGGTGGAGAGACCTTGGTCCCATCTCTACCTGCCTGTTGTGGTTCCTCACAGGACCAGTCTATGAGGACCCCCACTTCGGGTTCCTCCCGCCGCCTCAGGGAAAGACGGCTAACCTCCTCGGATGCAGCCTCTACTCGGCTGCTGTAACGCTCCTGCTGCTGAGCATACTTCCTCTCTTTCGCCAACCGGAATTCTCGGTCCAGCCTTGTGTTTCGCTCAGCCATGACCTGGTTCCAGATCACCCGGCGTGTCTCCATGGGTATATCATCCCCATACTCGGCCACTCGCTGCCTCACCTCGGCCAGCCAATCATCTCCAGAGCCAGAACCTTCCATACTTGTCTGCTCCCAGGGGCGCTGCACGACTGCTAGCGTTGCCCTCAATTTGTAAATCCAAACAGTGTCTCTGAGCTGCTTTACCTCACACTAGGACACCATCCCACCGCTTGCCACCAATGTAACGGATCGCCTGGCACCCCGACCGGGTACCTCCGTTAATGGATGCTCCTAGCGTTTCCTGAGGACTCCAAGCACTCTGGCAGACACCACAATCACCGAATCCGAGAAACCTTTAAATTCTCCCAAGCGTATGAATGCTGTAGACCATTGAATAGGAACCATACGAATAGGCTTGTACTCCTAGCAGTCAACTGGAACAGCATACAATAAATCCTTCCCCCAATAATGAGACGACACATCACTTTGAGGTTAAAACAGGAACTCTGGACTGGCTCATCCAGCCTGGCTTTTATTACACTAATCCACATACAGGCCACACCCAGGGGGAGGCATAAAATAACCAATCACATACATGGTTCAGCCCACACATCCCCTCCCCTCAGATAACATTAAACTCAATTATCCGGTACACTTTTTCAGCCAAGTTCTGGATGTACCCCAAAACCCGGGGGTACACCTTTAAATCCAGCATCGCTGGATAGCCCTTATTCAGGGGGACAACATATCCAAAATTCAAGTAATTCGGATGAATGGTTCGTGAGATATGGGGTTCCAAAGATTTGACCGACCGCATGGGTAAAGTATCCGAAAACAGTTCCATGCATTTTGGCCCTGCGGTCGGTCACAAACAATGGAATGAAAACAGGCGAATTGCCTGTGTTATAGAGCCTGGAGAGGGTTTGAATGAATTCCCTTGTTTATGGGGTTCTTTCTACCGAACGGCGGGTCATTCGGTAGTTTCCATACGAATTTCTGGAAGTATGGAGGTCTCAGCGGTGTTTGCCTAGTCAAGTGTCCGATTTTAGTTCCAGACACTCGACGGCAAAACACCGCTGTTCGGTAGTTTAAGATGGCCGCCGCCACGTGTTTGTTTCCCGAATGGCGGCCACCCAGAGGACAAAGAATACATTACACTGATTGCCAATTACCCGTTTGCAACATTGTTGCAAACTGTAATTGGAGGCACACTTATTCCTGGGTGGTCTGGTTGTTCGGTAGTTTCACTCAATATAATAAATGGAGTGATTCTACCGAACAATCAGAGGAATGCTGCATACATATCCCAGGTTAAACTTAATACACATATAATATTACAGGCAGTACACTAGAATATGTATCACAGTCTTAAAGGGACAGTAGTCCCAAAAGTCCCAATATGTCCATAGATGCTGTTAAAAGGGCCAGTAGCAGCAATATACAGTACAATATGCCCCAAATAACCCAGGGGCCATAGTCAGCAGGTAGGAGGCTAGCAAACAGGCTTCTCCAGGGCCCAGTGGCGAGGTTGGTTTCGCCACATCAACATTAGTAATTAACTGTAAATTATCAACTATTAACATACAATGGGTATTTCACAATCTATTTTCCAAATTTCTGAATTGTTTTCAACCCTAAACCATTTCACATTAGCTTCCATGCCTTTTAGTTTGTATTGGAGGCAAAGAGAAAGGAGAAATATACTGGGGCAGATGTGTTTTACATTTCATAGGTTCCTTTAGGACAGGGGTTCTCAACCCAGTCCTCAGGACCCCCTACCAGTCCAGGATTTGGGGATTACCTGGGTGTGTCTAAGGTGTTTAGAAAAAGGGGAAAAAAGCACCTTAGACTCTAAGGTGTTTTCTTTTTTTCTTTTTCTAAACACCTTAGACACACCCAGGTAATCCCTAAACCCTGGACTGGTAGGGGGTCCTTGAGGACACGGTTGAGAACCCTGCTTTAGGAGGAAATAATACATCATGTCAGTACCTTTAGGTGGAACCTCACCATAGAAGTATGTTGCATTAATTCCATGACTACTGGTGACATAGTACCTAATCATTGGTGCACAGTATCTCCCCAAAACATTTGAGTGCAAAGTATTCCTGTACATAACAGCTATTAGGAAGAACAGCAAACACTACTACTAATGTCATCCAGGGTGTTCTGGAAATCTGGATACTGATGACCCTAATGACATTGTTTAAAGTAAATAAAATTAAGTCAATTTGAATTGACCTTAAAAGGGGTAAGACAGGTAAAAAAAAACTTTAAAGCAGGTAAACAGGAGTCCTTTTATACAATGCATGGTTTGAAAAAAGATGAAGGGAAATTGTAAAAGATAATGAGTTACTTGCAATGTCACTTTCCAGCTCTGCTTTCTGAATGAAGATCCTCATGGGGAGGAATGGCTGCCAACGGTCACAGGCATTGTTGTTTTCTCCTCTTCCACTGAGGAACAAGATGTGCTGCTCAGTACTTGTCATGAAATTAGCAGCAACAAATGCCAACAATTGACCAAATAACTATTCCACCACATGTAGTCTCAGCATCATAAACTTCCTTTTTTTAGACTGTGAACAGATCTCTGGGTGTAATGAGGTGCTACTTCCTGCCAACATTGTCTATCCTCTGAATGCAAAGTATCAGGCAAACTATATCTTCTTTGCAGGCCTCTATTACTCTATGTCTTCTCTTCTCTCAATGTTATACACTCCATAATTCCAATCGCAGGTGAAATACAAGAGCAAAAGAGCATTGAGAAACCTTAAACAGTGTCCTGGTGATTTTGCTACTGCAATATATTGAAAAACAAACCTTTTGAAGATTTGAAATCAATTCACAAGATGGCAAATGCCAAAATGTAGACAGTACTAGCGGAGGCAGACATAAGTAGAATACATATATTAAAGGCAGTGCTGACCCATGGAAATCTGTCAGTATTTTGTAGCTGCAAAAATGTATCAGCTCTTGGAATGAATGGTTCTTGCCAGGTGCTTATTGTCAACAATTGTATAGAATGGAGTAAAATGGTTTTATAGGTTTTTGTTGTTGTTTTATGTTGTTTTACTCTAGTCTTAGGAAATACTTTACTTGGCTTTTAGCATTGTTTCATCATTCCTACTTTGTCTGTCCTAGAATGCTAATCTCTTGACTTTTATCATTTCCTCAGATTTGTATACAGTAATTACTGAGAAATGTATTCAGTTATTTGTTTATATATTCTATTCTTATCCTGGTAAATACATGTTTTGCTAATCCTTGTTTTTTCTGATTAATCTGACCTTTCACTGCCATATGTGAAGTCAAACCTCTTGATGTTTCATTTTTTTTTTACTTATTACTACACCGATCAGATACAACATTAAAATCACTGACAGGTGAAGTGAATAACACTGATTATATTGCTACAATGACACCTGTCATGAGGGGTGGCTATTAGATATGTTATATGTGTTGGAAGCAGTAATAATGGGCAAGCGAAAAAGATTTGAGTGACTTTGACAAAGGTCAAATAGTGATGTCTCGAAAAATGGAACCAGCCATCACTGCGGGGTGTTCCAGGTTTGCAGTGGTTAGTACCTACCAAAAGCAGTGCAAGGAAGAACAACCATGGAAAAGGCATCAGGGTGCCAATGGCTCATTAATGCATATGGGGAGAGAAGGATAGCACATCTTGTCCTATTAAACAGAAGAGCTACTCTAGCTGAAATCAATGAAAAATGTAATGCTAGCCATTATAGAAAGGATAGAACAATGAGGATATGAGCATCAGAACTGGACCACAGAGTAATGGAAGAAAGTTGCCTGGTCTGATAAATTATGTTTCCTTTTAGATTAGGTAGATGGTGCTTGTGCATCATTTACCTTAGGAAGACATGGCAACAGGATGCATAATGGATGAAAAAGGCCATTTGGGCAATATTCTGCTGGGAAACCTTGGGTTCTGGTATTCATATGGATGTTATTTTGATCACCTACCTAGAGATTGCTGTAGGACTCGTACACCGCTTCATAGCAATGGTGTTTCCTGATGGTAGTGGCTTTTTTCAGTAGGATAATGCACCCTGCCACACCTCAGAAATTGTTCAGGAATGGTTTGTGAAACATGACAAAGAATTCAAGGATTAGACTTGGCCTCTAAATTCCACAACTGAGCATCTTTAGGATGTGCTGAAATAACAAATATGATCTATGGAGGCCCCACCTTGTAAGTTTCTGGACTTAAAGCATCTACTGCTAAATTCTTGGTGCCAGATACCACAGGACATGTATTGAGGTCTTGGGGAGTCCATGACTTGAGACATTAGAGCTGTTTTGGCAGGGCAAGGGGGGACTTACATGATATTAGGCAAGTGGTTTTAATGCTGCTGCTGGTCAGTGTTGCATTCCTTGTCCAGGGTCTCACAAGACTGATCTGTGTAATACATGTTGTGTCAGGTGTAGTAGCATACCACCAATATGTAATGTACATGAATTGTTTTAAACTCTAGACACACTGGAGTGAACTACAATAGATTTATAAAATACATTTCCATCTTGTCTCTTTAAAATGTTTCTGCAGGAATGGGAAATTAGTAAACCCAAGGAAGAGCTGATTCTGATACAAATAAATATACATGTATTAAGTCATTTGAGCTGATGAAAAACCAAAACACTGTTTTCACCCATGCAATGCAATAACATACAGGTCATCTATTTGCATTCTATTTGCATTTCTCTCTTATCCATGTAGAGAAATTCAATGGATGGTTGACTTCTCTTTTGTGGCAATATCGATATACAAAAGCTGACATAGCAAAAACTAAATATGCCAACTACTTTTACAAATGATCTACTTTTTATGTAGTCTTGCAAATGCTAATTTTCTAATGGTTATTAAAACAAGATCATTTCTATAAAAGCATGGTACCAACAACTTGTATTGGTATGGCGGAACATTTTATCTATATGTTGGCTACATTATTAGTTTAATGTAAAAGGAAATGATTCAACCTCTCGCCTGTCAATCAATTATTGTCAACAAGGTCTATACCAACGACATCACCCTCTGTGCCCAGGTTTATGTGAAAAGAGAGGTGCAAACTCTCTCACAGAAAATTCTTCTCCACTCCATCGTAGCAACTACAATTCATTGATGTTTCATTATTTCTCTGATGACCCTGCCTTGTGCTTTTTCCAAAGGATTATAGGAATGGAATGACAGATGTCACTCTATTCGCTGGCAAGTCAGAATATTGGTACCTTAGTGAAATGCATCCTCTGGGGAAGTGTTCCCCAGCTGGATCACTTGTGTATAAAACACGTGGGGTGTAGGCATAAGTAGGAGGTATGTGTTGTTACTAACCTGCAGATGGTGGTGCCATGTGTAATGGGTTGAAGGCAGTTTTTGAAACATCTGCTAAGGCAATTAAATATATATAATTGATTACTATGACAAAATATATATTTATTGTTTGAGGAAATCTGATAAATTAAAGCTAATAAAAAAAATAAAAAAAAATAAAAAAAATACTCAACTCAGGAAAAAGACAATATCTCTGACAACTCAAGGATAAACACATAAGAAATATTTATATTCAAAGAGAGAGAAGAAGGTAGCGTCTACATGTATACAATATTAAAATTAATCATTTTAATTATAAATGTCCAGATACAATAATCCAAATAGACTTTAAAAGAAACAGCAAACTGTTCAATATTTATAAGCTACGGGGTGCCATATTTCACCAGTTTTCCTTCGTTTTCCCGAGACAGTGCCCCTCTACAGCCAGCGTTTCCAATTGTAAATTTGTAATCAGAAAATATTTTTTTTTTGGTACAAAGATGTCAACAATTTTTAAGGAACCATGCCATTGTCTGACTTTATGACAATAAAGTCCATGCAATTCTCATATCTACAATTGCTGTTTCTTTGTTAAGTATAAACTGCTCTGTAAAACCCCACTTTTTCTAAAAAATATTATTTTTTAAAACCAAAATACATTTTACTGTGCATTCATTTATATCATTTCATTAATGTCTGTCTACATATCTGCCCATTACTGAGTTAATGAACATAATGGAAATTTCACTTGTTTCCAATTGCCAATGTTTGTTTCGGGTTTTAATAAAACTCCTAGTAAATAATAAGGTTAACTTTAAAAATATTTGTACAGTGTTCATTTAGAATGGGATAAAATTCTTGGTTTTTATTCTAATTTTTTGGTTGAGAAAGAATTATTGATGCAACATGTTTATTCCTGTATATCTAAGTAAGATGTTTATAATTGCTTTACTTGTATACTTACTTGAATGTTATATCTTATTTTAGGGAAAAAAAATAAGTCAAATAACTCTCGGGATCATAATGAAACACCCTGGGGAAAGATTTTCCGTGTTCCTTCCTCAAGCTTGCCACTCTGTTCTCAGTTTGTATTTAGAAAAAAATGATGATTTTTTTTTACTTTTTTTTTTTTTTTTTTTTAGTCTTTTTGCAAGTTTCGTTGCTGCTACGAGATTTCCAATTTGATAATGATTTTCTGTGTCCTCTGGTGGGATCGTGCTGAAAGTTCTTCCTAACAAACAAGTATTTGGCTCTAAAAGCAGAACTGCTTTTCGACATTTCTGTTGTCGTCCAACACTAAAGAATGGTTTTGTCCCAGATTCTCCATCCATTATTAACGATGATCATTATATCACCCAAGGCTAACCTAATGTTGACTTGTATTCACAAGCCTTTGGCATCTGACAGTGTCGATGCTGATTCAAACAGCATTTGAGAAAAAAAAAAGAGAGTTTTTCCTACTTTTTTTTCCCCTAAAGAACTATTCAAGTGCACAGCTGGCAAGATTATACTAAATGATGTCTGACTGCATACACCAGCACAGCCATAAATAAAAAAAGGTATCGATTTCAGTGTAAGTCAGACATGTTTGGGGGTATAATGCATCACTTGCTAGTGATTGTAGGGATTTAGACATGGGTTAATTAAACATTTACATATAGGATGCAACAATATATCGTATGAAACAATAATATGCACTTTAATCAGAGACTGTGGGTGTTGTGTGTTTGCTTGTTCCATGTTAATTGGCACCATGCTGGCTCCTAGCCTAGGTATTTGGCTAGATTGAGCAGAGTAGACATGATGTTTTAAATATTTTAATTAGGACCAGCAGTTCCTGTCTCAGTCATTTCTCATTGGACAGTTTTTCATGCGTGAATAAATTAGCTAGCACGGAGGTGTTCTGAACAAAGTAGTTGCCCTCTAGACATAAAATGAGTCCTGCTCATTAATACTTTAATGAAATTAGCTATGAGCAAAATATTATTCCTTTTAACTATGCTCTAATTTCTTAATTTTAATTAGCCACATAATTGCAATATGCAGAAATTATCGTAATGCACAGAATGTTAACATTCTGTCACCGAGCAAAGGAACAGAGCTCTGTTTTCGCACTGTCCATTTACAGCTGCTAAATGGTTTTATACCATCCACTTATCCTGCAGTAGTTCTTCAAACGTGGTCCTTTTTGCTTGCCTGATTTATCATGCGTTTAGCTTTGCTACACTGTGAAATATATGTTAGACATTAAAGTCAAAGTTCAGTGATGCTGCTAGTAAAGCAGTAATACAGATCTCTGCTCAACAAAGGTTCAACAGCAATTAGCTCCCATGTTATAAGATCAATAGACTTTCTATGGAGGATAACTTTTTCATTAAATTGTGGATATACTGTAAAGATCTGTACTCTAGCATTGTTCATTAAAAAATAAATTACGTTTGCAGCATTAAAACACTATATTTATATAAATTGACAACATATCCAATAATTGTATAAAATTAGAATTTAGTATTTTAAAACTCAGTCGATTCTATATGGATAACAGATACTTGTATAAGTATTGATGGACACATTTATCTGAGTACAATGTCATAGTTTAGCTATCTTATATAGCTGGATTTTGCATCATAGTGAGATGGCTCAGTTAGTTAATGCATTAACTATAGTATATACTTAAACATGAGGTCTCATTTTGTATTCCTGGCAGATTCAGCTAAGTTATTAACTCTTCTGCGATTAATAAAAGTAGTGTCATTATGCTGTTATTAGTGGCATCTAAGTGCACTGAGTTTCCTTAGAGAGAAATTAAATATAACAAGAATGTTGCAATCATTGATAAGGGTGCCAGATATATAAAATATAGTAACAGTAACTTAATACCCATATAATAAATGACCAGTACATTTTCTGTTGAAATATATGTGGATAATAAACACAGTGCACCATCTCTATTTTTTAACACCATAACCACCAAGCACGTTGAGAAGCAGCCAAAGACTATGGCTCCATTATCTGCATCATCTGATACTGCATCCAAATATTATAGCTCCAGTATAAGATGAAAGTCTAAGCCTATTATATGCCACAGTTAGATCTGTGAGATATTCTGTACATGCATGAACTGCCCTGATCTTAATACTTGCCATTTTCCAAATCATATTCATGAAACCAATGTAAAAAACCTTACAGGAAAATGACCACACATCCTTACAGAGAAGAGGAATTAAGAAAAAAAGCTCAGGCACTCACTGTGTTAAAGTTTCAGAGAGGGGTTAATGGAACATCAAAGTGCACAGCAACGTTTCGACCTGTACCCAGGTCTTTGTCAAGGCAATATCTGAATATCTGACTTACAGGAAGGAGAGTCCAATGGTCAGAAAACAACTAGATATTCTTTAATATAATTCATGCACTGTAATATGTTTTGAAGGTTTAATATTTTATTTTGAATTGTCATCAATAATGGACAAATCAACGAAGAGAACAAAATAATAGACAAGGAGTCTGCTAGTGCAAACAAAATGAAGTTCAATTAAAATAGAGTACAAGAATATGAAATATCTCACGGTATGTAGTCTCCCACCGCTGAGCCCCATCCAGCCAGGGTGCTAATCACCACTAGATTAAATATTTAACCAGTCATGACAAGTTCCAATGCAATGTATAGTTGCATGTGGCTGGCTTGAATGTCCTTGGCTACTACAGCCAGGTGACTGGCATCCTTGGTGCTTGGGTAAGCTGCATCTGCTGAGTATGGGGAAAGAGCTCAGGTATGGTGAGAATAATCATTTTTAGTACCTTTGTTAGGGTGTTCTGTGACCATAATGGTCTGCGAGCCTGTCCACAAGCCAGAGGAATGGAAGCTTGCTTCACATATAAATGTTGCAGTATTCTGACTGGCCCATTTTTGCGCCCATTTTGGTTTGTTTGAATTATATCTGAGATGATTGCATGGGTAAAATTTGTCCAAACAAAAATGTAACATGGGCAAATCCTAAATCAACTTAAACATTTGTATTTTTCCAGATGAATAATTGTCAGTCTTATACTATAAGCTTATTTTTTCTTTTTTACAGAGATTTAAGTTCATGAATTGCATTGCTTATATGAATGTGTATGTGTGAGTGTGTTTCTGTGTCAGTTTGCCTTGTGTGTAGGACAAAAGAAGTGGAAAACCAATTATGGAAATGTAAGCTGTGTATATGGAGAGGGTTTATTTGCCAGGGGAATGGGGGGTATTAATCTGGAAAGAGGGGATAAACTGCATAGAATTGAGGGGTTCTAGTTTGGAAGAAGGTGGTAATCACAGGACAATATGAGGATCTAATTTTGGTCTACAGGATACTGCTCTCTCCTGGTGCTCCTCCTACCTCTCCCAGTGTTTCTTTCTCAGACTCTGCCTCTTCCCCCCAACCACTCTCTGTCAGCGTCCCCCAAGGTTCTGTTGCCCCCTGCTGTTCTCTATCTATACTCCCTTGGTAAACTCATCAGCTACTTTGGCTTTATCATTTCTATGCGGATGACACGCAAATCTACCTGTCCTCTCCTGATCTCTCTCCGCCCATCTTGACTCGTGTCTCTGACTGCCTCTCTTCAATTTCAAACTGGATGGCTACTCACTTCCTTAAACTCAACCTGTCCAAAACAGAACTCCTGGTCTTCCCTCCCTCAAGTGTTACTACTCCGGTGTCTGTCTCCCTCCAAGTCAACGGCGCTACCATCTCATCTACCTCGCAGGCTCACTGCCTGGGTGTTCTTTTTGACTCCAACCTCTCCTTCACCTCTCATGTTCAATCAATCGCCAAATCCTGTTGCTTCCATCGCAAAAACATAGCGCGCATCCGCCCCTATTTAACTCCGGATGCGGCTAATGTGCTGGTCCATGCTCTTGTTCTCTCTCGCCTTGACTACTGTAATACAATTCTCAGTGGTCTTATGTGTTCCCAGATTGCACCGCTGCAATCTATAATGAATGCGGCAAGGCTCATTTTCCTGTCCGCTCGCACCTCCCATGCCTCCCCCTCTGTCAGTCCCTGCATTGGCTTCCAGTTAGATATAGGGCTGAATTTAAAATTCTGGTGCTTACTTACAAGTCCCTACATAATACTGCTCTAACCTACCTATTCTCCCTAATACACAAGTATGTCCCGTCGAGGCCCCTACGCTCTGCCAAAGACCTACGTATATCCTCTGTCCGTACTCCAACCTCTAATGCTCGCCTCCAAGATTTCTCCAGGGCTGCACCTCTTCTGTGGAACGCCCTTCCATTCTCCGTAAGAATTTCACCATGTCTCCACTCATTAAAAAAATAATTGAAAACTCACTTCTTCAAGAAAGCATATCAATTAAACTGTTAGCAAGTTTTTATCTCCCACTCCCCATGACTCCTCTCCTGCAACTGTCAAAAATCTCCTACTAAGCCATCAGTAAATACTTTTCTAACAACCTACTTCATACCTCTACTTTTACCCTTTGTGTCACTATACCCCACTCCTTCTAGAATGTAAGCTCATTGAGCAGGGCCCTGTATGTCCAGTTGTCTGGTTACAATTACATGTCTGTTAGTCCACCCATTGTACAGTGCTACGGAATCTGATGGCGCTATATAAATAATAAAATAATAATAATATTGTGAGGAGGTAAGGGGTTAATTGGCTGGAATCTATATTGGGTCGGGGGTTGGTTAATTTCCAGATTAATGTTGGGTATTAAGACAATTGATAGTTGTGGGGATGTAAATGAGGGGAGGAAGGGAACTATGCATGAGTTTATAGTTGAGCCCTCCAGTAATGTGCAATGTATATGAGTGAATTACAGAACTCTACAGTATTATGCAGTACATGAGTTTATTACAAAACTCAGTAGTAATATTTGGTGAAAAGGTGTGTATTACAGAGCTCTGCAGTAATATGCAGTACGTATAAGTATTTTACAGAGCTCCACAGAAATATATAGTACATATGAGTGTATTACAAAGCTCCACAGTAATATGCAGTGTGTTTGAGCATTCCAGAGCTTTACTACAATGCCCAGTGGGTATGAATTTAGCACAAAGTATAAAAAGCCCTTTTTTTGTCAGACATAGCATAAATTGACCCTTTCCCGCCTTAGATCAAGCTATGGATCTGAGCCTGTGGGAATTGGAATGTGAACTTGTCTGAACACCAATGAAAAACTGTACCTGAGCTGTCTGATATGTAGGAGCATTAGGGTTGATCACCTACCTGTAATCGTAAGGGTCCTAGTGGCAAGGAGCAGGAAAGAAATGATTCTCATCTACTACACAGTTGTACCTAGTGAATGCTACAATGACCAATACAATGACATAATAGAGAGGTATCACTGACCACTCACACAGGATGAGTTAAAGATGTCACAGATAGCACAGAGCTTCTATGTATGTGGCTATGTACTGATTAGACCTAAAATACCAGTAATACAATTAGATAAGAACTAATCTAAGTCAAAAAACAGATGTTCTAAATTATTCAAAAATAATAATTTTTCAGTTGGATATCTAAACATTCATTCACATTTTGGAAAGCAACTTTAGCATGTCTTGATCAAAATCACACGCTACACAAGTAACAGAATAGAGTCTTGCCTGTGTCATCCTCATCAGTGTAAACATATGTTTGACAAATAAAATTTCTCTGTCCATATGCCCATTATATATGACAAAATAAAAAATGCTGTTGACTGCTTCATTTCAGCCTTCTGACAATTTCAATAGAATTGTGCATGGCTGAAAAATTCAGTTTGCCGAAACACATAACCTGAAAATATCTGTCTGTCTGTCTGTCTATCTATCTATCTATCTATGGAAATGTTGTTTTTTTACATCTCCTTTTTTTCCTTTTATTGGTCACTTCTCACTTGACCCATGAATAAAATCCACATTTAATGACTGTCCTCAATTAATCAATCATCTTTTTTACAATTAACCGTTAATTAATGAATCATCTCTTCTTTTTGCACCATGGGCAGAACTCTGAATCATGACTCAAACATGCTCGTCCATTTCAAGAGCTATTTGTTTCATGATTAGTCTATATGGTGGTTCCGAAATTAAACATTTGGTTGACCACCCAATCAGCTGAAATTCAGACAAACTGCAGAGCAAAACTAAATAAATCTCAGAGTCTAATTAATCAGTTGTGTTCCATAAGTCCATTCATAGAATGGCAATTAGCTTTGTTTGTGCTGCATGTCAATATAAGGTCACAAATATGAAACAAATAACATTGTTAATAAAAAATCAATAACTTTATTTGCTTGCTAAAACAGTGCTTCAGGGAGATGAAAGAGGATGCTTGTAAACCATTCATTTCTTCTGATTATCATAGTGTTTTCCTCATGCTAATTGTCAAACCCTCTGGGATCTCACTAATATGAGATACAGCTAACAATAGACAACAAAATCAAAATTCAGCAATGGGGGTTCTTTTAAGAGCTTTTACACATATTTTATGAGCACATTAAGATACAACCAGTGTGTATTGTATAGAAAGCTAAGTGACACATTTTATCCATCGTGTAATGAAGTAAGATAGGCACAGTTGGTGTTAGAGCACTGATAAGGAATATGGTATATTCTGCTTGGTGTTAATATATATTGACTTCTATGCATGTCTAGCTAATAAAAAAGTAAGGATTTTTTTTGTTTGTAAATTGTTATGGTGTTCTGAAATCCTTACTGCAGTGTAAAAATCCCTGCCCATAGCTAATATGTCCTTATTATGTCCCTGGCACAGTAGTACATCATGAGTGTTTTTTTTTCTATATATGATTGCCTTCCCATGCCTATGTTTTTTTTGTTCTTTCCTATTCTGCTTGATAAATCTCTACTTATTCAGATAATTTTTGTACCTCATCTTGTCATCAGTTTTGATTATTATTTAAAGTTTTTGTTGTGTGTGTGTTTTTTTATGTTTTGGTGTTTCCTCCATTGTGTGAAGGGCCATAGCCATGGTGCTGTATTTCCGTGCATCTCGTTTGGTAAGCTATGGTCTCAAAATGGATGCAAGACCAATACAAGGGATATGACCGCAGACCCCAATACCCAGCATCAGATGATGTGTGTATATATGATTTTATATACACAATATATATACACTGCAGAATCCTGCAGTGCCAGAAAAAAAAATCTTCCTGGCACTGGAGAGCAGAAACAGATGGACTTGGAGATGGTGGAGAAGATGCAGGAGGTGAAAGAACACTAACTGGCAGAGAAAATATTGACTCATCATACTCATAGTTCAATGGCTTCTGGGCTAGAAGTTAAAGTATTATGTCTGTCGATGTTGGGGTAAACAGAAACCTTTTCACCAGATTCATTACTGCCACCACCACCACCAACAGTAACAGGCATTGCAACATTATTTTGGTAAACTATGTTAAATTTTTACTAAAGAATGACACTGATAACCCTTATCAAGTAGATTATGTTGTCCTTTCTCTTAGTTGCTTCTTGGGTAGCACCAAGAAGGTATAACGCTTGAATTAGCTGTGAAAGGAGCTGCAGTGCCATAGGAAGTGGCAGAGCAAGTTGTTGCAGCATTACAAGGATAGGAAAAACTATTGCCTCCTGGATGTTGAATCAGATGTAACGGACATGGTGCTAATCCCACTATCCTGAGGCTGAATACTTCTAATAGGGGTAGTGGTGGCAGTAATGGTGGAGGCGTGTGTGGTGGAGGTGTCAGTAGTCCTTATGGCTAAAGTATTCAACATGGTTAAAGTATTCAAAATGGAACAGGACCCCTTCCCCTAAACATACCTTCCCTCAAATTTGTCTTGGGATGAATACATGACATTGATGATGGAGGGTTTATATTTATTGTTACTGTAAATCAGGTATATGAATTATGTTTTATTTTTTAAACTAATACAACTTTATTAAGCAAAAATAGGTGTTTGTGTTGAAAAACGGGTTGGTGCTTGGAGGATTTATGTACTGTAACATTATTACGTTTAACTTTGAAAAATACTGCACAGTGCTCGCACACTTACAAAGCAACACACTCATAAACAAAAAAATTTAAAAAGGATTTTCATCTCCAAAAACGTAACCATTGGAAAGAAAAACAGTTAAACTGTAAATTGGTGATTCCAAGTTAGTATTTAGTGGCAGTAGCCAGTAGTGCAACACTGCACTAACTATAAACAACAGTTTCACAGTAGGATAAATGAACAGGCCATCTCTACCATCTTAAAGGTGGTGTAAGCACCAATGTGGGATTAGCTAGTGAAGAGGAACTGTTTTCTTCTTTTTTTTTTTTCATTTTTTTTTTTTATGAACAAACAGTTAATAAAAAAAACCTTTTAATAACTGTATGTTAGTGATTACAAGTTGGTGTTAAGTGGCAATGGCTAGCAGTGCAACACTGCGCTAGACAGAAACAACTGTGTCACACTAAGATGATTGAGACAGGATATCTCTACAACTCAAAGACTAAGGAACATGTTTTTGTTGCTTTTTACTTACATTACTTTTTGGTCATTAACCTGATCAGTGTTCATTCAGCCAAATCACAGTTTGCAGGCAACTAATCTCCAAGTCTAAGAAAATGGTATGGCATCGCAAAAGAAAGCTTCTTATTTGCCTCAACCATCTCTTATATGGGGTAGCCACAAAGTTAGATGGACACTATACTGCCTTAATTAAAAACGAAAACAAAATTATGATTGACCAATGAAAACATGCATGCATTTAATTATGCATTTTTTTTCATTTGGTGTGTAGTTAAAACATTTTACAAAAGCTGCAGTTCTCTTGCCCATAGCCTTTACAAACCCTTTGTAAGCCAGCCCAAACAAATCTTCAAAACAATATATAATCTTCAAAATAAAATATTTTAAAAGTTTATTCAAAAATATTAAATTAAATCATTTGAAAAACTTTTCCAAAATATTAAATCAAGGCCTGATCCCTTAAAAGACAGCACAATAAGTGATATAATTTAAAGGTAAAAGATAATTAAGTAGCTTTATAATGAAACATTAGTTGAAAATTTTAAATGGGCGTTTTAGGTAAAGACAAATATTATATTAGTGTATGGATGGTAAACCTCTTTAAATTGTTTTTCGGTTACTACATAGATTTATTGAATATAATTTCCATATTGCAAGCTGTGTGTGTTTTGAAGAAAGGGCATTAACATGAAATTAAAAGCAATCCTTAAGGATCTTAAGACGGCAAGATCCTTAGTCCCTGAGGGTATGTCATATCGATCTTAATTATGATTAATGACACTCCAAGTTGTTACTCCTTACTCATCGTCTACATTTTTAGAACAGCAGAATTTTAAATTTAAAAAAAAGAATTAATAAGAGCAGATATATCAGATAATTAAAAAAATATATTTGTAACATTGCTGGATTGCAATGTTTTACCATTAATAAATAAAAATAAAAACAAACATAAAATTACAGGTTCATACTCCCCATCATCAGATATTTCACATAGCTATAAAAAGCATAATCAGCATTGTACTATTTGTTTTGCGAAACATAAAAACTAAGGATACATGGGGGCAAGGCCGAACTCTTGATGCGGATGCACGCACGTTGCTGAGCTCCCGAAGATCGAGCACCGGGAAACCGTTATTTTAAGAAGATTAGCCAGCAAAAACTAGGGTGACTACCTAAACATGTCCCAGAGACTGAAGGCTAAAGCCAGCAAAGCCGATCGGGCTTCCTTCTTCCTGGTCCGAGCCTCGGCGCTGAAAGCCAGAGAGGGCCTCGGCCCTACACAAGATGGCGTTGACCCACTATCCAGAGAGGGCTCTCCCTCCCCCCGTCTCTCCTACCTCTTTATCGTCGGACGGACCGCTCACAGCCACAACCATGCGGGCAATGATGGTGGAATTCTACACGTCCATTCAGGCCTCAATACAAAACCAAATCCAGGCTCTGACCACAGAGCTGCGCAGGGAGGTGCAGGACATTGGGCACAGGACTGCCTAAATGGAAGGGGAAATGGATGAACGTGCCTTGGCCCATACCTCACTGGCAAACAAGATCCAGGAACAAGGCAAGATTATTCACTTACAGGCACGGAAGCTGGCGGACATAGAGGAAAGGTCGCACAGTAACAACCTCAGGATAAGGGGCATACCGGAATCTGTACCAAACACAGGGCTCCACAATAACCTGCTTGACCTGTTCCAGACAACCACACCAGAAATTTACCCTGACCAATTATTGGTCGACAGAACACACTGCCTGCGAAGGCCTGCCCACCTGCCAACATCCACGGGCCGTAATGTAATCATCCGGGTCTATTTCTACCACGTTAAAGAGTGAATCACTAATGCACGCAGAAAAGGCTACTTACTTGATCCATACACATTTTTGAAAATATTTGCAGATCTTTCAGCGGCCATGCTGCAGTTTAGAAAATCATTGGCTTCTGTCACGACGTCGCTGCAGACTCACAATGTCGCTGTGGGCTCAAGAGGATACAGATGGGGATATCCGGCTAAACTCTTGGTTCAGAAACAAGATGTTACTCATCAGATCACATCAATAAAAGATGGAACCCGCAATCTGCAGACCTGGGGTATCCCGATGCCAAAACCGCAGAGGCAAGACCGTCCCAAAGTTCCAAGGCTGACACAAAAATGGACTCATACATAGATTATCACCTCTGTTCATATTGGGTATTGTATGTGTGGCGAAACCGACCTCGCCACGTGTCCTTGGAGGGGGCTGATTGCCCGCCTCTTGCCTTTGGACTATGGACCAGACTTTATGGGAATGTGATACCCCAGATAGCCATACCATGGAGCCTATTCATATAATGAAAGACTATGGGAAAGACTTTAGCTCCATGGCAATTGTACTGTGTGAGTAGGATCTGCGCGCTATTCGGTAGTTTTGTGCGTGCAGATCCCAGCTATCTGGGGATAGGTGAAATGTCTGTGTGTTATGTGTAAATGTGACTTTATGTATTTTAAAGTGTTTTATGTTGTTTTGCAACCATGTGGTTAATGGAGTCTGCCTTTAGTCCTGGGTAATTGGATTACTTCTCCAATTAACTCCAGGGCAGAAGGGAGGAAACCAAGGTGCATTGTGGGGATGTTTTTCTGCCAGCCAGAAAGGAACAAAAGATACTTTTAGTAACTTTTGAACCCCTGGTCGGATTCATGCCATTTTTTAATATGTTGTTCCCCTGAATGGATTGATTGTGGATATGTATTTTTATGTGAATGTGATGTATGGTTTTAAAGTTATGAAAGTTGTGTAAAAGTATATTTTACACTGTATGCATAATGGGATTATGTGTCACACTAAGGGGAGGGGATGTGTGGGAGGTAACATCTATGTCATTGGTTCTTTTATGCCTCCCCCTGGGTGTGGCCTGTATGTGTGAGTTGGAAATAAAAGCCAGGCTGGATGAGCCAGTCCAGAGTTCCTGTTTTACCCTCAAAGTGATGTGTCGTCTCATTATTGGGGGAAGGATTTATTGCATGCTGTTCCAGTTGACTGCTAGGAGTACAAGCCTATTCGTATGGTTCCTATTCAATGGTCTACAGCATTCATATGCTTGGGAGAATTTAAAGGTTTCTCGGATTCGGTGATTGTGGTGTCTGCCAGAGTGCTTGGAGTCCTCAGGAAGCACTAGGAGCATCCATTAACGGAGGTACCAAGTCGGGGTGCCAGGTGATCCGTTACATTGGTGGCAGCGGTGGGATGGCGTCCTAGTGCGAGGAGAAGCAGCTCAGAGACACTGGTAACGTTTGGAATTACAAATTGAGGGCAACGCTAGTATCCGTACAGCGCCCCTGGCTACAGCAGGATGGAATCAGCTAGTTTTTGGACAGCGTTCCATGATGAGGAGGAGGAGGCGGCCGCGGACTACAGGGATGCAGACAGAAAGGAAGTCTGGTATGATGCCCTGGAAGACGCCCAGTGGCGGCGAGGTGAGAGTCTCCCCAGTGATGAGCAGCGGCTACAGAAGCGTGTGGCGATGCGCATGTATCTATTGGGAGAGCAGCCCCTGGATGAGTGGGTGACAAGACTAGAGACCCTGGTATGGCGAGAGATCTGGCTAGACAACGCATACCAGGCCCTCTGGTGGCATACCATTCAACTTACCCCCTGGACGGCCGAGCACGACTTACCGGAGGGGGATGATTATGATGGCCCGGGTTTATTATGGGATGCCTTGGAGGACGACATTGATCTTGGCAGCACGGAGGGGTCTAGGTTTTGGGACATCTACGACTACCGGATGGGCATGTATGTCTGGGCTGACGAATGCGAGGTGAGCAAAGACATGACCCACCTGGTAACAAGGGAGTGGGAGCTGGAGCAGGACTACCAACACCTGCTCAGCGTCGTGCAGCTCCAACCTACCCGACAAGCAGAACCAGACCTCATAGACTGGTCCTGGAGAGACCCACAGATGGCAGGTGGAGATGGGATCGAGGTCTCTCTACTGGCCCTACAGGGATTCTGGGCAGTCGGCCCAGATCCCCAGCGGCAGGTTACAGTTCAGAGAGAGGAGCTTGTTACACCCTCTCTCCAGCGGCAGCCTAACCCACCAAGGGGAGACCGTAAGCCCCACACCAGCGCAGATGGGACCATGGTCTCTGCGCCCAAGTTACAGGGAGCTGAAGGAGCCGTCCTCCCTCCCCAGCGGCAGTGTGATTTGTTGGGAATTGGGAGCCCGGTCTCCATTCCCCAGCGGCAGAGTATCCAGCAGGGAATAGAGAGCCCATCCCCCTTTCCCCCACAGCAGGACTCTGTGCTGGGAGGAGAGACAGTCGGTCTCCCTCCGCAGAGACGGGAAGTATGCATGGGAGAGGAGATTGTTACCACCTCTCCCCAGCGGCGGATCATTAATGTACAGGGAATAGAGAGCCCAGTCTCCATTCCCCAGCGGCAGAGTGTTCTAATGGGAGAGGAGCTGGTTACCACCTCTCCCCAGCGGCAGCTTAATGTACCAGGGGGAGACTGTAAGCCCCACACCTGTGCAGATGGGACCGTGGTCTCTGCACTTCCAGCACAGGGGGTAGGGACGGTCGGTCCTGCCCCCCCACAACAGGGCTGTTTAGCCAAAGGGGAGACAGTCTGTCTCCAGCAGCAGAGCTGTGTAACTAAAGGGGAGACAGTCGGTCTCCAGCAGCAGAGTTGTGTAACTCAAGGGGAGACAGTCGGTCTCCAGCAGCAGAGCGGTGTATTTAAAGGGGAGACAGTCTGTCTCCAGCAGCAGAGCTGTGTAACTAAAGGGGAGACAGTCGGTCTCCAGCAGCAGAGCTGTGTAACTCAAGGGGAGTCAGTCGGTCTCCAGCAGCAGAGCGGTGTAACTCAAGGGGAGACAGTCGGTCTCCAGCAGCAGAGCGGTGTATTTAAAGGGGAGACAGTCGGTCTCCAGCAACCAGGCTCCAACCAGACTACTCCCGTGGTAGTGCTGGCAACAGGACAGAGTACCGCTGGTCTCTGCCCCCTCAGCAACCTACCAAGGCAGCCTACCAGTCCCCCACACATCCGTGGTGAGGCACCTGAACCTGGACAAGATTCTCCCTCACCCAGGTGTAGTAACTGTTTATTGTGGGTGGGCTGCTCTGCTGTTTCTGTCTTGTGGGTGGGCTGCTGGACTAACAAGGGCACTGACCGGCAGGAGGTCAAGTACCCTGTTAGTCTGGGGGGTAAAGGGGAGAAGTGTGGCGAAACCGACCTCGCCACGTGTCCTTGGAGGGGGCTGATTGCCCGCCTCTTGCCTTTGGACTATGGACCAGACTTTATGGGAATGTGATACCCCAGATAGCCATACCATGGAGCCTATTCATATAATGAAAGACTATGGGAAAGACTTTAGCTCCATGGCAATTGTACTGTGTGAGTAGGATCTGCGCGCTATTCGGTAGTTTTGTGCGTGCAGATCCCAGCTATCTGGGGATAGGTGAAATGTCTGTGTGTTATGTGTAAATGTGACTTTATGTATTTTAAAGTGTTTTATGTTGTTTTGCAACCATGTGGTTAATGGAGTCTGCCTTTAGTCCTGGGTAATTGGATTACTTCTCCAATTAACTCCAGGGCAGAAGGGAGGAAACCAGGGTGCATTGTGGGGATGTTTTTCTGCCAGCCAGAAAGGAACAAAAGATACTTTTAGTAACTTTTGAACCCCTGGTCGGATTCATGCCATTTTTTAATATGTTGTTCCCCTGAATGGATTGATTGTGGATATGTATTTTTATGTGAATGTGATGTATGGTTTTAAAGTTATGAAAGTTGTGTAAAAGTATATTTTACACTGTATGCATAATGGGATTATGTGTCACACTAAGGGGATGTGTGGGAGGTAACATCTATGTCATTGGTTCTTTTATGCCTCCCCCTGGGTGTGGCCTGTATGTGTGAGTTGGAAATACAAGCCAGGCTGGATGAGCCAGTCCAGAGTTCCTGTTTTACCCTCAAAGTGATGTGTCGTCTCATTATTGGGGGAAGGATTTATTGCATGCTGTTCCAGTTGACTGCTAGGAGTACAAGCCTATTCGTATGGTTCCTATTCAATGGTCTACAGCATTCATATGCTTGGGAGAATTTAAAGGTTTCTCGGATTCGGTGATTGTGGTGTCTGCCAGAGTGCTTGGAGTCCTCAGGAAGCACTAGGAGCATCCATTAACGGAGGTACCAAGTCGGGGTGCCAGGTGATCCGTTACAGTATGCTTAATACTACTGTTTAACACATTGCAAACGGTTGATTATACTGGGCTAACCACATTGAGGAGTATCCTAGTCACCTTTGAACACCTTTGAACGGCTAGATCTGTCTCTGCCCAATTAACATAGCGAAGTCTAGATTCTGTCACTCATGCCACATGCACCCAATATGCACTTGGTCATGGACAGGACCATGAGTTCTATTATTATGGTTTAAAGATATCATGCAAAAAAACAAAATAGAAAAAAAAAATATATATGTTTTTTTTGGTTGCCCTGATCGCCCCTTCTAGGCATACTGAGGCCCAACTTTTGCCAACCACTGTACACAATAGGCTTCCCAGGAGGCCTTAAAATTTGGAGTTCCATTTTAGGACATGCGAAGTGCCACCACACCCAACTCTCGTGGCTGGTTTCCCCATTGCACGATTTTGCCCTTTCTTTTGGGGCTTTTCATACAATTTCCACCTCAAGTTTGTATAGCTATCAATCCCTTTCTGGTGTTTCACCCTCCCCCTTCACCTACCTGCCCCTCAATATATCAACACATATATGCAATGCCACGCCATGACTATAGTACCAAAACGCTGACTCGATGGGCAAGGGCTAGTGATGTCGCGAACATAAAATTTTCCGTTCGCAAACGGCGAACGCGAACTTCCACAAATGTTTGCGAATGGGCGAACCCGGCGAACCGCCATAGACTTCAATAGCCAGGCAAATTTTAAAGCCCACAGGGACTCTTTCTGGCCACAATAGTGATGGAAAAGTTGTTTCAAGGGGACTAACACCTGGACTGTAGCATGCCGGAGGGGGATCCATGGCAAAACTCCCATGGAAAATTACATAGTTGATGCCGAGTCTGTTTTTAATCCATAAAGGGCATAAATCACCTAACATTCCTAAATTGTTTGGAATAACGTGCTTTAAAACATCAGGTATGATGTTGTATCGATCAGGTAGTGTAAGGGTTACGCCCGCTTCACAGTGACAGACCAAACTCCCCGTTTAACGCACCTCAAACAACCGCAAACTCCCCATTTTCACAAGGTTGGATACCAAGCTAGCCATGTCCCGTTCCTTGTCCTCACTGATGTCATTGAAGGTCTCTTCCTCCACCCAGCCACGTACAACACCAAGGGTCCCCAAAAGGTGACAACAAGCCCCCTGTATTTTATTTTAAATGTACACTACTGTTACACCAGATATGAGTTGCACTGGTGTGACACTGTGCCCTGACAGGCCCTGAGAGCACACGTGTGAAGGAAACTGACTGCTATTATTTCACAGTCAAATTTCTAGTTTTATTTTTTTAATATACACTACTGTTACACCAGATATGAGTTGCACTGGTGTGACACTGTGCCCTGGCAGGCCCTGAAACGCACACGTGTGAAGGAAACTGACTGCTATTATATTACAGTCAAAAAAGTTTTTGTTTTTTAAATGCAAGCTATTGTGACACCAGATATGAGTGGTGGCACTGGGACCACCTTAAAAATATTGGATATCGCTAAAAATCATGATCACTATATACTTTCTCTACAAACCTCTAAAACGAACCAAACTACTCATCCATCAGCTATACCACTTTATCCCACCTAGAACTAGTGCCCAGTTAAAATACTTGACTCTTACTTACCCACACTCAGTCATGCCACACACATTTCACCACTACTTTCACTGAATCCCTCTGACTACGGCTAAATTCATCTTCTACATCAGAACATGACTCCTAAGATTGGGTTGTATCCATGTCTCGGGTCTTTCATTTAGAATAGGGGCAGCTTTGGTCTGTGCATATTATTAAAAGATTGGGCAGATGGAAATCCTCAGTCTACAACCGATATATTCCTCATCCCGAGAAAGAAATGAGGAAAGCTTTTAAAAGTTTGGCTTTGTAAATTTGATGCAATAAGTGTGTTTTTCTTTAATACCTTTTCACCCTCTTTGCATGAGCCCGATTTACATATATTACTAATATGTTTCTGAACATATATATTATATTATTCACTCACTCACTCACTCTCTGGGCCGGCCTAAGACATCATGCTGCCTAGGTCCAACGATAAATGACTATGGGGGATAATGTATAATAAACACAGGTTACTGGCTATGGGAGGATAATGTATAATAAACACAGGTTACTGGCTATGGGGAGGATAATGTATAATAAACACAGGTTACAGGCTATGGGAGGATAATGTATAATAAACACAGGTTACTGGCTATGGGGGGATAATGTATAATAAACACAGGTTACTGGCTATGGAGGGATAATGTATAATAAACACAGGTTACTGGCTATGAGAGGATAATCAGGTTACTGGCTATGGGGGGATAATGTATAATAAACACAGGTTACTGGCTATGAGGGATACTGTATAATAAACACAGGTTACTGGCTATGGGAGGATAATGTATAATAAACACAGGTTACTGGCTATGGGAGGATAATGTATAATAAACACAGGTTACTGGCTATGGGGGAGATAATGTATAATAAGCACAGGTTACTGGCTATGGGAGGATAATGAATAATAAACACAGGTTACTGGCTATGGAGGGATAATGTATAATAAACACAGGTTACTGGCTATGGGGAGGATAATGTATAATAAACACAGGTTACTGGTTGTGGGGGGATACTGTATAATAAACACAGGTTACTGGTTGTGGGGGGGGATAATGTATAATAAACACAGGTTACTGGTTGTGGGGGGATAATGTATAATAAACACAGGTTACTGGCTATGGGGGAGATCATGTATAATAAACACAGGTTACTGGCTATGGGAGGATACTGTATAATAAACACAGTTTACTGGCTATGGGAGGATAATGTATAATAAACACAGGTTACTGGCTATGGGGGAGATAATGTATATAATAAGCACAGGTTACTGGCTATGGGAGGATAATGTATAATAAACACAGGTTACTGGCTATGGGGGATAATGTATAATAAACACAGGTTAATGGCTATGGGGGGTAATGAATAATAAACACAGGTTACTGGCTATGGGGGGATAATGTATAATAAACACAGGTTACTGGCCATGGGGAATAATGTATAATAAACACAGGTTACTGGCTATGGAGGATAATGTATAATAAATACAAACACAAAAAAAAAAATTATACAAAAAAAAATGAATGCAGCTTCAGAATTAATCTAAATTGTATGCTGTCTAGGAGGTGGGAGGGCCTGGGAGGGAGGGCCTGGGAGGGAGGGTCTGCTGCTGATTGGCTGGAATGTGTCTGCTGACTGTGAGGTACAGGGTCAAAGTTTACTCAATGATGACGAATAGGGGGCGGACCGAACATCGCATGTGTTCGCCGTCCGTGGCGAATGCGAACACGCTATGTTCGCCAGGAACTATTCGCCAGCGAACCGTTCGGGACATCACTAGCAAGGGCCCCAAACTCCACGATAGGAGAAAACATCCCAATCAATTGCAACTCACACCCCCTTGTAGGGATAGTGTGGGAGCTATTAAACGGGCAGTCAGACCCTACTGCATACGAACGAGCGCGACTATTGACCCACGTATCAAGGCTGATTGGACCAACTCCCATATCAATGGTAAAACTGAAGACTTTTAATGTAAAGGGGTTGAACTCCCCAGGTAAATGGAGGCTTTTGTTCAAGATATGAGTAAACATCATATTGACGTAGCCTGTATCCAGGAAACCCACTTGAATAAGACCCGTACCCCGGCAATGTTTACAAAGTTTTACCCTATACAGTACCATGCTTTGTCAGAATCTAAATAAAGTGGTTTCTATCTTCATTAGCAGAGAGGTTGCTTTCAAACTTTAACGCAAACAGATAGACCCACAAGGGAGATATATAATTTTGGTGGGTTTATTCAATAACATACAATATACCATAGAATCCACATACTTCCCTTCCTTGTACCATAGGTGACATTACCTGGTCGGATAACAGCCCTGTATTTCTAGACCTCAAGGACACATTTCAGTTTAAGGGGAAGGGGAATTGGCGCCTCAATGAATCACTACTAAGAGACTCAGAATTTGTAGACTCTGTTGCGAGAGATCTATCGGAATACGTTACCATTAATTCCGGGCGAGAGGTTTTGGGGACTACACTGTGGTCAGCACATAAAGCTGTTGTTAGGGGGTTATACACCTGAAAAAACGACATACCACAGACCTTTACGGTTACCACTAGCCTCTTCCCAAAATAAGAGATTCCCTTTGCAGGATCAGCTGACAAAAATAAATTCCCTACACAAGCAAATTCAAAATTTGCAGGCTATAAAAAAGGATAGATGTTGCTAAAGCTGAGAGCGACTACATACCATACTACGAGGAAGGCTACTAAAACCTTAGCCAATCACTTGCGTGCAAAACTGGCACAATCCCGCCTCCCCTATATCCAAGGGGATTAGGGCAACAAATGCATGGGCACACAAGATATTAGTCAGGAGTTTGCTAGCTTTTATTCTAAACTATACAACTTGAGCTCAGATAAGTCACTGAGCAGTCCTGATAGCAAGGATATTGAGACCTTTCTTAACTCAGCTCACCTTCCCCAGTTAACTACAAACGATATAGCTAGCTTGACGGGACCTATGACCATCTCGGAAATAGGGTCAGTCATCGAACAACTACCCCCAGAGAAGGCACCAGGTGCAGACGGCTTCTCTAACCTTTACTATAAAACATATTTGCACATATTGGCCCCTCATCTGCTCACCATATATAATGAGGCTTTGACCTTGGGATCCTTACCTCCTGACATGCTACTAGACACCATAGTGATGCTGTCCAAGCAGGACAAGTCCCCCGACCTCTGCAAAAACTACCGTCCAATCTCACTGTTAAACACAGATGCTAAGATATACGCTAAAATGCTGGCCAACAGGATCGGACCGCTACTTCCCCTACTAATCCGTGATGACCAAACAGAATTTGTTCAGGGTTGACAGGGCCTGGACAACAAAGGGAAGCTGTCGTTGGTTCTTGACCAGATGAGGGGTCCGACCGGGCATCTGCTATTGGCCTTAGACGCAGAAAAGGCATTTGACCGCCTGGGCTGCACCTTCCTGTGGCAGGCTTTACTCCATTTGAAGAAGCCACATATGGTGAAACGCGTTATGGTTTTAATTTATGTATTTTAGCAATAAAAGTCTTCTGGTCACCTAAGTTGTACCAATTTTCCTTTTATTGTATTTTGTATACATTTTTTATTTTACCTATTTTTATCCTTCCTGGCAATTTTATCTGTTCCTGAACTCAAAGAAATCCTAGGTGGAGATCATTCCACCAACGCCCTATCAATAGAGCAGTATTGTCTGCTCTATATTTGTGAGTATAATTTTAATTATTTATATCTTAATTTTATCATATTGAGAGCACTATTTTTGTTTTCTTACCACTATTCGGAGCCGTGGATACCCAGACTGTACTGATGACCACACCCTTCCTGTATTTTCTTTAAGTGGGGATCATACCACTGTACGCCCTCCACTCCAGAGCTGGTTATAGCTCTATTAAACGTGAGTGTATTACCTGCTTTTGTTACAATACCTATTCCTGGATTTTGGCTTATTGCACTATTGGTTGTTTTTTATCTCCCTTTGTCTTTCCACATATACGGATATTTTAACCATCCGGATGGATCAACTCCTGAGTATCACACCCCATTTTTATCCTATTTTATAGGGAGACTTTTATTTTATTTTATTTTTTGACTACCAACACCTGAGGATTGCACCCTGTTTTATCCTGTTTTATTAGAGAGACTTTACCGTATTGGCGCAGCCTTTTCTGCCTTTGTACTACTCCCTCTATTTACCAAATTGTTTGTAACTTTAAGCCTCTAGGACTGGCACCCGGCAGTTTGCATAATACAGCCTTGGTGTAAGGATACAAAAACTACAACAAAAACTACAACGTATATATATGTATTTTTATATATATATATATATATATATATATATATATATATATCAACAAAAAGCTTGGACAAATCATAACCATAAGTGGTCGAGACTTATGGTCATTAACTGAACACTTTGAATTAAAATACTTTCTGTAATAAAGACCTACAAGTGCGCCCTTCTTCAATATATATATTTAATGCAACAACAGTTTATTAGTTCATTCTCTGACAATGGAAGAATCAATTAGGTATTAAAGAAATACTAGTTTTGTCAATCAAGACTTGTCAATCTAGATTTACTCCCACCTACCTATGATCTAAGCACCGATGCCTAGGAAACTGTTGCCAACTTGACAACTGAAACTATTTATGTTCTATCTTAATATGAAAAACTGCTCTGTCCCTCTAAAAAAAATAGTAAAAGAAATGGAACATTTTAATCATAAACCAGAAAGGTTAACAAATTTAAATCTGTTTAGTTAAGTAAAGCGGCACCTCAGAGGGAATATGATAGCATTATACAAATATATTTGGGTCCAATACAAACTACTGTCTGGAAATCTATTCATAAACAGGACTATACATAGGACACAAGGGCATGCATCTATACTGGAAGAAAGAAGATTTAGTCTAAGGCAAAAGACATAGTGTTTTAAAGTAAAAACAATAAGAATGTGGAATTTTCTGCCTGAACAGGTCATTTTATCAGAATCTATAAAGAGGTTTAAACAGCAATTGGATAAATACTTGCAAAAACAATATTCAGAGATATCATTATTAGCAAGTTGGGTAACAGCATCTTAATTCAAGGAGAGATCTGACTGCCTTTTGGGGTCAAGAAGGAATTTTTTTATTGTTTATTGCAAAATTGGAAAGCGGTTCAAACTGGGTTTTTTACCTTCTTTTGGATCAACAACAAAAACAGATGTGAGAAAGGCTGAACTTGATGAACGCATGTCTCTTTTTAGCCTATGTAACTATGTAACAGGATACAACTCTAACGAAATCAAAATGGAGAGAAAAAGAAACAAGACAGGAAAAAGTACATAAGACACCACAACAGAAAATAAAGGAGAGACAACACCACAGTCTAGTAAACAGAAATAACTTGATAAAAATAAGCATTCATAATTCAGATGGGAAATATTCATAGTCAGTATATTTATATCGGCAGACATTTTGTGTTAAGACAGAAATTAAAAGTGTATACTGCCAGTCACCCTCAGAACAGAGGTGACTTAATTTTGTATTACAAGGCTAAGACAGACACAAGATTTCTCTTTCTGTAACTCTAGTCATTCAGGTCCGAGCTAAGGAATGCGACTAATGTAAACATTAAAGATAAAACCTGAGATAAGGTATGATGTCTAACAGCAAAATAGGGAGGAATGTTACAACCCAGAGACAAATCTATACATAATTATATATATACTGTGAGAGAAAATGTGGTTTGGTAGTTGATGGCATATACATTAGGCCTGAGTTACTGAACAGCAGCCTGAGGTTTGAGAGTTAAATGTCCCAGGGAGAGATGCTAGGTTTGCAAGATGCATCACTGGTACTCTGCAAACCACGGTATGGGTCCCTGGGGCGGAACACTTGGAGGGTGGGCCAGTGCTTCAATAGCACCAGCTGCTAAGTAACAGTCGGACCAGAACTTTTATTTTGCTTAATAGTTTCACTTATGCCTAATTGTACCTCACCTGTATCTGATCAATTAGCTAGCAGGCTTTTAAAAATAAGGGATCAGCATGCTGCAGAGTGAGGAGGAAAAGCCAGAGGAATGGTGTCTTGCAGTTATACTTTTTGTAAATTGGCAAGTGGGAAAGCCACCCAATTCCAGATAGGGATTTGCTGTGTATAGTAAGTGCTCAAGAGCAAGGAATTTTGTTTTGTTTATTTTTCATTTTGAAACACCTGTATACCGTATATTCTCGAGTTTAAGTCGACCAGAATATAAGTCGAGACCCCTAATTTTACCCCCAAAAAATGGGAAAATGTATTGACTCGAGTATAAGACTAGGGTGGGAAATGCAGCAGCCACTGGTAAATTTCTAAATAAAATTATATCCCCCAAAATTATATTAATTGAATATTTATTTACAATGTGTGTATATAATGAATGCAGTGTGTGTGTGTTTGTATGAATGCGGTGTGTGTGTGTGTGTGTGTGTATGAGTGCAGTGTGTGTGTGTATGAATGCAGTGTGTGTGTGTATGAATGCAGTGTGTGTGTGTATTAGTGCAGTGTGTGTGTGTATGAATGCAGTGTGCGTAGTGTGTGTGTGTATAATGCAGTGGGTGTGTGTATGAATGCAGTGTGTGTATGAATGCAGTGTGTGTGTATGAATGTAGTGTGTGTGTGTATGAATGCAGTGTGCGTAGTGTGTGTGTATGAATGCAGTGTGCGTAGTGTGTGTGTATGAATGCAGTGTGTGTGTGTATGAATGCAGTGTGCGTAGTGTGTGTGTGTGTGTATATAATGCAGTGTGTGTGTAAGAATGCAGTGTGTATAGTGTGTGTATGAATGCAGTGTGTGTGTATGAATGTAGTGTGTGTGTGTGTGTGTGTGTGTGTGTATGAATGCAGTATGGGTGGGTAGGAATGCAGTGTGTGTGTGTGTATGAATACAGTGTGTGTGTGTGTGTATGTGATGCAGAGTGTGTTTGTGTGTCTAATGCAGAGCTTTGGTGGGGGGTGGGCATTTTTTTTAAAATTATTATTATTTTAATATTAAATTATAATTTTTTTATATATTATATTTTATTTTTCTATTATTATTTTTAATATTATTAATATATTTTTATTTGATTTAATTTTTAATTTATATTTTATTCGTCCCCCCTCCCTGCTTGTTAGCTGGCCAGGGAGGGGGGGCTCTCATTCCCTGGTGGTCCAGTGGATGGGCTGTAGGAGGGGGGCTGGCAGGAAGCTCTTACTTACCTTCACAGCAGCTCCTGTCAGCTCCTTTCTCTCTCCTCCGGTCGGCTCCCACTGTAAGTCTCGCGGGCGCGCGGAGGGTTGCCATGGTAACCCGTGGCAACGCTCTGACCCCGCGGCTCTCACGAGACTTACAGAGGGAGCCGACCGGAGGAGAGAGAAGGGAGCTGACAGGAGCTGCTGTGAAGGTAAGTGAGAGCTTCCTGCCAGCCCCCAACAGGACCGCCGGGCTTGTAATGAGCCCGGCGGTCCTAGTCTGTATTATGGCAATGTAAGTTGCCATAATACAGACATTAACTCGAGTATAAGATGAGTGGGGTTTTTTCAGCACACAAAAAATGTGCTGAAAATCTCGTCTTATACTCGAGTATATACGGTATATATTTCACCGAATAAATCTGAAAAACTGAGCTGGATGTGTCCTGGACTTTCATTACCCTATAAGGCTGTGGTTACAAGATCTGTGACAAAATCCTACCTGGAAAAGAGGTGGTGTGTTACAATACATATACACACTAACCACTTATAACTTACTATGAGTAAATATTAATCATATATAATTAGTACTGTTAATAATATAGAATATTCATGGATATAATATCAATGAAGAAATATCATATTATTTACTAATGTTAGTGGAGAATAAATAATCTTAAACACAGTTTCACTCAAGAAAACCAGACACCAAATGACAGATAACACTAAGTAGTTAATTTTACATTCTAAAAAAATAACGGAATCTTACAAAGTTCCATTGTAAGAAAGAGGTGAAGAAGAGTTTAGATATGTCAGAAAGCTAGATTTAAAGGTATATCCCAGACAACAAGACTGGTTAACCCCTTAAGGACACATGACATGTGTGACATGTCATGATTCCCTTTTATTCCAGAAGTTTTGTCCTTAAGGAGTTAAAAGCTTTTGAAATTGGCAGGAATTTTAATATATAGTGGCCATAAAAAAATAAGAAAATTACGTCAAACACATCACAAAATTGAGTTAACCCATTATGCAAAAAGGTAAATGGACCCCCTGACAAGATTTTTTTGTGATGTAATTGCGCCATCTACATACCAAAATCTAGATGATAGTCTGTAGGGAAGACACACCTACAGTTCCCTATTGGTCCTATCAACTAGTGACGTGCAGATAATTTGCCCCTTTAAAAGTAAGACAAAGGGAAGAGAGGGAGATTCTGACTCTTTGAAACAGATTCTGACTCTCAAACTCTCGGGGACTTACACATTCTGACTTTTGGACTGTACTCAAGAAACTCTCAACACTCTCATGGACACACCTAATTCTTACTATTACCTTTTCTAACTAACACAACTTCAGAACTCTGAAAACTTTTCATTTTATCACAATTCTCATCATACTTGCATTCGAAATTCCTGGGACATATCTACACATCTGATTGAAAATCTACAACCTAACTGGTAGTTATGCTGGTTTTATTTAATTAAATTAAATTAATTCATTTTACTAATGGCAGGAATATATATCTTGATAAATCATGGTCAGATTTCAATTATTAGAAATCATAATTAGCTAAGGACTATATGGTTATAAATATTCCATTCCTGCAGGTGAAATAAAGATAACGATATATTAACGGTAAATTTGCCAAATGTTAGCATACCAAAATTTTATCCAGAGGTATTGACTGTTTCTGATATAAGATAGCGAATCTTAATTAGGAAAGTTAAAATTCTGCAAATGTAAAATCTGATCTGATTCGTATTGGATGGACAGAGGAATGGTCAAATGATCTGGTATGAACATTACTTTATTTGTAAAATTGCAATATATTAGGACATCTTGCCTATGATGATTGCAGCCAGCAGTGGAAGAGTTAGTTCAGTGTGATCTGACTTTCAGCCAAAGTTTGTATTGCTTTACGATGGGCTGCTGTGAAGTTTTGTCTTCTCTGTGAATTTGTTTTTTAAGTGAAGTGTCCCATCATAAATCGTATTGTTAAATTGCATACAACCGTTGCTATTAGCGGTCTATGTTGTGAAACCATTGCCATATTGTATACTTATGTTATACCTAAATATTCACTGATTATTGTCACGCATGTTACGTATATTATTTTTATTGTTATTGTCACAATAAATTATATTTTTATAATTAATTTGTGATTACTGTGTGAAGTACAAATCCTCTAGTGAAACTTCCTCTAGGATCTAAGAGAATTAAAATTGTGAGTAATTCTCAGCTTTATATAATTATCCGGGGAACAGTGCCAAGATATCAATTTTTTATATAATAAAAATTATTAAATAAATTTTTGATAATTTTTATGAAAATATTATTTTTAATATTTATTACCCTATACATATCCTCACAACTGTAATGAAACTAACAGAGGTGTTCACTCAATTGAGACTTCAAGGTGAATTTCAAGTTTAAGGTAGAATCAGCCAAACTTGAAAAAAGTCTACAGCTCAGCTACAACCACAGCTTGGCTATTTTTTGCCAAAATGTTACAAATTAGATTTATTAATTGCAATTCAAGGATTGTGAATAACCCTGCTATTAGCTACATACTGCTGAATGCTCACAAGAGAATGCAAAACACTATGACATTTCAAAAATTATGAGCACAAAGCATGGATTTATCCAGCAGATCTAATAAAGAATTTTAGCTCCCAAAAGGGACAGAAGTAAAGAGTTATAGCTGTGGTTAGTAAAACAGTCAGCTACCTGGTATTCAGAATCAGTACTACTGTTTCAAATCCTCTTTCCTGCAGAATATTGAAAGTCATTGTGTATTGCCATTGTTCCCATGACAAACTGATTTCTGTTATTAAACCATTCTTAGAAATTATTGTACTGATTTTTTTTTATCCTTCAGCACTATTAATTGTTCTCTCATATTCATATATTAATTGTTCTCTCATATTCTTTTTTTGTATAGATATGTTATCTGAAATATTTTCTGTTCATGGTATGAAAAGTCTATACTGTGACAAAGTGTATGGATTTTTTCATGCTATTATACTGTTATTTTAATACATCCCAGAATAATATGGATATTGTATGTTTTTCTTTCTAAATCACCATACCTGTTTTTTTTTTGTGTGTTTATTTATATTGTTGTTTAACATTAAAAAAATGGACAATAATTGTTCTAATGAAATTGGTAAATTACTTCATTTATTTTATGTTAGTGAGACGTGTAAGCACTAATTAGCCCCACTAGATTAATCAATCACATTGGACAAAGAGAAAAGATTCCTTTTTAGTCAGAATTAGAACCATAAAAAATGATATATCCAACTTTGAAACATTATGTATCAATGCTATAACTACAGATAAGCTCAATAGCATGCTGCCATGTTTGCATGGCAAGCATAACTCAGGATGTAAAATAAATGAAATGATTAAAGGAACATTATAGGATCAAAGACACAAACGTGTATTCCTGGCCCTATCGTGTTAAAACTACCATTTAGGTAGTTTGCCCCCCCCCCCCCTGTATCTCTTATAAGGTAAAAAAAAAGTACCTTCTTTCCAGCGCTGCGCTGGGCTGCCAGTGCTGGTTCTGCCCCCAATTTGTCTCCTAGGCTGACAGTGTCCCTATTAATCTATTTTTTTCAGAAGAATCTAGTGGCTATTAAATTACAGCCAATAGGGGAGTAAGAATTGTGAAATGTAAACAGTATTGTTTTTGAAAAACATCTATATCCCAAAATCACTTAAGATTAAGTGATTTTGGTGCTTAGACTCTCCCTCTGTAACTTGATATTGATGTAAAAGTATTTTCACTAGCCAGTAAGATGTGGTAAATTGAAGACATGACTTGTAAAACACTCACCAAAATATCCTGGAATGGAAAAATGTTTAATATGGCTGATTTTAAAGCTCTTTTGTGTGTTTTTTTAAATGTTATTACATTAGAATTATTCTATCCAGACCAATCTTCCTGCAAACTCGTATTCCTACATTTAGAGTGGTATTATAATTATTTAGATACCTAAACTAACATTGCCATAATACAGACTGGGGGCTGGCAGAGAGCATTTACTTACCTCTCCTGCAGCTCCTGTCAGCTCCCTTCTCCTCCGCGCCAGTCCGGTCAACTCCCTCTGCAAGTCCCAGTGTAAGTTTAGCGAGAGCCGCGGGGTCATAGCGTTGCCACGGGTTATAAGCGGTCGGCTAATACTCGAGTATATACGGTACCTAATATGAGCACACAAAAAAAGATTGACTTACTTTAAAACCCAAAGTGCTCCAGCCTCCCTGCAGCCACTGCAATACACCTCTTAGTCAATCCAATGCTACCCAATATCGAGGGAGTGGGAGGTTAGTGTGTATGCACAGCAGTCTCTGCACTGCTCCAGTCAGAATCTACACAAAGAGATGCACTAACTCAATGGGAGGATCCTGCATCTTCATGCAAAGTGTGGAAATGCTGAATGTCAGCCCTGCAATCATTGCAGGACCTCAACCAGGAAGTCCCTCTTGTGGCTGTCCAAGTGACACCCACTAGGTGGCATTAAGCAGCAATGTAAACACTGCCTTTTCTAAAAAAAAAAAAAAAAAGGCAGTGTTTACCATGATGAGTTTACAGAAAAAGTCTCTTTGCCTCAGAATCATTACATTAAGCTGTAGAGGTTCTGGAGCCTAAAGTGTCCTTTTAAATAAAGTTCTGAGTGCCTTATTCAGTGACTGTCCAACACACTATAACAGAGATTGATGTTTAACACCTAATGCAGGACTTTTCTCCAGATGTTAAAAGTATTAAATCCGCAGAGAGGTGATCATTGAAATGAAGATGCAATAGTAGTATATTATTTTAATAATTTTCCATAGTAAGATTTTAACTTACTTTATTCATGCTACAAAAAAGGTTTTGCTGTAATACTTTCAAACATCAATACATTGGTAATGATAATAAAGTAACTTACTTAAACCTCCTACATGCATTGTGCGTAACGGTTATAACTTGCAGGTAGCACTGCGTCCGGCAGAAATTCTGAAGTCTGCAGGAATATTACAACCTCAATCTGATACATCGATTTTATTCCATCTAAGTGAAATTAATTTTTATTAATTTCCTAAGTCTGGGAATGCATGCAACCAAATTTAAGTTTTGGGTGATTTTGAAAACATAGAAACATAGAATGTGACGGCAGATAAGAACCGTTCAGCCAATGTAGTCTGCCCAGTTTTCTAAATACTTTCATTAGTCCCTGGCCTTATCTTATAGTTAGGATAGCCTTATACCAGATAGTAGTGTAATAATATGAGCGCTAGGACATGCAGCTGTGAACACGGTGGAATTAATGACAAAAGATTCCACCAACAATGAAAGAAATATATAATACAAAGATAAAGTGCTAAGCGCAAAATTGGAATAATATTAATGCTCTAACTCCAGAGCTTGACACCACCATATGTGTTACACAGGTGAATTATAGTTATACCTGAATACAGTATAAGTCATTCTCCTATAATGGAGGCAACAGACACATGTTTTTCTGTATGGTATAAAAAGGAGAACTCATAGGATAACACTGTTATAAAAAAGGTTCAATTTAAAACTCTGTATGGCCCAACTCACATTTTTCTGAGCCTGTTATATCGAAACTGGCTCAGGTAATATCACTTTAAATGCAATGTGCAGATCCAGGTGAGTTGGAGATGATCCCTCAGAAAATAATTGTGGGAAAGGCAACACCAGATTACCGGTAATATAAAATCACAATATTTATTACAAAAAATATAAAAAGCCTTACATTAAGGTTTCTGGAGTGCCATTCATTCAAAGAGTAAAAGCACAACGCGTTTCAATGCTTGGATTTGCATCTTCTTTAGGTGCATAAACTTCTAGTGTACAATCCCTGTTTAAAATGTATTTTGGAGCCTAATTTCACACTATACAGACATCCCCCTGCTCTAATTAACCTAACAAAGTCATCCTGAACTTCCAATGTGCTAGCAATCTGTATTCTGATGCTGTGTGACGTCACTTCCGGTTTTGCTATATATGCGTTCCAGCGGCCATTTTCATGTGTTCGATCTTTGGTTTTGTGTTCCAGCAGCCATTTCTATGCGTTCCACTGACACCAATGCCTATATTACATATGAAAATCATCTCAACATTGCATATACTGGGTTTTGACGTGTCAACGTGTTACATATTATTACACAAACATATTTACAGGATGGGAATTATTAATAAAAAGCTTTCTTAATAACAGGTTTTTCTCATTAAAAATACATGAAACGGAACAGATGAAAAGAGAGAGAGGGAGAGAAAAAAGAGAATAAAAATTAACCATTTGTATACATATTGCACTGTATTCACCTTGAAAATATACATATTTTTGTATACACATTACATTATAAAATCCAAAACATCTAAATAAAGTTATACATTTCAAAGTCTATAGTAAGACCATAAGGGGAGAGGGTTTCTAAATCAAAAATCCACCTCATTTCTATTTTGTTTAAAATCTTAAGAAAGTCTCCTCCTCTCCAAGGTTTCTTTATATTTTTGGATACCAATAAAATTCAATAATTTTGGATCACCATTTGGATTTTTTTTATATGAGCTGATACAGAGTGGGTGGTAACTTTATTATGTATGTTCCGTAAATGTTCACCCACTCTGGTTTTTAGTGGTCTTGTGGTCCTCCCCACGTATTGGAGACCACAATTTCACGTTAATAGGTATATAACATTATATGTACTACAAGCGATAAAATCCTCAATAAAAAATTCTTTATTGGTAGTGGTTGATCTAAAACCTTCTGTTTTCTTAGAGATTATGTTAGTACTTTTGCAGGCTTTACACCGTTCACAATTGTGGAAGCCTTTCAACTTGGAACCAAAACATATCTGTATCTACCTTTCCTTTTTTTCTATACAGCTCTTGGATAAAATATTTTTTTAATTTTTTGCTCCTCTAAAAATCATTTGAGGTTTTTCTCCTATATATTTACTTACATTTTGTCTTAAAATATGCCAATGTTTGTTTAAAATGTTACTTAAAATATGACTCTGAGAATTAAAATCACTGATAAAAGACACTTGTTCATTTTGTGTATTTGCCTCCTGTTTTTTTTATTTTTATAAACTAAAAGATGTTTTCTTGGTTTTTCTTTAACATCCGTGAATTGCTTCTCTATTTCTTCTGACTTGTACCCTTTTTGTAAAAATTGCTCCTTCAGGGTTCTAGATTGGTCAATAAATAAATCTAAGAGATTAGACAAATTAGAACAAAATATTTGAAAGACTAAACAAAAGAAATATCAGAGGGATATGGAGACTATAAAAAACATCAGGTAAGAAGAAGTCCAAATAAAAACCAAAGCAAGTATAGAGGGAGGAAAAGATCAACAGGATACATACAAAGTGACCAAATATACCTAGTAAAAGATCACACTCAGTGAGACAACCTGAGATAAGACCTAGGATATTAAACAATCCCAATAGGGAAATTAGGGTGCAAAGAAGAGAAGAACCTAAAAACAAATATTTTTTTTTAGAGACCCCACACAGATTAAATCAGTGGTCAAGAGTCCTCAAGTCACCCCTGAAGAGGAGGAGGGATTCAGAAGAAGGGGAACAAGAGGAGGAAGGAAAAATAATGAGATTAAGAGAAAATTAAAAACACTACCAAATCAGGAATCTAGGCTACCACCTGTCCCGATTAAGATTTTTAACCTTTCTGATAAAATTTTAAATGAGGATCACAAAAAGGTTTTAGAAAAGGGTTTTAAATTTGCTCCGAGTTGTAATTTAAATAATTTTGAAACATACTTAGATCTGAATAGATACACTAGAAAATTATACCAAACAAATGTTTTTTAAATACTAATTTAGATGAAAAAATCATAGACCAAGAGGAATTTAAACACACAGACTTAAAAGTAAAATAAAAAATTTACCTTAAAACTGCCAGTATTAAAACATTTGAAAAGGTAGTTATGCAAGATGTTAAGAAAATTAAAACTATAACAAGATTCCAGCAGAATACATCATTAGGAGAGAAAAAAGCATTGAAAGACCTTAAAGAAGACAAAAGTATAGTTGTGAAGCCGGCGGATAAAGGGGGTGGAGTGGTCGTTATGTCTAAAAGTTTTTATATGGAAGAAATTTTTAAACAACTTTCAGACTCCAATCAATACGTACTGTAAATTAGATAGAAACCTAGAACCCAAAATTAAAAAGGAACTTATTAAACTTTTAGATGAGAGCCTCCAATTAGGAATTTTAAATAAAAATGAGTATAAATATTTAAATAATATTAATTCTGTAATCCCAGTAATTTATATTTTACCCCAAATCCATAAGGATGAAAAAAAAAAAAACGCCAGGGAGACCCATTGTGGCAGGGGTGGATTTGTTGTTATCCCCCCTGTCACAATACATTGACAAATTACTTCAACCAATTGTGGTAGAAAATGCAGCTTACCTGAAAGACACCATGAACCTTTTACAAATTTTGGAAAATTTGATATGGAGTGATGAATATTGGCTGGTGACATGTGATGTCACCAGCCTATATACAATAATTGAACACCAGAAAGGATGCGAGGCTGTCATGTTCTTTTTAGAAAAATCCGAGAATTTTAAAAGTCAACAGATTGATTTTATACTCAATAGCATTTTAATGAGTCTCGAAAACAACTTTTTCTGCTTTGATGGGGTTTTTTTATCTGCAAAAAAGGGGCACGGCTATGGAGACCAAGTTCGCTCCCAGCTATGCAAACCTTTTTATGGCTTACTCGGAAACTATGTTCATCTACTCAGGGCATGGCTGGGTAGCGAACTTGGTCCTCTACAAAAGATTCATTGGTGATATATTTTTTTATGTGGAAAGGTAGCCGTGCTTCTTTGGATCAATTTTTATCTTTTTTAAATTCTAACTCCTGGGGAATAAAGCTTACCATTGATATCAGTACCCAGGAGGTTAATTTTTTAGATCTAAAGATTTGTATTAAATCCGGATCTATACAAACCTGTACATTTTTTTTTTTTTTTTTTAAAGTGGACACAAACTGTTACATTGACACCAAGAGTTGCCACTTCTCTCCTTGGCTCACTAACATACCAAAGGGACAATTTACTAGACTTAAAATAAATTGAAGATTTATTTATTGACCAATCTAGAAAAGGGTACAAGTCAGAAGAAATAGAGAAGCAATTCATAGATGTTAAAGGAAAACCAATAAAAGATCTTTTAGTTTATAAAAATAAAAAACAGGAGGCAAATACACAAAATTAACAAGTGTCTTTTATCAGTGATTTTAATTCTCAGAGTCATATTTTATGGAAAATTTTAAACAAACATTGGCATATTTTAAGACAAAATGACGATGTAAGTAAATATATAGGAGAAAAACCTCAAATGATTTTTAGAGGAGCAAAAAGTTTTTAAAATATTTTAACCAAGAGCTGTATAGAAAAAAAGGAAAGGTAGATACAGATATGTTTTGGTTCCAAGTTGAAAGGCTTTCACAATTGTGGACGGTGTAAAGCCTGCAAAAGTACTAACATCATCTCTAAGAAAACAGAAGGTTTGAGATTAACCACTACCAATAAAGAATTTCTTATTGAGGATTTTATCACAGATTTTATTATATTATGGGGGCAATGGGAGCAGGGGTGCTAGATAGTGTTTTTAACACTATAGGGTCAGGAATACATGTTTGTGTTCCTGACCTTATAGTGTTCCTTTAGCTGTTTTAAATGTTGTGAGAGTGTATTGAAACAAAAGGAAAAGCAGTACAATCGGTTTTTACATTGTACATTTAGTTTTTTATTCAGTTGCATTCTATTACCTTTATGTAACTGTTGTTGCTTAGTATATTGCAGGTATAATGCTTTAATATAAAATAATAAACACATTAAAATATACCACTATAAATATGACATCTTTTATTATTAACTACCTTTTATATCATTTTCAAAACCATGTTTTTTATTATGTTGACTGAGGGGGTTACATTTTTGGAGGTAATTTGGGTTTTAATGTAAGATCTACTTTTATGATTTTTTTAAAAAATACATAGTTTTAAAAATGTCAAACAAGTTCCTTGCATTGATAAACCTAACAGTAAAATTAGTACAAAATGAGCACCAGGTCATGATGGCTTTATTAAAACACACGCTATTTCGAAACGCTGTCTGTCTATTTGGATGACTGAATAAACCGACATTACACTACGTTAGCCGTGTCTTATTCTTTATTGATATAAGACAATAGGTTGGCTTTCAATAAGGTTAATGTAACAGCTCCCACTGTCAGAGTTCCAGAATTTAAAGAGCAATTCAATTAGAAAGAACTTTGCAACATAATCAAACAGAGTATTCTCTTTTTTTAACCTCCAGGCATTTACTTCAAGCATGGTTTATTATTTATTTCTTGTGGACATCTACAGCTTTGCACTATAAACCAATAGACTCAGTCTAGCAGCAAAACAGAGGCAAAACAAATATGTCAGAGTAATGATGCCTTGAGTTTTCTCTATCAAAAGGAAGCAAGTTTATTAATACCTTATTGCTACAAGATGGATCTTATTATCAACGAGGGTCATTTAGAATCTTATTAGCTATTCTGACGTTGGTTGAATAATCCTTTGATGAATTCTTGGCCATGTCCTTCACAGTTGTCATAGCAGGATCATAAACAGCATTTATAACAATCTAGCCTGAGGAAAGGGCTTGCAGTTATCTGTTTAGCATGCAGAAAATATTCAGATGTGCTGCATTTATGTGGACTGGAAGCCTTCAGAGAGATGCCCAAGTTAAATGTAGCGTGGTCTTCCTTGAAGATTATCCTAAGAGAATCCATGGGTCAGGGACATAGGGACCAAATGTTGTTCATGTAGGTTTCAAGATAATGAACTAAACACAGACAGAACAGCTGAAAATGAAACCCTTAAATCTCAATATCTCGTTGACAGATTGTATATGAATCAACATGGTAATAAGTTAAATGCAGTAAAAACACAATTTGTCTCTTGGTCATATTGAAAGCATTAGTCATTTCTTTTGATCACATTGAAAACATGCTGAAAGGAGAATATATTCTATGTACTATTTTAAACATGAGTCTGAAAAGGGGCAAATAAAATATTAATCAAATAAACATATTATAAGATGAGGCTTTTTCATGATTTTATAGATGGTGATTCATCCACACTTAATCTCGTTTCATTGTTGAATTTGCAATGCCAATTAATTCGATAATTAACTCATTCATTTTCTATAGCACAACAAATGCGACTTCTGATCACATCTAATGTTTTACTAGTTTTCGGTTTCAGAAAAATATATTGCCTGCTAAAAAGGAAAGATGACAGAATCCCTTCATCTTCCTGACTGTCTAAGTTCCTAAAGCAAACAGGAAAGAGTTTATTCTGTCTTATATAATATCCTTCTATAAAATGTATATTACATGTTTGAAATAAATATGTAAAAAGTATTTAGAATCTGATCTGCTTCCTCTACTGGTCAGGACCAGGTCATACCCTAAGAATCCTAAAACTTCCTAGGGAGATTCTGGTTTTACAATTTAAAAAGATTTATTTTTTTAGCTAATAACTATTTTTTACACGGGGCGGAGCCTGAGCGGCTCAGGAGGATTCCAGGCAGAGAAACAATTATAGTTGTGGATACACTCAGAGTTTGCCTTGGATGCATCCAAGGCATCCAAGGCAAACTCTGAGTGTATCCACAACTATAATCACTACAATTTGAGTTATATTTCCATCTAGGGTAGCCTTTGTCGTGAGATTCCATACATATTCAAGCAAGCTGTATTAACAATATATTAAAGTATTACGTGTAATCTGTACATTCTGTAAATATGTATGGATTTCATCTCCGGCGGTCCCATGTACTTTGCCGGCCGCGGGGGTACTCGCGTGCGCTTCCCCTAGTACCCAGCGGCCGGATCTTCTTTCCCCACATGGCCGCTCGCCGCGGCCGCCTCCGCCCGCGGACCTCGTGTGTCCGACCGGGCGGGGGAGAGTCCGACCGGGAGAGAGTGCAACCGCTCCCGCCCTCCCCCCCTCCCTGTCGGACAATTCATTACTTTGCTTGTTGGAGGTCTACCTCCACCCAGTTCAGTTTTCCTGCTGCATGTCAGTTTGTTCTTTCATTAACTGACTACATGCAGTTTGTGCTTTATGCAGTTTGTGTCATAGGGGACAATGTAGTGATTTTTCCCTTGAGATTTTATGTCCAGATAGATGTATGTACTTGTATATATGTATTTATGTAGATTTGTGTGTGTGTGCATGTGTGTGTGTGTATAGATGTTGAGATGTGTATATTTAGATTTCTTTTACTGGGAGTACATGCCTATAGGCAGTATACCATATACTGCTCTGTCTGTGACACAGACCTTATTTTACCACTGTAGGCATACTTCATATGCTTACTTCCTATGGGGGCCTGTACCCTGCATGCACCATATCTACTGTACCAGTGGCCTACGTCTGGCCCATTATTGCATGGTACACCAGGACCTATTATGTCACTCAGATTACTGTGGGTTTAGCTGTCAGTGTATATCACGGATTGCTGACAGTTGCATGGACAGTGTGTATCACAAATTACTGTGAGTCTTTCCTGGCAGTCTACGTTACAGATTGCTGTGTGTTTTACTGTCAGTGTATATTACAAATTACTGTGAATTTTTCCTGACAGTCTACGTCACAGATCGCTGTGAGTTTGCTACAGTGTATATCACAGTTTTTCTGCGAGTTCTGCTATTCGTGTGCTTCTCAGTATATATTTTTTATTTATTTATGTATTTATTTTTTTCTGGCCCAGTTATGAGGACTCAGATGAGTCTACTCTGGTTTGGATATCCTGTCCATGGCACATATAGACATGACTGGACCGGGCTCTGACTACCTGGTATGGGAGACCAGTCTACGCTGTTACTATACAATTTAGTCAGGTCCTTGGGGAGAGCCATTGAGTTGGCTACTTAGCCCTACTCCTGGGAGTTTCCATGGTTACAATAGCCTTCAGGGATATGATGATGGTAACCTATAATGATGCTAAAAAATTTCAAACGGACCCGTGTGGGCAGGTGCTTACCGATTCACAGTTTAAGGAAAGTATCGCTCAGCGTATCTTACATTCATGGACATGAGGGTCACTGGAACAACTGCCGCGTCTACCCACTACAGCTGGAATACCACTGTTTGCCTGCTGGGCATTTAGGGGCTGCCAGTCCCGGTTCAGGTTACCCACACGGCATTACACTGTCTAATAGGGTTGGTGTCTAAGGGTCCCATGTCACAAGTTGCCCTGAGGATCTGCAATTTTTAGGGACCTCTACCCGAACGCAGAGGTCCCCGTTGCTCATTCAATACCCATTGTAAAGCGCTACGGAATTGGAAGGCGCTATATAAATACATGGCAATAATAATATCGTGGTAATACACAACCCATTGATTGGCCTGCTATGTCTGTGCCCATAAGAATGGCCTGCTATGTCTGTGCCCATAAGAATGGCCTGCTATGTCTGTGCCCATAAGAACGGCCTGCTATGTCTGTGCCCATAAGAACAGCCTGCTATGTCTGTGCCCATAAGAACGGCCTGCTATGTCTGTGCCCATAAGAACGGCCTGCTATGTCTGTGCCGATAAGAACGGCCTGCTATGTCTGTGCCCATAAGAACGGCCTGCTATGTCTGTGCCCATAAGAATGGCCTGCTATGTCTGTGCCCATCAGAATGGCCTGCTATGTCTGTGCCCATAAGAATGGCCTGCTATGTCTGTGCCCATAAGAACGGCCTGCTATGTCTGTGCCCATAAGAACGGCCTGCTGTGTCTGTGCCCATAAGAACGGTCTGCTGTGTCTGTGCCCATAAGAACGGCCTGCTGTGTCTGTGCCCATAAGAACGGCCTGCTGTGTCTGTGCCTATAAGAACGGCCTGCTGTGTCTGTGCCCATTAATATGACCTGCTGTGTCTGTGCCCGTTAAAACGGCCTGCTATGTCTGTACCATTAAAACGGCCTGCTATGTCCGTGCATATTTGCCGGGATATCTATTCTGTGTCCATTCATTTGGCCTGCTGGGCCTGTGCCCTACTGACGGGCCTGCACTATCGGTACCAACCCCCTTTTGGCCACAGGCCTGGGGGAATATCACTGAGGAAAACCCAGTGCCCACCAGTGACACGGAGATAGGCAGGTGTCCAGACAAACACCATTGCCATACTATCCAAGAGGACTCCAGTGTACGGCCATCTGAATATGGTGGGAAGGGTGAAGGCCCTAAACCTCATGTCTGCAGGGCAAGGTTTTCTTATGAAGACCCGGACGCATCCAGGGTTTACTTCAAACCGGCGACGGCACATCTCCAAAGAGGACTTTGCACAGGCAAGGACCGGTACTCAGACTCCTACAGGAGTAAGCGGGTTTTTTCCTTGTCTTTACCAGCTACTCCGTATCTGCCTCCCGGACTCCTTATAGGTTCAGTAGTTTTTTCCTGCGTTGGGTTAGCTCATGACCCTGTCCAGAGGGACTTACTTTTCTTACTTTCCGGCCTGCCGTTTGCCTTCTATCCGGATAGAATTGGTGTATTTTCTCTTGTCTACATTAATTGTTGCCTTTTTTGGTTTTTCATGACTTCCCTTTTCCCTTTCGCTCGGGTCGTCGTGAGGCCTGGCTTGACCTCTTCCGACCTCTCGGGCACTCGTGGATTGCGGAGAACGTCTCCAGCTTTCCTCAGGCTACCAACGGTCTACCTGGACCCCGCGCGCGCGCACGGGGTCCGGTTAGTCGGTTGATAGGTTTTTTCCACCGTTGTTTCCGAAGATTGCCCTCAGCCTTATGCTGACGTTAATAATTGGTGCGTCCTACAGTTTGGCCACCCTGAATCTCTAGGGACTCTAGTTTGCACCACGGGAGGGTGCGGCCCTCGATCCGAGTATATTTATTTTCAGGAACAGAGGGCAAACCCTCTCATACAGAACCAGATACTGATTCGTTATTAGAGGGTGCAGCCCCTCACTCGTCCTCAACCAGGTTCTGGGCTGGATACAGAGGACAGGTTGGGAGGACCCATTATCATAGAGAGAACCGGTCACGGATGTAGACTCTGCTGTTGGTTACTAACGGGCGCGGCCCGCTCAGGCTAACAGCCGGACGCTCTTGCGGTAGGCGATCACAGTAGTAGAGAGCGCGGCTCTCTCATACACCCGGCGCTCTACAGTACCGGCCATCTGTTCATCACACTGGCTTGTACCTGTGCATGACATTGATGACTACATAGAGGGGCGTCCCTCCTGCGTTCAATTAGAGCTGACATCCACGCTACTGACTTAATTCTAGAGGACTGCCTGATCTGGCAAGAATTGCATGTTTAGACTAGATCCCTCTATTCTATCTCCTGTAATGGATCTACTGGATCAAGACCGCTGTGAATCACGCAAGATATACTCAGAGGTATAACGGGGGGAGTCTCCCACTTAATTACACACTCTCCTGGAGATGGTATGGCTAACGGATGGCCCTCCGGTATTATGAGAGTGCAGGTTTTTGGCATATTCTGCACCATTTGATGCAGAGATTGCTTTCTGTTTGGATATACAGAACATTACGAACAAACTGCGCAGACAGTTTCTCCCATATCAAGAGGTCAGGAGATACGGAGACCTTCATGGAGCAAACAGGCACTGCCTTGCTCGGGTAACAATATTATGGGAGGCCTATTACCCGGTCTGAAGGTAAAACCGTACGTATGGATCACATGGTAAGACCGGAAACCCCTGTTATCTTGACTTCCCCGGTCATTATGATCTTGGGATAGATGGCAGGACTGCCCCGTCTCCTCGGAGCGTGTACCTGGTGAACATGGTTCGGAGATAGAGGACCCTCCGTCTATGCTCTATTTATCCCTCACGGGAGCCGTTTTGTTGGATTCGCACTAACCTATTTTTCAACTACCGTCGAGGAGACCTCCGAGACTTTATGGAGGTACCTGGTGTGCCCCGACTCCTACACAGACATCTTTCACACTTGGACGAGGGCATTTCCGGATGGAAACCTGCGTTCCGGTTTGCTTTTCCCATTCCTTTGAAGATTTCTGGGATTCACTATTCCCGGAGTAGTCGACCACCGTTTCCTCCACACAAGTTCAGTTCGGATCCCTGAATGGACGTCTTTTGGAGTCTTTTCTCTACTGCGTCCGAGGATTACACAGTCCATTTGGAATATTGGTATCACTTAGAATACAGCTGGTCTGGCCACACTATTGCCTGCATTATGAATTTATCCTCGGATGAGACATCTCACCGGGTGGGACAGGAAAGAACGGAAGATCCTCCTCAGTTTTTCTATTGCGATTTTGGTGGCGGACTTAGGCGCATTCCTTGAGATTGGAGATCTACCTGCAAGGCCGCATCGCCGAATGACCCTGGCACGTTCGGAGGAGCCACCTTACGGATCATGAGTTGAGACATGGTGGCAGTTTCTTCTCACGTCCCTAAGTCTTTGATCCGTCTGTCATTTATCGTACTTGGAATGTCCAATTAGGATTACTCCGATATTTCCTGGAATGGATACCAGCGACACAAACAGCGTTGGATTGGTGAACTGAGCGTTGAAACAGCAAATACGAAGCCTCCTGTCATGTTATAAAATTGTAGATTATGCTAGCTTTAGTGTACCTATAATCTTAATTTTATTAATGACAGGAGGCGAGTATTTCCCACCCATTCTTATCCCTCCCTTGTTTGTTATGCTTTAGATTATCAGGTACGTATGCAACGCTGTTTGTTGTCTCTGCTACCTGTCGCTTGTTTCTTATGTCTGTGTCTTTTTTCACATGTAGGGTTGGGATATCTACATATTAAGGTTAATTTTGGTCACTACATTAGGTACCTACATATTTCTTCAGAGTACATTTCATTGGATAATCAACCCGTTCGATTATGTTTTTCTCTCGTTTCAGTTTACAGTCAAGTTTGACAGTTACTCTCTCGGATGGTGGACATCGTTATATTCATCGTATCTAGGACTTTATTTCTTCCCCATGATGTTCTCTGCCTTTTATTCTGTTTTGTCGCAGCTTGAAAGAGGAAATGATGCATGGGGAGGGGAGTTTTATAGTACCTAACTTTTTTCTGATTGGTTGTTTTTTCTGTGCTGCTGTGGAGTTCTAGTAAAGAGAGACTTAAGCAAATACTCGCCTCCTGTCATTAATAAAATTAAGATTATAGGTACACTAAAGCTAGCATAATCTACAATTATGCGTGATGAATAGTTCCTTGTATTGATAATATGTAACTTATATTCAATTAGAGTTACAACTATCTAGCACCAGCTTCGAGAGGGATCTATCAATCCTCCACAGTTGCTAGATATTGAACCCACAGGTGATATTCACATGCTGTCCCTCAATGTTGGTCTGGGTAATTCACTGTGATGTAGTCTGAATATATACAGGCCACCAATCACGCTAGTGCTACCAGTAGCCACAAGGCACTCCCTAAACCACTCAGGGCACATAGAGTGACCACATCCTGGATACCCGTGTCAGCTGTATGACATTTACCTACCGAATATGTTCACAAGCCACTGGACTTGACCATTTATATAGTCTAAATAAAGTCACTAGCCAGTCGCATGTGCTGTACATAATAGGAACAAGGGTATCTGTGGGCATATATAGAGGTGAGCCACTAAGGCAAGATTGCACTTTGTGTTAGATGTGATTATATCATTTACTTACTATTATTATTATCTTTTCTTGATTACATAGCTATTATATTTATTTTCTTCTATTTCCAGCAATATACTCAACCAGTCTGGTTCATTCCAGCTCTTTGAGCATTCTGTTTGTTCTATTAATTTAGATACTCATCATGGCCCGACGGAGTACGCCACCATTATAAGCCATAGGCCCCATGCTTAGCAAACCCAACCTATTACACGCAGCTCATATGCCTATAGCATCTTCTCAAAGCTTCTTCTGGCCTATCTACACTATCTACACAAAATGAGGTCCCCTATCTGGTAATGGAAATCACACAGTAATTTCTCAGTATGTCAGCAAAGGATTGAACACATGAATAGCAAAGAGTAGTGTGTTTGTATTAGTCCAAATGTATAAAATTGTAACAGTTTCAATGTACAATCAGGCTTTAATCCCTCATGCCCACAGTGATTTAATATAATCTCATACTACTTGTCATTTGAGCATGACGCTCCCTGTCAGAGAGCAAGAGAAGTAGAGGTGCTAAAAAGAAATAATGTGATGGCTCTAGTCCAGGATATTAATCTGTATTACCAGTCCTACTAAGACAGGTTTAGATCTCCCCTGTACACTATGTTTAATATAATTTGGCAATGCTATATAGGTTGGATAAAGGAGAAAAAAAAGGGGGGATGGGATATTGTTTTAAAATTGGTGCAGTAACTCCTGGTATCCTCAGCCAACTTCAGAGCACTGTATAAGGGACAGAGTAATTGCAGGAAAAAAAGAAAAAGGTTACCTATCCTCCCCCCGCCTCCCTCTATCTCACTCTCATTCTATTCGGGATTAGAACAAAACATTGATGGGTGTCGATGTGTACTATTACAATACATTGGGATATTGATGTGTAAACTGACACAACTTTCTTTTGTTGTATATATTCTTTATTTGTGTGGGCAAAATAATGTTGTATGGAATCAAAAAAGAAGAAAGCAAAGACAGTAGTATAATAAATCTTACGCTGAGATCACATGTAGCACGCAGTGCCCTTTTTGTGTTATTTAAAGTAAAATATTTGAGAGTACAGGCAAAGCATTTGGCAGGTAAGTAAGCTAGAAGTGCTAAGGACTCATGCCCTGTTAGTTTAAGTAATATAAGTAGTAGTACTATGCAGAAATATATGGCATAAAAAAAAATGCTCTGTAACCCTGCGCTGGTGGAGGGGAGGGGTTTGGTTTATAGTAGCTACATCAGTAGTAAACTGTGATAAGCTGACATTAATTAGTAGCCTTGAAATTATAATAAAAATGTCCCAATACAGCAGGTGCACCACCACTGTGCCAGGTAGTGGTGGTAGGCCCAAGGACTGCAAGAAGGGAGTCGCAGTGGCTATGGAGGTAACTTTGAAGATAGTGCCATCTTTAGTGGCTGCATGGGAATGAGCTAGCCCCCAATGATATGGAATGTATGCCTCTCAAAGCCATTTTTTTACCGATTGGTATGACCTGTGCCAGTCCAGTGTGCAGAGATCCAGTAGAAATGTGAGGCTGAATGACTCAAATTGTAGGGGTGTCTGTGTCCGCAATGTTTCCATCACCATCTTCTTGTTTTTTAGCGATTGGAAATTAATCAGTACATCTTTGGGTATGCCAGCTGGTGCTTTAGGCAATTAAGGTAGGCGATAACAGCCTTCAATATGTGTCGTTGTGGCTTGTCGCTGGGTAAGATACAGCAAGCACCGGAAAAAGTGTGGTAGCTTACTGTCACCTATAGCATCAGCTATGCCCCTAACTTTTACATTTTTGCGTCACCTGTAGTCATCCACGGCACCTAGGCGAAAATATAGTGTCTGCTGTGAAGCTTGGAGTAGTGCTTGTTGTTTGGCGGTGCCCATTCGTCTCGGGGCTATGGCCACACACATGCCGTGATTTCTTCTTTGACCACTGCCAAGTCCGCATTAAAGAACTTTCTCATATTCTTCATCACCTCCAAAATATCCGCCTTGGTGGCTGGGATGTTGAGGCCAGCTGCAGACAGGTGAGTATTCAGGCCCCCAGTTTCTGGAATGGCATCAGTCATATCAAAGAGATCAGTCTGGCTGTGCCACCATCTTGGTCCTTGGCCTGTTTAGCAACAGAATATAAAAGAGTGAAAAGGTGTGTAGACGCTATCAGATAGAAATATATATGTACAGGTGTAGTATAAGTGTATCCCACAACACTTTAAACGATAAATAATAAAAAATACTACACCAATCAGCAGAATATAGATGTTCTCAAACTGGGTCTCACCCAGGGACAGAGCACTTCAGCACTGATGAAGACTCCTCCAGCAGGAGTTGAAATGCATTTGATGTTTTGTTTATGTTTATTTTAAACTGAACCTTGGGACTTTTTAATTACTTTGCGGTGTCCATTAGGCTACATGCCTTTTTATACTTATTTGTATCACTGCTGTATGGTCCCTTTTTAAAATACAATGTCTAATAAATTTATGTTATATTTTATTTCATTCGTATGCTGCTCTCCTTCAAGGATGTCGGTTTAGCCTGTTCAGACACCCTCCATCTTATTACATAGAGCCTGGGACGGCTCTACATCCTGTGAGTTATTTCCTATATAGGGGCTCATTTTTAAGTGTTTACTGTCTGCACTATGTATTGTACTTTTGTTTTTTAGATTGTTCCAGTTTGAGAGCTGGTTGGTGTAGTATTTTTTATTTTCTGTTTAGCAACAGTTCGCAGCTGTCGTGGGATCCCTCATCCATAAGGCCTTTAAGCTTTTTGTTTTTCTTTTCCATACCGTTAGGAAGGCGTAAGGGAAGGTATGTGCAAATTTTTTTTCAAAAACTGTATTTTTCCATTTATAGTCTCCATTGCACTTGAGCTCCCACGCCATGCCTTAACCACGTCACCCCGACACAACTTTCTTAAAGACATTAACATTACTGCTGCCACCTCTGCTGCCACCACCACCACTATGAGATGTAAGCACTACTCAGCTTAAGATTGGGAACTAACATGTCTATTACATCCAAATCACCACCTAACAGGCATTTTTTTTTCTATGTGTCTAAAGTAGCAGAAGAAGCCACAGTAGAAGCATGTTTGTAAATCATGGACTTCCCAAACACAGACTGAGTGTACCTTTAGCAGCAGCAGTTGGAATGGTACAATTAGAATCCCTAATAGGCACCTAAAGGAGAGATCAGCAGTCTCTACTTTATCAGTGCCATCTGAGACAACCTATATTGAAGAGGTACAGCAGAGTACTTACGTAGTGTCACCAACGTCTGGTTGTTTTGGTAATGGTTTTGATGAATCTGATGATGATGCTGATTGTAACGGACCGTTTCATCAGACAAGGGGTTAAAATCCGTTTAGGTGATACTCCCCTTTCAGATATAAAGGCAGCTACTGTAGAACACCAAACTCCCGAATTGAATATAAGTTAATGCACCAAACTCCCGAACTGCATACAAGGGAATAAGGTAGCACTCCAAACTCCCGAACCGAAACCTCACGAATAGCTGCTAGCAGACGAACAGGAAAATCTCCCAAGCGGCTTACACTCCTAGCAATCAGTCTCTATCAGCATACAGTGAATCCCCCCAAGAACGAGACACAGCTCCGTGTTGAGGGTCAAGCAGTGGTCTGGTTTATTATGGGCTACCCGCCCAGTATTTATGCAGGTCTCCCACTTGGTGGACACTCCCCTAGGGGACCAAATGGGAGACTGTAGCAAAAGACAGACAGGTATCCATTTAGGACATACAGTCACAATACTTTCCCACAATGCATCCTGGCAGGGCCGGCGCGTCCATAAGGCGGCACAGGCGGCCGCCTTAGGGCGCACGGGCTCTGGGGGCCACCATCTCGGCCCCCGGTGCGGCGTGCGGCTGTGCTGAGATCAGATGCGGCGAGGGAGCTCTAACCTCTCTGCTCTGCTCCCTCGCGCGCTGCCTGTCTGCTGATACCGCGGGAGCCGGAATATGACGTCATATTCCGGCTCCCGCGGTATCAGCAGACAGCGCGCGAGGGAGCAGAGCAGAGAGGTTAGAGCTCCCTCGCCGCATCTGATCTCAGCACAGCCGCACGCCGCCCAGCAGCCCCACTGGACCCCAGGGAAGGATTCCTCATCCACACCAGCTCTCCAGGTAGGGAGGCTGGGTGGAAAATATTTATTTGTAAAATAATTAGTGAGTGTATGTGTGTGAGTGTATGTGTCTGTGTGTGTGTGAGTGTATGTGTCTGTGTGTGTGTGAGTGTATGTGTGTGTGTGTGTGTGTGTGTATGTGTCTGTGTGTGTGTATGTGTCTGTGTGTGTATGTGTCTGTGTATGTGTCTGTGTGTGTGTGTGTGTGTGAGTGTATGTGTCTGTGTGTGTGTGTGTGAGTGACGGCGTGTGCGTCTGCGAGTGACGGCGTGTGCGTCTGCGAGTGACGGCGTGTGCGTCTGCGAGTGACGGCGTGTGCATCTGCAAGTGACAGCGTGTGCGTCTGCGAGTGACAGAGTGTGCGTCTGCGAGTGACAGCTTGTGTGTGTGAGTGAGTGCGTCTGTGTGTGTGCATGTGAGTGTATGATGAGTGTGTTTGTAAGTGTATGAGTGTGTGTCTGTCAAATCAGTGAGAGTATGTTTGTCATTGAGTCTGTGTGTGACTATCAGTGTGTCTGTCAATGAGTCTGTGTCTGTCAGTGACGTCTGTGTGTTTGTCATTGAGTGTGTGACTGTCAGTGTGTACAGAGTGTAGCGGAGCGGAGCGCGGTACAGGAGCTTCTGTTTCCTGTACCTGGCCAGACTGACAGGAGGTGCTCACAGAGAGAGCACTCCCTGTCAGTTCGGCCGGGTACAGAAAACTGAAGCTCCTGTACCGCGCTCCGCTACACTCTGTACACATTGACACACCAGGAAGGGGAGTGTGACCACTAAAGGGGTGTGGGGTGCACCAAGGGACAGGGAGGGAATGGGAGAGAAACACCAAGAGACAGGGAAAAGAGGGGGGAGGGGAGAAGAACACTGAGGGACAGGGAAGGGACCAGGGAGGGGCTGGTTAAGAGGCACATAGGTGAAGATGTTTTTTTTTTGGGGGGGGGGGCGGAAAAATGCATCTTCGCCTATGTACCTAAAAATCCAAGCACCGGCCCTGCATCCTGGCTTCCTCCCCTCTGCCCTGGAGATAATTGAGAAGTAATTCAATTATCTCCCAGGACAAAGGCAAATCGCCATTATGCACGTGGAGGGCACAAAAACATTAAAACACTTTAAAATACACAAAGTCACCTTTTATACATAAAACCCAGACATGTCAAATATCCCCAGATAGCTGGGATCTGTCTGCACAAAACTACCGAATAGAGCTCAGATCCTATTCACACAGTTCAATTGCCATGGAGCCAAAGTCTTTAATTACACTAATAGGCTCCATGGCATAGCTATCTGGGTTAACAAATTCACATAACAAAAGTACCGGATGAACCTATGTTCGGTTCAATCGGTACGAATAAGAACCAGGAGGCGGACGGCTCAGCCGTTCGGGACTTTCAAAATGGTCGCAGCCACGTGTTCGTCAAACGAACAAAGACCACCCTGCCTTCTACCGAAATTCTACCGAACACCCTGGCAGAAAGGCACGAATAAGCCTTTCTGCAGGGAAAATAAAGTCTTTTAAAGTCTGGTCCATAGTCCAAAGGCAGCAGGTGGGCAACCAGGCTTCTCCAATGCAATGTGGCGAGATTGATGATGATGATGTTATGGTCATTTCCACCACTACTGCAGGCATACCTTCTTTAGTTCTGGATGAGGAGGTACTCAATAAATCAGAGGAATTACAAAAGGAGAGTCTGAAGAGGTTAGGTGGCTTATCACTAATATTTTCTCCAGTTAAGATGCATTTTCTCCTACTGTATCTTCTCTACCTTGGCTACGTTCTTCTATATCTAACATTGAATCGCCTCAGGACACAGTTGTGGCTTGTCACATCATCTACTACCAGGACCACATATAGCTCACCAAGATTCTTTCAATAATTCCCCATTCCTCACCACATCCATAACTACCACCACTATCACCACAAGCACAACCACCCTTCTCATTAGCAATGCATTACTCAACTGTGATTGAAGTATTTTTTCTGCTTTGTAATTTATTTATTTATTTTTACTTCTAGTGTGAGTCAAATTATTTGATTAGCAGTATGCTTCAGTGGCTCTGCTTGTGCTTTGCAAATTGCAAGTGTCTTCTCTTAGTAATATGTAATGTGCTGCAGTTAACTGCATAAGTGAACAACATTTGCACTGAGCTGGTCTTTTAAAAAAAAAAAAAAACTCTATGTAGACAAAAAAGTGTTCTAAAATTGTATCAATTCCATTTTATTGTAGAGGTTTCACCCTGCCTGGTTTAATCAATTGCCACCTCTACAGCCGCAGTTTGTATAAGCTGAGGGCAGTTTTTTTTCAGATTAAAGTAACACTACACTACAGGAAAATTTTGTTCTTCTCAAGGTGGAATGGGTGAGTGGGTTATGAATTGTTACCCTCTCACTGTTTTACTTTTTTAATTATTAAAAAATCCCCTTATTATTATTATTATTCTATTATTTATAGAGCGCCGTCAAATTCCGCAACGCTTTACAATGGGTGGACGAACATGTAGTTGTAACCAGACAAGTCGGACACACAGGAACAGAGGGGTTGAGGGCCCTGCTCAATGAGCTTACATGCTAGATGGAGTGGGGTAAAATGACACAAAAGGTAAGGATAGTATTAGACTAGTGACAGTTGCAGAAGAGGAATCAGTTGGGAGCTATTAAGAGTTTAATTGATACGCTTTTATGAAGAAGTGGATTTTTAATGATTTTTTGAAGGAGTGGAGACTGGGTGAGCATCTAACGGAGGAGGGAAGCGAGTTCCACAGGAACGGTGCAGCCCTCGAGAAGTCTTGAAGGCGAGCATCAGAGGTGGGAGTACGGACAGAAGATAGACATAAGTCTTCAGCAGATCGTAAGGGCCTAGACGGGACATACTTGTGTATAAGGGAGGATAGATAGGTGGGAGCAGCATTATGTAGACATTTGAAAGCAAGAACCAGAATTTTAAATTGAGCTCTATATTTTATAGGAAGCCAATGTACGGACTGACAGAAGGGTGAGGCATGGGAGGTGTGGGCGGACAGGAAGATGAGCCTCGCCGCCGCATTCATTATGGACTGTAACGGCGCAAGTTGGGAGCACGTAAGACCACTGAGAAGCGGATTACAGTAGTCAAGGTAAGAAAGTACAGTGGAATGGACCAACACCTTAGTCGCATCTGGCGTTAAGTAGGGGCGGATGCGCGCAATGTTTTTGAGATGGAAATGACAGGATTTGGCGATAGAGTGAACATGAGGCTTGAAGGAGAGGTCGGAGTCAAAGTCATTTGAAATTAAAATGACTCCTGTTGCTTCTCTTAAGGTGGATGGGTCATCATATGGCCACTAACTTTTTTTTTTTAATCCTGTTTTTTCAAATGAAATTACTTCTGCTGCAGATCCCCCTTTGTAAAATACTTTTTATTGTAGTGGTGTTGCTCTGTCTGGCAGTGTGGCTTTGATAGGTACCTCCGCAGACACAGTTATGAGAAGCTGATATCGCACTATTGTTTGCACAATTATTTTTCTAATGAAAAAGTGAGTTGGCATGGGAATTTGATGAGCCATTCACCCAGGACCGGCCTGTCCATTAGCAGCAGTGGAGCCACGACTCCAGGTGGCACTTTTACATGGGTGGCATTTTGCCGCCCCTTCGCCCCTTTACACTGTAAATTGCTTGATGTGGAGCCTGGGCCATCTATGCATATAGATATATATATATATATATATATATGCAATTATATATATATGCAATTCTGGGCCCCTCTTACCTTGTTCTGTGGAGAGGGGGCCCATAAGTCTTATATTTCCCTCTTGCTGCTTTACATGCGCTCTTCTCGCAAACTGCGAGAGCATTGCCGCGGGTTGCCATGACAACGCTCTGGCGTGCATTACGTGCCATGGCAAAGCTCAATCGGCTCGCGAGAGGAGGAAACAGGAAGCAGCATACTTCTGGGACCCCTCTCCACAGGACACAGCAAAATGTGCCACTGGCCCACCATGAAAATTAGTGTCCCCCTGTAACCGCAGATGGTTCCCTTATTCACCACTATAACATTAAAGCATAGAACTTAGCAGGGCTAACCATACAGATATTTTAGCCATAATTTTATATAGTTAGTAAGAGATCCTCTATTTAAAATATATAAATAATTGAGAATACAATATAAAATAAGGATTGTCTTGGAAGCAATAAAGTTGTCTTTTTAGATATTTATTATATAAAAATATAAATATAGACATATAAAATCCATTACAATAATTTATAGCAGAGTTCATAAGATTAAACTATATGCTTGTAATATCAATAATAGAATGACATACCCTCTTGAACATGTCAACATCTCTGTCATTATAATATGGAGCGACAGTGTCTCTGTCTCTAAGTCTCTCCTTTGTCCCTTAACATTTTAAAGGTACACATATTTATATTTTAGATGTTCATTTTAGGACCTACCTTAACTTGGCAAAGATACAAGGCCATAACTAAAACGTAAGTGCACACATCATGGAAAATTCCCTGACTTAGGACAAGATGGCGTCTTAAAGTCCGATGACGTAGCATAGTTTTGAAGATGTTATTGCATTACTTGTTTTGTATTACGCTAAGACAAATTGGCATAAACATATTATTTACTGAAAGTAATTTAGAGGTTATTGCTTAAAGAAACATGTATGAAAAATAATATGTTCCATTTCTGACACCTTGTCAGTTTGCAATATCTCTTATAGACAAAGTACACAGTTTAAGAAATACAACATTTCATTCTAAAACTTGTAATGTTTACATTTGCCCATAACACCCCTCCTTGACCACAGGTAAGAGGCAGGGAGGAGGAAATACAATACATTTTACAAATACATTACATTTTTAAAAAATGATCACCCCTCACAGCCCCACTACACACACTACAAGCACTACAAACAGACACTGCATCCACTGTGCACACTACATGCACTACACACAGACATTGCATCCACTACACACACTGCACACAGACACTGCATCCACTACACACACACACTGCACACACTACGTGCACTACACACAGACATTGCATCCAATACACACACTACTAGCACTACAAACAGACACTGCCTCCACTACACACACTACATGCACTACACACAGACACTGCATCCACTACACACACTACATGCACTACACACAAGCACTGCATCCACTACACACACTACATGCACTACACACAAGCACTGCATCCACTACACACACTACATGCACTACACACACTGCATCCACTACACACAGACACTGCATCCACTACAGACACTGCAAACACTACGTGCACTACACACAGACACTGCATCCACTACATGCACTACACACAGACACTGCATTCTCTACACACACTACAAGCACTACACACATACACTGCATCCACTGCACACGCTATGTGCACTATACACATTGCACATGCTAAGTGCACTACACACAGACACTGCATCCACTACATGCACTGCACAAACTACATGCACCCACCACACAAATACTGCAGCCTTTTTTGCATTGCAGCAAACTAACTAACTAAAAAGTTTCAAATGTTTTCATGGATGACAAGCTGAATCTTCACATGGACAAGGGTTGGATGTCCCTAACTAATTTTTCCTTTTACATTTTCCATTTAGATAGCCATGACTATAAAAATTCTAGTGCATATATTTTTTTTTGTGTTCAACACAAAAAAAAGCTCACACTCAGTAAACAACCTGTATTTCATAAGTTTTAAGATGTTTATCCTTTTTTAATTGCAACACAACCATTTTTTATTTTTTTTTGCTTGATAATATGTTTGTGCTTTAAATATTGAATTACCATAAACCCCTCAAAGAGCCATTATTACAACAGCAAAAAGACAAAAAGTTCAGCTTCTTTTTCAATGTTTTATACTTATCTAATCTTTTTTTAAGACTAGTCGTAACAAGTGCAAATATCAATGTGTAGTGAGCAGTGTATATCCAATAATGGTTATCAGTATATGGAGAGAAAAAAAATTACTTGTCATCGAAAATGTAGGTTAAATCAAATGTGTGCTGTGGAAAAGCAATCCTTTGCTTTTTTACAAACCAAGCTACTGTATAAAGCTTTGCTTTTTCTGACACATCTTCCCTCTGGGCGTCGATCTTTTCATCAATCACTGCATGCAAATGTGTGCTTTCAAGCATCTTGCAGCTTACAACTTGTCAAGAACATACTCTCATCAAAAGCATATTTAAAAAACTACAAAAATGACAGGATCGAGTGTACTGGAATGGCTTTTTCTTTCATGTATTTTCCCTTTAAGTAAAAAGTTGAATAAAAAAAAATAAAAAAGAAAACATTTTTTATCGTTCTTCTTCTTAGTCTGTTCTAGTTTAAGAACTGACTGCTTCCAATTTCAGATTGCAGTCATACGTATTTTCTAAGTTTGCTTGGCTTTTGAAATGTGTTGAGAAAAAGGGTTAATTTATTTTTTTTACTTTTCTTTTTTTTACTTTTTTTAACTGTGATTTTTGCATGAATAAATTGCCCAAACTTCTCCAAAAAGTGTTGTTCTTTGATATGCATCAGTGTTTTATATTGCCTAATGAGAGATTTGTCCTCTGAGCAATATCAGAATAATATTCTGCAATATTGGTGAAGGTGTTATAAGGGATGCATATCCTAACGTAGGACCAGGTTTCAATGTTGTTTTCCATAAGCACAATTTTCTTATGTCCTTTAAATAAATACACCACAAAGTAAAATATCACATGCACCGTAATAGTTGTCATTATGCAATGATATTTTGACTCTGTAAACTGTAAAAATACAGTCTAGAAGTGCAGATTTAGTTATTTATTGAAAATTACTTATTTAACCTATTTGGAAGGTACACAGATATACGAACATTAATAAATAGGACTCTGTGTCTGATTTTATAAAAAAAAAAATACAAATGGTAGCCCACTCGTGTTTGCTAGTGATTCTAGAGTTTTATTTAAAAAAAAAAACTAATTTCAAAATTCATAGAAAAAGATATTAAACAATTAAATACCAATGCCATGCCTACCGAAACACATAGGGTTATACTAGCCCTTTGAAATATACAAACACACGTGGGATTCAGCTGATATATCTATAAAAAAAATAATAATAAACAGAACATAGTGTAAAACTATTAAATAATAAAGAACACATGCTGTTTTAGATTGCACTCACAAGATGTTTGAATAAGAAGCGCTCCAAAGGTGCCTCCCCCGAAATAGATGGGGGCTTATAATCCTTCTCAGGTTTAGGTATTACTGTCACAGTGGTGTATCCTGGTTTTGTGCTGCCCTAGGCAGGACAAAACTCAGATGCCCCCCCCCCCCAGTGCCACCCCCACCCCCACCCAACCTTTCCCCCCGCCCCGCATTCTAAATACACACACACACATTCACTGACAGATACGAATACACTAGCTAACAGAAACGCACACTCGCTAACAGAAACACACACACACTAACAGACACACTCACACTCAGTAGCAGACAAACACACTTACTAACAGACACACACTCACTCACTAGCAGACACAAACTAGCAGACACACACACACACTCACAGGCAAACATACACACTAACAGACACACACACACTCACAGGCAAACACACTAACAGAAACACACTAACAGACACACACACTAACAGACACACACTAACAAACACACACTAACAGACACAGACACACACTAACAGACACAGACACACACTAACAGACACAGGCACACACACTAACAGACACACACTCACCCACCCACATTAACACATTTTTAAAAATGTATTTAAACATCCCCCCCCCGCCTCCTTACCTTTGGGAATGCTGGGGGGGGTGTCTCTTCCTCCCTGGTGGTCCAGTGGCTGCTGGGCGGGCGGGCGGGCGGCTGGCGAGGGAGCACTTCCCCTGAGCTGTCTGCTCAGCTCCCTTGCGCGCCGCAGAGTGAGGCTGGGAGCCGGAATATGACGTCATATTCCGGCTCCCAGCCTCACTCTGGGGCGCGTGAGGGAGCTGAGCAGACAGCTCAGAGGAAGTGCTCCCTCGACAGCCGCCCACCAGCCAGCGCCGCCCGACTGCCCAGCAGCCCAGCATGTCTTGTTAGCCGCAAGGCTAACAAGACATTTGCCTTGGGCATTTGGGGGCGGCTTTTTTTGCCGCCCCCTGGAAAATGCCGCCCAAGGCAAATGCCTTGTTTGCCTCGCGGCTAATACGCCCCTGCACTGTAATTCAAGAACCAAACAGGACTCCGAAAGGTAGATGGGTGTATGAAATATGGTTTATTTGGTAAAAAAGTATAAAATATCGGTCTTATGCATTTCGTCCCAGCATTGGGACTTCCTCAGAGACCAAATAATGAATAAAAGCAGTGACAATTACAACGCTCCCAAATGCAGCCTAATCCCACCCTCCCATGAGTCTCTCAAGTTCATTGGTGCTCCAGTGGGTGTCTTCTTTTCTTCCTAATCCCATTGGGGAGTCTACTCTCCACCTCACCTGTAAGTCAGTATGTTGTAACAAGCATCTCCTCTCCCAGCTGATTCAGATTCATCCGATCGGCAGAAACCGGAGGTGACGTCAGAGACGCACTTCCGTACATTCCAATGAGCACTTCTGTGCGTTCCAACTGATCTAGTGATTCAAGATGGCCGTGCTTTCCACCGTGGATCCGTGAAAGTGATATGATTTCCCCTTGTAATTTTCTTCAATTAGATAACCAATTCAACAGGTGGAGAAAGACATTAGTTTATCATGCTCTGGTAAGGAGAGTCCATTTTATAAGGTAGGGGCTGGGAACCTTCGGCCCTCCAGATGTTTTGGACTACATCTCCCATAATGCTCTTACAGCCATAATGCTGGCAAAGCATCAAGGGAGATGTAGTCCAAGACATCTGAAGGACCAAAGGTTCCTTACCCCTGCTCTAAGGGAAGAAAGCAATCAATTTCAAGTGTCAATTACAAAGTGCAATATATGTATCTGACTTAATATATGATATTCATAGTTATCTTAATTATAAATTTTAAGTGTACAGCAATTAATTTAAAGTGTAAAACTACACAATTAATTTATTCTCCAATCTCAGAATCCTTTTAACTGGACAATGAATTAATATATATTATAACATAAGCCATGGGTGCCACACTTAACCATTTACTACCAACATGGTTAAATATTTTACCCAGAAAAGTATTGAAAATGATGTTATGAAATAATGTGATAAGGGATAACTAACTCTATGAAGTCTCCATGTATCCCCATGATCCTCATAATAGTTGTTATCAAACAGAGAAAATCTGTAAAAAAAAAATTCAAATAAATAATGTATATAAAGCTATTTAAAAAAAACAGGCCAGGTCTATATCAACATTCAGTCCCATAGGTTCCAATGTTCGCAATTCATGGATCCAATAGGTTTCTCGCTGAGAAAACCCTATCACCTTCCCTCCAATTCGGCAGTACTCTTTTGATCCAAATACATTTAAAACCTTAGAATGTAAAAGAGGGGCATGGATTTCACTGTACGGGGACTAAATTTGATGAATAACCATTTTATATATTGTTGATATGTTCCAAGATGCATGTTTTTAAAGGCCTCTTGGTACGGCCAGTATATTGTTTGCCACACAGACACTGCTGCAGATAAACTACAAACTTTAAAACATGCATTTGGAACATATCAACAATTTGTCTTCTAATCAACATTTTTGCAATAAGAAAATTGTGTAATTTTTTATAACTTTTAAGATTTTAAAATTTTTGTTCTACTGCTGATTTTTTGGGATTTTTAATTATTTATTTTAATATTTGTAATACACACTATCCACACCTCTCCGGGATGATCACCATTTTTCATCAATTTTACTATTCTTAATCCTCATTATCGATTTCTAGAGATATCTCTAGATTTTTGTGTCTTAGTTTTGATTTTACCTGATGCATCTACCTTTTATAGATATTATATATTACTTCTCTACTCTCGGAACGTGGAAGGTCATTTACACTTACCTACAAAATTTTGTAGTTGTTCCTTGATTAAAAACGTAAAGGTTTTTTTATTAAGGCAAAAAGATGCAATTCTGTTTAGAACAACTTAAAAAGGAGCAATCACCATGGAAACCAGTTAAGTCACTAGGTGACTGCAAGTAATAAGCAAATATTAAAACATGACCCCAAGCATTCCAATTCATTTTTAATGTTTTATTTCACCATGGACATTGATGAGAAGGATATACAAAAGAAGATAAAGAATGGAATTACTAAAAAAAAAAACACTTTACATGTTTCATGACAAAAGATGCTTACTTTTAGATACAATGTTCGTGTTAAGCGCAAGGTGTCTCTTTGGTGTTCTCTCACTTGATTCAATTGAAAAATAAAACATATCACATATCTATAGTACAATTACACTGTGCTATTTTAGGTTGTATACCTCAGGTTAAACCTCAGATTTCTATATATGGCAAGTCTACTTGGCAAAATTTGACAAGCTTTACATTGGGGTATTAAGGTACTTTGAATAAGGCTGAACACAATTTTAATTGTTTACTTTAGTAACACAGATCAACATTATGAAATAGCAATGTGCAAGTGTGTGCATGTGTAATATATACAAACAACGTCACCTAAATAAGTACCCTTGGAATCTACTTTATAATCATGTATACTTCGTTTGGCAATTTTAGAATCTTTGACCTTTGTTACACTTTAATTGCAGTACAGTAAAGTTTAAGAATGGCAATGCACTGTTTGCAATATGTGACCTGTAACTTGCACACAATTTTTGTAAACTGTAATCACAATGAATTGTATCCATGCATATTACTGTATTGCAGTTCTCAGTGTACAGCAACTGAAAGCAGCATCTTGCAATCTGGAAAAACAAAGTGAAATACACCATAATGTCTAATATCCCATTCACTTGTGTGAGTCATTCTCACGCATTTTTATTTATGAATGAGAACCATTAATGACTGAATTGTGCATGTACGGTCAAGAATACCAGACTATGTATGATGCTTGTATGACATATGATGGATGCTCTGTACTCTTAGAGAAAATATTAAATAAAAAAAATATTCATATATAACTAAACAAATCATTGTGTTAAAGATAGATGCTTTTAAACCCAGATCTGTTACCAACTTTGGTAATATCCAAACTGTATATGCATAAGTAATTATTAAGAAACTAAAAGATATTTATATTTTAGTCTTTTAAGAATGTGTTTAAAAGTGTTGGCTTAGTCATTGTAGAAAACTATTTTAACTTCAATACTGGCAATTACTTAGGATTGTGATTATTAGTAATAAATATTAGTGTGTTTGTGTGTGTCTTTGTGTGTGTTTGAGTGTCTAAGTGTGTATATGTGTGTGTGAGAGAGAGAGAGAGAGAGAGAGAGAGAGTGTGTTGCAAAACAACCTGTCCAAAAGCATAATACTTTATAATCTCCATAAAACATTTAAGTGCAAAATGAATTGCTGTTCGATTTAAATGCAGCAACGGAGCACAGGGGATGTCACAGAAGACTTAGAGCTATTTTCCTTTTTCTGAAATATATTTTATCATAATTTGTTGGGGAGGTGACAGTCCTGTACACATGATTGCCTTTTCCTGCTTAGTTAGCCTGTCAAGGTCATTGTCCTTTTGGCCTCTCCGGTGTGTACTGTAAGTTTGAGACAGACTAAACTAGAACATTCATTCCAGGTGTGGAAACAATTCCTTCCTTTATGCAAAGCTGTAAATAAAAAGCTTTTGAACCAAATTATTATTTTTTTAATATGCCTTGATATTTTATCAAATGTTCTATGACCAGGACCATCATTTCCGCACAGTTTGTTTGCATTATTAACACCAGAAATTATTTCTAAAGATTTTATACCAAGGAATAACCAAAATCATGCATTGTGCACGGATGGACTGTTTATTAGTTAGTACTAATATGTAACAGCATAAAGGAATACAACTTATTATTTCCACTAATCTGATGATGGGTATTATAGCTTCTAAGTGTTTTATTTAGTTATAGATATACACTATATGGCTAGAAGTATTTGGACACCTCTATTGATTAATGAGAGCAGGTGTTTCAGTCTCACATATTGCTAACAGGTGCATGAAATTAAGCCATAAAATCTTTGTAGGTAAACATGGACAGTATTATGGGTCAGCTGACGAGCTCAGCAACTTTAAAAAATGGCACTGTCGCAGGATGCCTGAGCCCTGGTGCTGTCCCGACTCAGCAGAGGCACAAGAGCCCTTCCCCCGACAGAGCGGGGATGAGTGGTGCGGCTGGGGTCCGGATGGGAGCGGCGGATCAGTCAGCGCTGGGACAACTGCCCCTCATGGAGGCCCAGAGTGTGGACGGAGGAGTGCTGCAGTGGGCTCCGGTGTGGACAGGAGTGCTGCCGGGTTGGAGATCATATAATAAGGTCTGGACCGCGTGGAAAGAGGCAGTTGGGAGTGTGAGGGTTGAGACGTTAGTACAAGGTAGGCTGGATACTCTGTTATGGTTTTTGTGTGACTTGTTTGCTTGGCAGGCGTCGCGGCAGTTGTCGATCAGAACATGTCGGCGTTGGCCTTTCTTTTTAAGTTGCAAAGTTGGGAGGACCTCACTAAGCATTTTATGTTTAGGCAAGAGCTGAAGGGTTATCGGAGGGGTAAGAAGACGGTCGATTCGAGGAGGCCGGTATAGTTTGTACTCTTGCAGTGACTGGTTGGGGCCCTTCCAGTTGTGTGCTTGTTGCAATATGAAGAGGTGTTGTTTTCCGTGGCTTTTGTGTGGATGTTTTTAGGGACTTTTCGGATTGCGGAAATTCAAAGTTCTGATGTGGAGATGGAGTTGGACAAGGTAATGATCAGGTTACATCGTACCAAGACTGATGTGTTTGAGAAGGGCTGCTCGGTTTCGCTTTTCTCTTTTCCCAGGTCCAGCATTTGCCCTGTGGCCTGTACGGCCAGCTATTTAGAGGACCGCCCTGTAGTGGGTGGTTGTTTTTTTATGCATGAGGATGGGTCTGCTCTATCTCGATTCCAATTCTTTCGGGTGTTCCGAATGGGCATAGCGCAGTTGGGCTTGGATCTGATGCGGTTCAAGACCCACTCATTTTGGATAGGGGCAGCGACCGAGGCTTCTTGGCTTGGGCTTGGTCATGACTTGGTTAAGTGCATAGGTAGGTGGGAATCCATATGGTTCAGGTCCTATCTGCGACTGTATTGGTTGGTGTGAGATGTGGGGTGGGGGGTTGGTACTGTTGTGGTATTTATGTTGTGTCACTTACTTTGTTTTCGTTTCAGGTCAGGTGGCCTGGTTGGTGGGCCACTCTTACATTTTTTTGGCGCAAAATAAAGCCGCAGTTCATAGAATGTGAGTGCAGCTGGGCTTTAATCAGGAGCAAGTTATATTGGTGTGGTTGGGTTTTCAGGGTTTTGGTTGGCAGGGAGTTAGTGGGGAGATTTTCAGGAGGATATTGACTGGGGTGGTCCTGGACATGCTACTGATTCACGCGGGCGGTAATGACTTGGGGCAGGTTCCCCAGCAGATCTTGATTAGATGGTTGATGAGGAATATTGATCGCTTATGGGAGTTGGTTCCGGGTTTGGTGGTGGTATGGTCCGAGATGGTTCCCTGTTTTCACTGTCGGCACGCTAGGGATCCTGTTGCAGTGGGGCGTTGTCATTGTAAAGTTAATAGGACTATGGTGTGTTTATTAGAAGGATTGCGGGCATATCGCTCAGGCATATGGAATTAGAAGGTATGCATCATGGGTATTTCAGGAGGGATGGTGTCCATCTTTCAGAGGTGGGACACGATTTGCTTAATTTAGGTTTTCAGGAAGGCATCCGGAGGGCCCTATTTTTGTTTGGTGGTGGCGCTCACGAGCTTTAGGTAGTCAAGTCCTGAGCTGTGGCGGGGAAGGGCCAGGTTAAATTGGAGTGGTGCAGGGAGTAGGAAGTGGGCATGGCTAGGTTAGGGTGGTTTAGGCTGCAATGTCACACTTGGTTGGTAGGTTCGAGCCCGTAAGTGGGGGTAGAGGTGTGTCTCCGTACACCGCTACTATTAAGCAGTTGTAATCTGGGCCATTGGGATGACCAGATCATGTGTTATATGTTAATTACATTGTTATGTATTGTATGTATTGTATTGGGTCATTGCTGGGGGGTATTACCTATACGGGGATTACAGTTTAAATTTTTTGTTGGTCAGCAATGACCATATTTGATTTATTTATATATTTATTAATAAAGCTGAGGAATAGTAATTTCCAACAGTATAAACTTGTGTCTGTGTCTTATTGGGTTATGGGTATATGTGGGTTTAGCCACTCTGCCAGTTTCCAACTTTGCACATAATGTTTATAATTAGCTTGGTGAAGGATACTGATACTGGCTGCCATAGATATAACTGTTACAGAAACATTTGAAAATGGGATATTTTAATGTCCTGAGTTTGGGATTAAAATTCTACAGCATTTTTATTTAATCTTGATTAAATGTACTTCAGAAATTTGTAATGTGTTTGCCGTGTACACAACAGCATATAAATAAAGTATACAAGCATATAAAACATCTAAACCCTGAAACAGAAGGATTGTGTGATTTTCCCCTCATTTGCAATGGAATATGCTTGATTTTTTTTCTCAAAATGTATCAGATGGAAATATTATAAAACAGCAAGTATGGAGGGAGTGGGAAAGTGTACAGACTTATTTTTTGAGAGTTTCCTGAACTAGTTGCTGTCTGCAATTCCCATTAAATAATTTAATTAAAAATGCGGTTGGAGCATGAGTTGGAGGCCAAGGAGCACCATGCTATTGGTTGGGAAGAGCTTAAGTGAAAAGGTCTTGATTGAGTGACCAGCTGTGTAAAATATTATAAAGAAGTAAGAGGCCTGTTTATTTCGTAACATGGAATATGCTCACTCATCCCTTTTCACTTCGTGCAGATAAATGAATTAGAGTAATAGGCATATGTGACATCATATTCAGATCCAGATTCACACCTTGAACTCCAGTTCTAGTGGCACCCTCCTGCAGTACAAATGTGCAGTGGGTTTATAGATGAAACAAGAAGAAAACAGTAGAAAAGACGGGAAGAGAACATAGGATATAGAGAAACGGCAACATAAAAAGTATAGAGAACAAAGGAAAATCTAAAATGTTTGGAGTGTTTACTGAAACACTGAATTAATCTGTGATTTTGAGGTGAAATAACACACAGCCAGTACAGATTGAATACTGTGTAACCTAATTGGATTTGGTAAAATCACAGAAGCCTATACAAGGGAACAGAACAGTGTGGATTGAATTGTTTCGGTGGGTTTTGCATGGTGTATGGTAATGCCTTCCTTGAATAGACCTAAGTTTACCAGCCCCTTTTGTGAAGAGCAAAATCGGGAACATGCTCATTTCAGTTTCTAACGTTTCTCAAATTGCTTTCTTAAGGTCACATATAATCTGATGCAGATAAGCAGACAACCAACTTAGTTTGCTGACAAATCTTACAAGGTTATTGACTAAAGTGAGAATTCATAAGAAACCATGAGTTCACGGTGATTTTTAAATTTAAGGCCAATTGGATAAACTGGAAGAATTCTCCCAGTCAGATTCAATTTAAATTCTAACTATTCTGATTTTAGTAAATAACCCTGGATATATTTTGAATGGGACATGTTACCCCCTTTGTGCTGTAATTTTCTTGCATGTATTACTTTGCCCTGTATGTTTAGCTATATTGTCCAAGTACAAAAATATTTTATTATAGTTACCAAAATATAGTTGAATGGCTCATGTAAATTGACAATCATCAAAAAGATGTGTGTATTAAAAAATTCACTTGGGAGCATGTCAACATTTAATGCAGCCATTTTGCTACAACAATTTTTGATAATATTTTTTTTGTTGCTTTATATATGTATATAAACACACATTCTTTTTTTATATACAGCTTTAATGTAGGGTGTGTGTCTATGTAGGGCAGAAGTATGAAACCTTTTAGAAGCACTGTGCATAGCAATAATTCTTTTTTTTTTTTCATAAATTCTTTATTTCAAAGGTGCATATTTAGGCTTACATACAGATCATTGACATGGTGGTGCATAGCAATAATTTAAGGTCCCATGCTGATATTATTTCATTTAAATTAATGTGTGTATGTTGCCTTATTCTGCTTGTGTAATGCAGGGTTTTATTTGTGTATATGTGCACTGGGTTATGTTGTGTGTGTTACATATGCATGTCGGCTGTGTATCATATTATGTGTGTGAATGTGTGCTGCGTATGGGGGGGCTGCTTGTGTGAGTGTACGTGGGTGAAATGTCTCATTGTGTGTTATGTGTGTGTGTGTGAAGTTGCTTCTGGGAATGTATGCACTTTTGTGTGTTGTCAGCGGTGTTATGTTTGTGGGAGCTGTGTGTGTTTACATGTGTACTGTTTGTAGTACTTAGAGGAAATAACAAAAGGACCTACAACAGCCACAGTCTGAATGGGTGCAAACAATAAGGCTAAAAAATATATAATACATCTTTTTTTAAGCAACAAAACACACAAATAAAACATATGTGCATGCAATTGACTCTCATAACCAAAACCTTAAGTGCTAGAAATTTAAATGTGCTGAAATGAAACACAGTTAACCAATGTATTTTCTGCTCCACCGATAGTTTAAATACAGAATCTTCCCTTGTGCATCTCTTATCTTTGACATGCCTACAGGCTGTGTGTACTTTTTTTTTATTTATTTGTTGTTTCTCTGATTTACTTGGGTTATCCCCTTACCTATAGATTAAGGCTTTGATTACCTTCACGTTTACACTTGCAGTGTCCTTTCCCTCTAATTTGTTTGTAGTATTTGCCTTGGGGGATACATGTTCTATAGCTGTGAGTAAATGTTTGGCTTCCTTGGGGTCGAGTGGGGACCAGGCTGGTCAAATAAAGGTCAAGTGCAGGTGGATGCCAGGTGCTGTTTTGCACCTCTCACTGTCACAGGTGCCACATTCCAAGCCCTGTTTAACTTTGACCTGCAGAGAGTTCTACGAGGAGGACGAGGAAGGAATTCCCAAGTAACTGCATAAATCTCAATAGAGCATACATTAGGTTGCTACGATAGGACCTGCCAAGAATGGGTGTTGTGACAGGCTTATGCAATGTATGATCATATACTGTAATTGAACCCCCATAATTCTTTTTACCTAGATTAGGTGTTTTTAAATAAAACTATTCTATTGTGTGAGACTTGAAATTGCTGTTTAGTGAAGGAGCAAGAGTGCTGGATGTTATATGTTGTATGAATTGGCACTAGCAGCACCCTTATAATATATGCATGTTCAGGGGAGTGAAGCCTGTTTGGTTTCATTTATACGGTGGGACCTCGGTCTACGAATTTAATGCGTTCTCCGGGATGTTTCTTATTGCGAAAAATTTGTAAACCGAAACGCGGCTTCCTTTAGGAATGCATTGAAAACCAATGAATCCATTCTGGAGGTCAGAAAAAAAGTCAGAATGAGCTGGCATGGAAACCAACCCACAATACAGAACACACAATAAAAGGCATGCAAACAACGAAGCTCAGCTCCCTACCTTTCCACTGCTTGAGAAATGCACCAAAAAGTCCCAAAACAACTGCAAGCAATGGCTCCAAAACTCGATGCAAGAGCCGCTCCAACACCTCCACACTCAACGCCACGTGCTACCCACAGACTCCAGCATTCATGGGGGCGGTGCTATAAACCTCCCAGGTGCAATGCATCCTGGGGAAACTTTCTTTGTATTGCGAAAAAAAATTGTAAACCGAGGCATTATTATTTTAATGTATTTTCATTTGTAAACCGAAAATGATGTTAACCGAGGCGTATTTATATAGAGAAATCTTGTTTTAGCAGATTTAGGCTCTCATCACAAACGTTTTGGCTCTGATGGAGGAGACTCAGGACCTCAAATCACTGGTGTGATGATCAATCTGTTCCAAAGGACCATACTGTACTGAGAAAACCTTGGGCTCTTACGGATAGGCACAATTGCAGGATTATGCGGCTGTTTGTCAGTAGTAGGATGCTTCAACTTGACAAGTGAATTGGTGGCACCAATCTGAGGGACGTGTTCTAATCATGCAAGTGATTGCATACATCTGTCAACTTCATTTTCCATACTATGAGCTACATAACTCATAGGGGCACTCCATTCACCTTTGCAGTACCAGGCAAAGGTTCATTATTGCTGCTGAAATGCATGCTGGGTGTGTTTCTGTTTCACTTTTTGGTTAGTAGCCTATCAGCTGTTAGGAGGAGATTCCAGTCTAGCTAAGTAGAGAAGTATCTGTACTTTATATCTGTGCAATGTGAGAACTTTGTAAGTTAGCAATTTAAATTCATGAGCTAATCCTGGCTATACAGCAGAAGCTGGAAGATAGTACAGAAATATTTGGTTTTTCAGTAGTTTATTCTCCTTTCTTTATGTCTGCTTTTTAGAAACATAGGAAGCATTTATTGAAGCATATGGTATAGACTAGCATAGTGTGTATTCTTGTTTGATACTTGTTTCAAGCCTCAAATTAGTGAACAAAAAGATACTGTGCACCAGGGCCGGACTAGGAAAAAAATTCAGCCTGGGCATTTTTCTATCACAGCGGCCCCCTGAGAAGCGGGCGGGTCCAGAGAGGATGTGTTTTGTCATCACTAATGACAAGCACGCCTCCTCTCAAAGTGAGCATGTTGGTTCAACGTGCAGAGCCCCACTGAAGAGCTCTAGCACAAGAAAAATGCCCTGTATTTGTTCTGCGCAGCGCACACAAATTTAATAACATGCTTGCGCTGTGTTTGCTTTTACCTTGTCTCTGGTGTCTCCATAAGTGGGATACCAGAGGACAAAAGGGCCAGGAAAGCGTATCATGCATGTGTTTGGAGCCTGCTTCTGGGTTTGTGTGTGTGTAGAGTGAGCTGATTGTGGTGTGGTAATGTGTAAATAGGTCGATTTCATTCATGTTTGTGGTGTAATATGTGTGGCTGGGGGCTGTAGACAGTGTGTGTATAGAGGGCCTAGTGTGTATAGGGGATGTAGCGAGTGTGTGCATACAGGCTGTAGCGTGTGTGGGGGGGGGGGCACATAGTGTGTGTAGGGGTTGTAGAGCGTGTATGTTTAGAGAATGTAGTATGTGTTTGCTTACAAGGAATGCAGTGTGTGCATAGGGGATCCAGAGTTTGTATGTGTATGTCGGGAATGTAGTGTGTGTAGGTGGTGCAGTATATGTGTAGGGGCTCTAGTGTATGAAGGACCCAGAGTGTGTATAGAAGATCGTGTGTGTGTGTTTAGAGGATTCAGAGTGTATATAGGGATCTAGTGTGCATATGTGTGTGTGTGTAGATTAGATGATCTAGAGTTGGGAAAGGCATCTAGTGTGTATCTGGAGCGTAATGTGTGCAGTGGTGCAGTGGGACCAGTGCTGTAGTATATATATATGAAGGGTGTGTGAAGGGTGCAGCATGTGTGTGTGAAGGGTGCAGTGTGTGTGTAAGAGGGGTGCTGTGTTTGTGTGAGGGTGTTCTTATCTGCCATCACATTCTTTGTTTCTAATTTTCTTTGTCTGTTAACTCACTGAGGGTTATTTTATATATCATATATTTATATATATATATATATATATATATGTGTGTGTGTGTGTGTGTGTGTGTGTGTGTGTGTGTGTGTAATGGTGCTGTGTGTGTGTGAGGGTGCGGTGTGTGTGTGTGTGAGGTAGATTTAAATATATTAAACACGTATTTAATAAAAATAATAAAAAAACGTTATATCCCCCCTCCCTTCTTACCTCATGCCTGGGAGGGGGACCGTACTGCCATCCCTGGTGGTCCTAGTGGTGAGAGTGAACGCTAGCCTGTGGGGCTAGAGTTCACTATCGCAAGATCGGCGTGTTGCTATGGTAACCATGGCAACTCTCCAGCTTCGCTAGAGGAACCCGGCAGAGCTGCAGGTAAGAGCTCCACCGGGTCCTCTCTCCCTCCCTCCCAAACCGGCAGCCGCGTTTCACAGCCTGTGGCCCCCCCACCGGGCACACAGCAGGGACGGCGCTCGGATATTACCGACAGGGGAGATCCCCATGGCTATCGCAGCCCACTGTGCATTTGCCCGGTATGCCCGATGGCCAGTCCCGGCCTGCTGTGCATGTGCCAGAATGCAGAGAATCTGCTACTGCTAAAGCAGTAAAGTTTATATTTAATATTTTATATTATTAAGGGGATTTACCTGCTTATCTCCTTTATTTGGGTATACATTTCTAATTATAGATAGAGTTATGCCATGTGTCTAGAGTGGTCCCTACATAACAACCTGTTACACTCCCTTGTAAATAGTGGTATATTTTCAGTTTAACAATCTTTTTGTCACCTAGCTATATGCTCTAACAGACACTTCAACTTCCAGACCAGAACTGGTGTCATGCTGATGAGACCCACAATGCCAAAACTGGTTTCAGGTCAGTTATCCTTTCGGATCATATCTCATGCTTTGGTTTAAAAAAAATGTGTTTAAAACAGTGTCCACTGCTAAAGGTACCTTCAGAAATACAGGGTAAAGTCTGAAACACAATACCTGTCCCCTGTGTCCATTTGCATGTGTTTTACATTGTGTTTTCCAAAGGAACTTATATATATATCACATGTATGTGCATTATAAACTCTTTCATATATTAATAAAATATTTCAATAGTTACAATTCCAATAATTTATATAGTGCCAACATATTCTGCAGCGCTGTACAATAGGTAAACGAAACAAATGCTAAATTCCAGCAAAGCATGATTGACAGTTGATGAAGATGACCCTGCACAGATGAGTGTATAATCTTTTTAAAAACACATAGTTATTAGTTTTATTTAATTAAAGTAATAACCTTAGAATAGAAAAAATATATATAAATTTAAACATAAATTTAAAAACATTGATCCATCCGTTCATCCATTGTATGGAATTGTTTTGAACAAACTGTATAATTCCATTCCAGTGCTCTGCACATTCAAAAAGCTGTAAGTATAATTAAAAGTAATACATGGTAAAGGATGGAAAATATTGTGTCTATTAATGCAGAATATTGCTTATTTTCAGCATTTTTAATCAGCTGGGTATACTTCTAAATATACTTAATGGGTTTAAGCAAGTATTCATATTTCAGCCCATTTGTGATTACCAATTTGTGATGTCTAAATTGTTGAATTTCTTTATGGACGTTCATTTTGTATCCTCTATTTCAACCAGGAGGGACATTAAGCACATTGCTGCACGGGCTAATTATTCAGAAAACAAATATATAGAGCATTGGTATTAAAAGGTAAGGGCAATATTAAGTCTGCACTAGGCCTGTGTCTGATAGAGGGAATGAAGAAAATGCTGAAATGGAAAATTCCCTCTCTCTCTCTCATAAATAAATACATATAGTATTTATATAGTATTTTCTGATACATGCATGTGTGTATCAGAAAATGAAAACTATTACTAGGTGATTAAAATAAACAGTATATAAGAATTGGTATAACCCCATACAGTATGGCACTACTATAACCTATGTGGATCACACCACCACACAAAAGTGTAATACAAACAGATAATAAAATGGGGAGAGCACACTAAAAAAACATAAATATTAACACATATAAAAATTTGAATATTCCTGCAAATTATAAAGATAGGAAAAACATAGGGTAATTATTCTTAAAAAAGTGAAACATTAATTAAAATCAGTCTCACTCACATGCTGCTGAGCCACTTCAATAAGCTGGCTCAGACTAAAGGCATTGAATGGATAAATATAGGTGGTCTCAGGATAAATATCAGAAGCTTTCTTGTTGTTCATATTTATATTCCCATAGAGAATCCAGGATGCAGGATACCGAGAGTAAAATATTTATTTGACCATGAAAAACAAAGACAGATAATAAAATCCAATGTAAGGGTCCACTTAAAAGCACTTGACGTGTTTCGTCATTAGCCTTTCTCAAAGTGCAATATCCAGTCTTTAAGTAAGTCCGGTATTGGCGCGCTTTTTTGGAAGGTAAGCACCTCCCACTTCTGCATCCTCCCGTCCTGACTTCTCTTTTGTTTATCGCCCTCCAGTTCTGCTTTCGTCATTGTTGACGTCATGACGCTCTCTTCCGCATTTGCATCATGACGTAAATTTGCCAAAAAAGGTCAAGCTGCTAATATTTATCCTGAGGCCACCGATATTTATCCATTCAACGCCTTTAGTCTGAACCAGCTTATTGAAGTGGCTCAGCAGCATGTGAGTAAGATCGATTTTTATTAATGTTTCAGTTTTTTAAACGTTATTACCCTGTGTTCTTCCTGTCTTTTTAATTTGCAGGGATAAAAATACAAGTTTGCGCATATAGCTGTGCAGAGCCTGCAAGCAGAGTTAAAGAAAAATTTAGGGAACCTACACATTCCATTTTACTTTTTCTTTCCAAACCACAAAGTCGAGAGGACATTGCAATAAAAAATAGAAATGATTAAGTGCCCTGTATTTTTTCAGCCTATCCTCAAGATTTTCAAATATAAAAACAAGAACATTTTTTTTTAATTTTATTTCTTTTTAATCCAATTAGAATCCTACTGAGGATTCTACTAATATCCTATTGAGATTTCTCACATGTTCAGATGTATGTTAAGTTGAGTTGACAACAAACTTTCTTCAGTCATCACATTGCAATGAACTATCCTCTTCAATAGGAAAGCAAAATGCAAAATGAAAATAATAAACCAACATAACACACCTACTATTTCTGTAATTGAACATAACCATAAAAAAAAATTCCTTTTATAAGCCACTGCATTTTACAATGCGTCATTAAAGCCTTCATCCTGGCAATTTAACTTAAAATCTTGTGTAGCTATACTGAGATCTTAAACAAACTTTAGCAGGTTGTAGTGATTATGGAGCCAGGAGTACCCTGGCACCCTGCCTGATTAAGTGGTCGAGCAGTTTAATGAGTCCCCCTTGGAGCCTGTGGCAATGGACCTGTTTCCATATTTTCCTACTAAGAGAATCCCGTTAGCTCCATTGCGCTCAGCAAGGCTACTCTCATTGGCTAAGAGTATCAGCTGAGTACGTTCAGCCAATAAGCAAGGCCCATGCTTAGCTCAGGGGTAGTGTTGGATTTACATGTCAGGTGTCTGCAAGCACAGAATTCTTAAACCCCCGCTTCCCCCTTTAAAAAAAAAAAAAAGAAAATTCAGGTAAAGTAAGTTTAACTAGACATTGAAGACATTGAATACATGTGTGAATGTGTGTTTTCCTGCTGATAATATATTGTGTTTGAAAATGTGAGTAATGTTAGATGTGGTTATGGTAAAGAGAGGGTAACGTTAGAAATAGATTACATAGGGCGTTTACCAAAGGGTGGTAAGAGAGGGTAATGTTAGAAATAGATTACATAGGGCGTTTAGTATTAAAATGATTTAAATCTTGAGAAAACGTAAAGTAATGATATAGAGGTTGTTTAAAATTATTGTGCTTAGGGTAAAAGATGGGTATGGGGAGTTAGGATTTTAAAGCTTACTGTTAGAGTTGGCTTACATAAAGTATTAGGGTACATTGGGCTTTTAGTTTTTAAGAGGAATTAAACTAGAACTAAGATTATTTTTTTTTTTTTTACAGATTTAGGCTTTGAGGCTAATTTGGTACTCTTATGTGGGATTTCCATTTTTAAATATACCATATTAGTTAGTTATCTACTAAACACAACAGCTCCCTAATTTAGTACCATTATGTAGGATTGCCATATTTAAGAATATTAAATGAGGGTTCTGTTTCAAAGATATCTCTTGTTTGGTTCTCCTGCTCTGTTAATTTTTCTTTAAATTACACATAGGGGTCCGTTGTAGGCTTTAGCAGGCTATCAACAGAACAAAAGATGAGCTTTTCTAAAGTAAACATGACGTGCAATAAGGGAATCTAAAAAATTGAGACTCTTTTTCATGAAAGGCTGTGTGAGCCAGGGGAGATACGGCTAGGGCTGCATAACCAAAGTGATTTTACTCCTAAATTATTTAGAATTGAGTAGTGAGTGTGGCGAAACCAGCTTCGCCACTGTGAACTGGAGAGGCCTGGCTGCTAGCCTCCTGCCCGCTGACTATGGCCCCTGGACATATTGCACGTTAAAGACTATATTTGGGCATGTACTAATTTATATTGCTGCTACTGGCCCTTTAAAATCAGCAATGGACATTTTGGGACTACTGTCCCTTTAAGACTGTGAAGCATATCCTATTGTACTGCCTGTATATTGTATATGTATTTATGTATGCAGTTAACCTGGGTTATATATATATATGCAGCCTTCATCTGATTGTTCGGTAGAATCACTCCATTCATTGTATTGAGGAAACTACCGAACAACCAGACCACCCAGGATTAAGTGTGCCTCCAATTACCGTTTGCAACAATGTTGCAAACGGGTAATTGGCAATCATGTAATGTGTTCTGTGTCCTCTGGGTGGCCGCCATTCAGGAAACAACCACGTGGCGGCGGCCATCTTTAACTGCCGAACAGCGGTGTTTTGCCGTCGAGTGTCTGGAACTGAAATCGGACACTCGACTAGGCAAACACCGCTGAGACCTCCAGACTTCCAGGAATTGGGGAAAAAGGTGTACAGTATAATTGTGTTAAGTGTTAATCTAAGGGGAGGAAATGTGTGGGAGGTACATCCATGTGATTGGTTAATTTCATCCTCCCCCTGGGAGTGTCCTGTATGTACTTGTTGGTAATAAAAGCCAGACTGGGTGTCCCAGTCTTGAGTTCCTGCTTAACCCTCAAAATGAAGTGTCGTCTCGTTCTTGGGGGGGATTGGATTGTAAGCTGACTGCCAAGAGTGTAAGCCGATTGTATGCTTTTCTTGTTCAGCTGTTCCAGTTCAGAGTGTTATTTCGTATCCAGATTGGGAGTGTGGTGTTCTGCAGTAGCTGTGCCTGTATCCAGAAAAGGGGATTATCGCCTAAACTGATTTTTCCCCTTTTATGCTGAAACGGTCCGTTACAGTGAGGGTATGATCTATACACCAAAACCACTGCATTGAGCTATTTTGATGCTAGAGGGACACTTTAATTTTTGTCTGCAAAGCAAACTATACATAAAATCCTGTTTTAATATATGCTTATGTGCTAGATAGCCATTACTTCAAATACAAGTTATGCTAATATTTTTTTCAATCAAAAAGTGCTTGATAGTGAAGAGGTTAACAGCCGTATACACATTCCTTGTTTTTTAAAATTTCTCTCTAATGCTCACCTTGGACAAATCCATATGATTAGTGGAGTGCATCGCACAAGACATGTAAAGTTAAATATGCCATCATTTGGAAGGAAAAGTGTATACAGGTCTTTAAATAAACTTCCAGTTGCAGCGCCTTGCATTCATTAAGTAAGTAGGAGACATTTTTCACATGTTAATTGGGGTTTTGCTGATTTTATCAGAATTTCTGCTGATGGAGGCACAATGGCTATTTATTTATTTTTTGCAATGAAGCTAACCGTTCACTTCAAGCTTAATGTTCTGTAATGAATTTTAAACATTCTCCTGCCCACATTACAGTTTGAATCTGCATTCCTCTATTTCATTTCTTATTTCCCTTCTCATTTCACTTTAAATAATGAATTGCTTTACTGAGTATAGGTAGCAGTTACACTTACAACAGATTTTTCTTTTGAGGTCGTATCTTAATATTTCAGTAACTGAAGCATTTTACATGTCCTTTGCTTACTGAAAGTGCTATCACAATCACTGAAATAAATAACGTATGGATAGCAGATAGAAAACAAATGTTTAAAATGAAATTCCATGCTTCCTTTTATTTTTTTTAAGGCCATATTTAGTTTTTGGAAAATATTGCTTATTATTGACACAGTGTGTAATTACTGGTCTGTGTTTATTTCTTTGAATAAGTCTTTTATATATAGATATTTCTTCTTGGGTCAAAGGCTCGCCAGATTAATATATACGTCTATATTAATGAAAAGTACTAATACGCAATCTGACGTTCTTTATAAAAAAAAATATGCATTTATTCTATTTCAAAAGCAAACAATAATATACTTAACAGATGGTATCTCTTAACGACGTTACAGGGAGTGAGAGATCTTAAGTAGTTAATATCAACAAGTCAGGAACACATTAGGATCATAGGAGGAAGAGAACGTGGTCTTTTGTCCTCAGTCCTTTATAGGCAAAATGACATCATAACTTTTAATTTAGACTCTGGCCACATAAGGAAACTCCACATATAAGGACCCAAACCCCAATCTCCCAATACAGCACAATGCAGAGTCCTCATGGTACAGAGTAGCAAACACTATCTGCTCTTTTTAATCCATTAGACAGCCACACCTTAATATGTATTTGAATAGGAACATATAGAATATGCAGTATTCTACACAGTGTCAGAAAATTTCAGTTCGGCAATTCAGTTCGATAGAATTTTGATAGATTCAGACGAACCAAATTCCATTCACGTGTTGATTGGGTTCAACCTCACTAAAATGTATGGTAAAATTATTTGATTCGTTAAAAAGATTCTGATGAGTCGAATTGTGATGCAAATGTTTGACATCATCAAATGCAAAGAATTCAAAATTGAAAACGAGGATAACACATTAGTATATTGTCAGTGCCACAAAGCAGCTAATCAAACCCCAATTTTGAGCAATATATGCAAGAGGGTTTATTCACTAAAATTAATTGTAGGTTAATGGTTTCAAGTCTAAACTACAACATATTTGATTTTTGGACTTCGTTGCATTCACTACACTGCATTTAACACATTATGTACTGCCTACCTGTGTATGTACATATGGCATATCCCTACCTTGCAACTACCTGCCTATGTTCACTTACTGACTAGTTCTTATAGCAAATGCATGTGAAACTTTACAAAATAGTTATATATTTGATCAAATTGATACTTGTATTCCTGACCTGCATTGCCACAACACATGATACTAGCAGCAAACTCAGAGTCTCAGTCTGTAGCAAATAACACCAGGGCCGGACTGGGAATGAAAAGCAGTGCTGGAAAAAAATTCTATACCAGCCCCATAATGCATTACGCCAGCATAGTGTGCAGATATGAAAACGGGAAAAAAAACCTTAAAACTGAAAATTATCACTCAAACGTAAAGGAAAGCACTCGTAGGACTTCAAAATAAACAAAAGAACGGATTTGTTGTAAGCAGACGTGTATTTGCATGTAATCAATGTTTCAGTACAACTTCAGTACCTTGACATATTAAGGAAAGTTTCATAATTGGACTGAAATTGTGAATGTATGTTATTGCACAGCAGTAAACAAATGATGTTATCTTGCCCATTTTGAAGTAGCAAGAGTGTGTTTTTCACTTTGGATTTAGGAGAGAGTGCAGGTCACTTTTCTTTGGTTTTTACTGTATGTATTGGGGCTGATGTGTATTGTAGCCCTTGCTGCCGCCCAGGAGTGATGGGAGTGAGCTTAGGACTAGTTTCTTTGTATTTGTATTCACTTTTTGTATCACACATGTTAAAATGCTGCCGCCCATCCCATGTGTTCCCTATTAAGGTTTAATAAGTATTTAGGGGTGTATATAAAAAAATACCCCTCTCTGTCTTTTTAGAGATATATTTGCCAGAAGCTTAAGGAAGCAAGGTAGAAGGTCAGTGTAGGACCCACCTGGGGGGGCTTGCCTTGATGGGGCAGGCGGGCATTCCTTCCAATGGCCATTGGAGTAACTAAATAACCTCCATTTGTTTAAATATACATAGGGATTAAGGAGAGAGCGCAGGTAAATTTTTCTTTGGTTTTTACTGTATGGAACATGCATGCTATGTGCACTATGGATAATTATTATATCGCGCTTAGTAAAGAAATAGATGCAGGATTAACAGAGAGCACGTTATGCATTATAGTGCCACAGCAGTAGGTACAAGTTAAGAGAGTAATACAGAAAGAAAACAATATCATGGCCTGCAAGAACTGCACAATGTTTGTTAATAGGTTCAAGATTATAATGCATGGGTAGATGTGTCCGCGTCAGTTACGAGAAGTATTGGTTAAACAGGTTATTCTAACTGTTAATACTATCAGTATGGAAATTCTTTCTTCACAACCAGTAGCACTAGTCAAACACCTAGGAACTGGAGGTGGTAGATAAAGATGTGTGTTCAAGAAAAAGGTTTTCTTCATCTAGAACATGTTGATGTTAACTGAACTAGAGAAAGAAGAGATATATGATCTTCTTCATCATATTCTGGGCAATCAAGTACATCAGTGAACTCTTTTCTTATACACAGCATACCCTGCATGGACACAGAATTTTTTTTTTGTGTGTGTTTTTTTTCAGAAAAGAAAATGTAAACTAAATTTTGCGAAAGACTAAATTTAAAAAAAAAACTGTTGAGAAATAATTACAATACATATATTAAGCTAATAGCATACGCGTTTTTGTCGCTTGTGTGTCTACCTGAATTTTACTCTTACTTCACAGCGTGAAAATAAACAAACACTAGCATACAAATACACTGAAACTGGGGAATTTAAATAAAAAGAAAGAAATAGAGGCTTTGCTAAGAAACCTCTTGGTAAATCAAATTAGTGCAACAGATACAGAATTGCATACAGAATTACTAAATTAACATTCCAAGATTTCTATGCATTAATGCATATAATAACTGCAATTTTAGTACTAAAGTAACACCACCCTTTTACTACATAATATTTAAGATTCCAGTCTCTAAGAATAGGAGATTATCTCAAATGTATTCAAGATCAAAAAATAGGCAGAAAAAACTGTTTAATAGCTGGGTCACTCAGAAATACCTACTAGTAGATTAGAAAGAGGGCTCTGGACTAGGCTAAGCCTAGCTTACAGGAAAGCCAGGAGCCCTATACCTCCTCTAAAATTATCTTGTTAACTAATCTGTCTAAATATATTTACAATCTAGAACCTTAACTTGGAGAACTTCGAATTGGCTGAATTCTAATTTCCGAGCTGTCACATGCCAACATCTCACGCACGGACTTGCGCAAGCCTGGACATGCTCATTTCAGGTCTTAATTCCTAGCACTGTTCCTGGCACCAGAGAAAAATGTGATGGAATAGGAAAAAACAACCAACTTAGACTGCATGATCTGTCCAATCAAGATTTAGCAAAAATAAAAAGACTGATTGAGGGTTAGGGGACAGCCACTAATCGATTTATTCACAGATCAGGTGACATCTCACCACTAGATGGAAAAAGAAAGAGCTGTAAAGCAATCTATACTAAAGCTGAATTATTCCAGGCACTTTAACTGCAGGTAATGAGAATGACCGACCAGCAGTGATACCATGTGTTTTTCTCTTGCTGTGCTTTTATCGGAGTGAGAGATAGCCAGTAGAGTTCGCTCAACTCTAATAGCCAGGCTTATTAATTCTAGTGTGAGGCTAGGTTTAGCTTGCTGCTGTATATAACTAAATAGTTACTGCCAGGGGACAACTTTGAGTAGGAGATAGAAGATTGCAAGAAGAAGATATTTTTCTTTGAACAGATCCAAAATATAATCTGTAGTTGATCTCTTAATTTTGCCTTATATCGTGAAATCTAATTCATTTTCTGCTGTTCGCTAACTAGTGTGACTAGTATTTTCATCATATTCCAGAATCATAATCTCCCCCAACTTACTTACTGACTTACTTAGCATGGGATATATTGGAATTTATTGCTTTTAAGTATTCAACAAATGGCACTTACACTCATTGACTTTATTTCTCAGGGAAACCACTGCACAGATATAACAAGCTCATCTGCACTTGATAACAGCAAAGACAGGTCTTATATACAGCCCAATGTGTAACACTGGAAGAAGAAATCAAGAGTTAAATGTAGATTTCAATGTCTAAACATGTTATACAATTTAATATACAGTGGTATATATGAACAATTTACTCCACTTTGAGTTTCTTTTTTGGTTATTGAAATAACTATATAAAACAGCTAAATTGGCAAATAGGTTCATTGTATATGACCCATAAAAATCTCCATAGGGCATGAATTGCAGTGTTTTAATTTAGCATAATTCTCAATGTATGACACCCTTTAATGTTGTAGTTATTCCTTTATAAGAACGCCATGGAATCTGAAGGAGTATAATTCAGGGAGGATAGAATACATACAACATGCAGTCCAGATATACACTTGACAGTCTGTCTGAAGTGCGGAGAAATTAGAGACCCACTCTGTTTCCTCTTCCGCAGACCACTTTCTATTACCTGTCCTCTGGCCTCATGTTTTTCCTCTCTTCAGACATCTAATGTCTTCTACTTTGACCTCTGGCTTTACACGAACTGCTGCATCACATGACTCCTGAAAAATTGTCCCTTCCTGTGGTGTCGGCACACACACAAAGTCAAAGAACCTCAAAGCTAAATCCTTTATAAAATAGTTATAAGAAATGTTAAGTTGCGATGTTGTAGATGTTTCTATATCTGTTTCTATGTCTCTTTTCATTCCATTACTCAGTTTATATATATTGTTTTGTGTATCTATGTATTTATCACATTTCAATTCAGTACAATTCATAAAGTTCAGGATTATTCTTGTATCTATGGAAATGGAGGGATAAAGGGTCACAAAATGTTAACATTCTTGGGAAATGCTGTATTTGTATTTTCTTAATATCCTTGATGATATATAAACTCAGTTTGTTTCCTTAAGGCGGGTAAATACAACATGAAATTACTCAATTTTGTAATCAAACGTTCCCTTAATATTCTAAGAAGCAGTTAATATGATTAATAGCAAATACAGGCCATAAAGTCAAATTCAATTTTGGACTGTTCTGCACTCTTAATTTTGTTATTTTATTTAATACAGTATACTGATTAAATGGTCTTCATGCCAAATTTGATTAAAGTCAATTGAATAAAGTGCTCTAGTACAAAACTACATGAATACAAATAAAATGGGTAATAAATGTAGGGTACTGAACAAAATTTAGTCAGGCTCCAAAAGTTCCAAATCAAGGTTATAATATTTTAAAGAAATATTACTAATGTGTGCATTTTCTTGTTAACATATGTGCTATGGACAAGTTATATAGAAATATATTTATAAAAAAAAAAAATCTACTATAGTACTATAGGGTAAGGTTGGGCTTTGTACTCATAACAGATTTCAGATTTTTTACAGTTTGTAACTCTTTTTATTGACATTTTACAAACCTCCATTTAATTAAAGGACCAATATAGGCACCCAGACCACTTCAGCTTAATGAAGTGGTCTGGGTGCCAGGTCCAGCTAGGTTTAACCCTTTTTGCAGTACAGGGAGTGCAGAATTATTAGGCAAATTAGTATTTTGACCACATCATCCTCTTTATGCATGTTGTCTTACTCCAAGCTGTATAGGCTCGAAAGCCTACTACCAATTAAGCATATTAGGTGATGTGCATCTCTGTAATGAGAAGGGGTGTGGTCTAATGACATCAACACCCTATATCAGGTGTGCATAATTATTAGGCAACTTCCTTTCCTTTGGCAAAATGGGTCAAAAGAAGGACTTGACAGGCTCAGAAAAGTCAAAAATAGTGAGATATCTTGCAGAGGGATGCAGCACTCTTAAAATTGCAAAGCTTCTGAAGCGTGATCATCGAACAATCAAGCGTTTCATTCAAAATAGTCAACAGGGTCGCAAGAAGCGTGTGGAAAAACCAAGGCGCAAAATAACTGCCCATGAACTGAGAAAAGTCAAGCGTGCAGCTGCCAAGATGCCACTTGCCACCAGTTTGGCCATATTTTTCAGAGCTTCAACATCACTGGAGTGCCCAAAAGCACAAGGTGTGCAATACTCAGAGACATGGCCAAGGTAAGAAAGGCTGAAAGACGACCACCACTGAACAAGACAAACAAGCTGAAACGTCAAGCCTGGGCCAAGAAATATCTCAAGACTGATTTTTCTAAGGTTTTATGGACTGATGAAATGAGAGTGAGTCTTGATGGGCCAGATGGATGGGTCCGTGGCTGGATTGGTAAAGGGCAGAGAGCTCCAGTCCGACTCAGACGCCAGCAAGGTGGAGGTGGAGTACTGGTTTGGGCTGGTATCATCAAAGATGAGCTTGTGGGGCCTTTTCAGGTTGAGGATGGAGTCAAGCTCAACTCCCAGTCCTACTGCCAGTTTCTGGAAGACACCTTCTTCAAGCAGTGGTACAGGAAGAAGTCTGCATCCTTCAAGAAAAAACATGATTTTCATGCAGGACAATGCTCCATCACACGCGTCCAAGTACTCCACAGTGTGGCTGGCAAGAAAGGGTATAAAAGAAGAAAATCTAATGACATGGCCTCCTTGTTCACCTGATCTTAACCCCATTGAGAACCTGTGGTCCATCATCAAATGTGAGATTTACAAGGAGGGAAAATAGTACACCTCTCTGAACAGTGTCTGGGAGGCTGTGGTTGCTTCTGCACGCAATGTTGATGGTGAACAGATCAAAACACTGACAGAATCCATGGATGGCAGGCTTTTGAGTGTCCTTGCAAAGAAAGGTGGCTATATTGGTCACTGATTTGTTTTTGTTTTGTTTTTGAATGTCAGAAATGTATATTTGTGAATGTTGAGATGTTATATTGGTTTCACTGGTAAAAATAAATAATTGAAATGGGTATATATTTGTTTTTTGTTAAGTTGCCTAATAATTATGCACAGTAATAGTCACCTGCACACACAGATATCCCCCTAAAATAGCTAAAACTAAAAACAAACTAAAAACTACTTCCAAAAATATTCAGCTTTGATATTAATGAGTTTTTTGGGTTCATTGAGAACATGGTTGTTGTTCAATAATAAAATTAATCCTCAAAAATACAACTTGACTAATAATTCTGCACTCCCTGTATGTTTACCTATGGGTTAATCCAGCCTTTAGTGGCTGTCTGATTGACAGCCGCTAGAGGCGCTTCCGCGCTTCTCACTGTGATTTTCACAGTGAGAAGACGCCAGCGTCCATAGGAAAGCATTGATAATGCTTTCCTATGAGACTGGCTGAATGTGCGTGCAGCTCTTGCCGCGCATGCGCATTCAGCCGATGACGGAAGAAGAGGGAGGAGAGTCCCAGCGCCGAGGGAGCCCGGCACTGGAGAAAGGTAAGGGATTAACCCCTTCCTCCCCCTTCAGCGCCATGGGAGGGGGACCCTGAGGGTGGGGGCACCCTCAGGGCACTATAGTGCCACGAAAACAACTATGTTTTCCTGGTACTATAGTGGTCCTTTAAGGGAAGAAGAAGGTCAACATCATCCCTAATAGACTTGGAGATTCAGATCAGTCAGAATCAAAATTAGCACAATTTCGACCGATACTGTATCATTCTGATTCCCAGAACTTCAAATCAGACGTTGGCAAAATTCTTCAGAACTGAAAGATTTTGAAAATCAGAACAATATCAATTCTGAAGAAGTGAAACATTCACAAATGTAGTAGCCACTTAACATCTACTTTTAACTACCAATTTGCAGTTTGAGAGTTATTTTTTTTTCTTTTTGGTATAGAACACTCCAGACCCCTAAATCATGTTAGCTTCCTTAAGAGCTTTATGTATTAAGATGTATCCTCTTTTTTCATTTTATTTAAATTGCAGATTTCAATAGAAATTGGCACTTTTATAAATTCATCTTGTTACACTCCCTGGCTGTTAATCAGAAAACAGATCCCCAATTTTTTCTAATGAAGCAGAAATCAAGTCAAAATCAAACAAAATATTTGATGGAAATTCTTCTGATCTGAAAAAATTCAGAAATCAAAGTTATCTATTCAGAAGAGACAACATGTTTACTGTGCACAAATCTAGTTTCTAATATTTTGTGCTCCATAATATCCTCTAAAGGTTCAGTCAATTGTAGATTTTTTTAATTAGGATGACTATTGAAAGCATTTAAATTAATTATTTTGTTCATAAACCACTCTTAAACTTGACAAGCACTCGGTATGACAGCACTATCATCCTGAACATGTACAAACACCATGAACTACCTTTACATCACAGGGTAAGCCTTATCTTATGAAATAGGCTCCATATTCCTTGTCTTTTATACAGCAATGGAGAGCAATTAGCAGACCTAATGATACCCACAAATTGACTGTATAGACCCTTATGAATCCCGTATCTTGTTCAACATCATCAGAACATGCTTTTCTTAGTAGTGATCAGTGGCGTACCTACCCTGGTCACATGGGTCACCGCTGCGACCGGACCTCCACTCCAGAAGGGGGGAAAGAGGGAGAGTATGGGACACAGGGAGGAGGGGGGAGAGCGACAGAAATGGGAAACATGGAGGGGAGGGAGCAGTGAGGGAGAAATGAGACACAGGGAGGGGAAGGGTAGAGAGGGAGGAATAGGACACATGGAGGGGCTGAGAGGGAGGTGGGTAAGGGAAACATTGTGGTGATGAGGGTATGGGACACATGAAGGGGGTGAGGGGGGAGAGGGAATGGGTCACATGGAGTGTCTGTGGGGCAAAGAGAATGAGACACATGGAGGGAATGAGACACATAGGGAGGCCTGGGCATAGGAATGAGACACATGCAGGAGCTGGGGGGAGGGAATGTAATGAGACACCAGGGTGAGGAATGAGACACATGGGATGGGAGGAAGGGGGCTCCAAAGCAATTTTCGCACTGGGGCCTGGTGGTTTCTAGTTATGCCTCTGGTAGTGGTGCTACTGTAAAGATCAAAATGTATGGAAAATGTGTTAAATATGGGAATTCGGTATATTGGAGTACTTTTTTTTAGTAGGGGAGGCCTTGCAAAGGCAGCAAATAAGAGAACTGCAGATTTTGCAAGCTGCTTTTAGATATAAGTACAATTAAATAAATACACCATTAAATGCATGAACATTTTCATTTGGGTATATCTACTAAACAGTGACTCTAATTTAATTTATTTTGCATTTGGGCAGTGGAGTGTCTCTATAACGTAATAGTAATTGTATTATATTTTCTGTTAAATTACATTTTTACTTATAGGTTACTTAAAGGGGCAGAGGCAGCAATTAATTCATATTAATATGTGCAGATTTCAGGGTTTTCAGGGTTTCAAAGATGTACAAAGTTTATTGGGTACATTTTCCATATGCTGAAGACTAACACGCAGAAAAATAATTCCTGCTTTAAAGTCATCGTTGCAAAGAGAAGTAATGGTTCAAGTTATATTTAGTTTGTTCTGGGTCCAGACCTTATTTTTAAGATGTAATCCATCCTTAACAAACGGGATTACCATTCTGTAACTAAAGTGACTGTCTAAATTATTTCCTTAACTGTGTAACTCCTCTGGTGTGTCAAGACGTTAAGAAACAAAGATTAAAGAACAGATGACAGAGAAAATATGTTTCTGTCAGTTAAAATCCATCATGTTTGATTAATCTATGCTAACACTTTCCAGCTAGTTCCATCTGTTTGTTTGGGGGGATCTGTGCATGATAACAATATACCCAGCAGTGCAGCTGAAGCTAATTGAGCAGAAAATTTGAGTAAAATGCAAGTAAAGAATCTCAAAGCAGACGTTTTATTTCATTGATTCCCTTCCCAGGCAACTTGCACAGATCATGACTAAAGAGCCAAGATTTAAATGTCTGTATTATATACAGGGCCAGAATATGAGCTCCCCAAAAAACACTGAAAAATGACACAGCCATTTCACTGTCCATTCATGCTTATGTGTGGTAATTCAGCCAATCAAATATGATCTAAAACAGTGGTTTCTGACCTTCTGTAGACCAAGGCACACCTATATTGTATTTTTACTTTAATCAGCATCTTATATTGTCACAATTAACTAGACTTACTAGAGAGATATGCACACTTCTAGCAATGAATTAATTGCCATATGGACGTCCCAATTTTTGATGTTGACTTTAAAGCAACACTGAAAAATGGTTACATTTATTATCAGATGCTAACTCACTTTGGAAGTGTTTATCTCCTGCTCTGTAAATGGAATATGAATATGTAGGTGCCTTCAAGGTCAGTCAAGCTATTAACAATGCAAGAGATAATAATTTCTAAATTAAACAGAATGTGCAAAAAATGAAGTGTGAACATTATATCTCACTCCAAAGGAAGTGTTTAGGAAGGCTGTTCAAGTTATTCGCAGGGAGGTGTGACTAGGGCTGCTGATTCAATTCCTTTATGTCAGATAATTGAGCAGTGAGACTGCAGGGGCATGATCTATACACCAAAACTGCTTCAAAACTGCTTCATTAAGCTAAAGCTGTTTTGATGCCTATAATATACCTTTAATTTAAAAAAGCAAGAACACATTTTAAGGACCACATTCAATCCATTACAGCCCTGAAGTCTATGTGGTTTAGGTGGCTTGAGATACACTCAAGCTTCAGTGGCTTGAGTGAAAAAAAATATTGTTTCACAACACCTACAGGGGAGAATGAGCTAGGATAACCAGAATCTATTCTCAGCAGTACGTACTAAAGGTTGAGAGACACTCTATAGATCTTACCTCCCAAGTGTCTATAAAGGAGGAACAGTCCCTATTCTGGGTCCACATTCCTCTGTGCCTCTTCTGTACCTCTTTTCTAGGATCTCCATAATAAGTGTATAACAGAACTCCACAGCAATAATACTCACAGTAATGTGTCTTTAAACTACAATACATGTGTTCAGAAGCCAGACTGTGTAAATAAGGTACATAGTTGTATAAACTAGTATCAGTAAGTCACCTTAAATTTCTCAGAACAACCCGCCCAGGGCCACACCACCATTCACACTCCTAAAATGAAAATGTCCGTCATTGTCCATTTGAAATGTCGGGAGGTATGTTATTGTTAGTGGGCCCTAAAATTACTAAGGGCTGCATTAGTAGAAGGGAACCATCATCATTTATTTCTAAATGTTACTAGCCAAGTGGCTAGGTTCTATTGATGGGTGAGTTTGTTTCTTTATTTTCATGCTCTGGGACCCATTTACCGGTTTGTGGTATGTAGTCTGTGTGTAATTATTGATATAGTTACCAGGAGGGATATGCTACCATACCCCTCTTCTTTCAACCCAAGAAATCCAGAAAGGGAGCAGATGGAAAACCACCCAAGTATGTTTCTAATTTGCGATAAGGAGTTATTTTGTTGTTACTCAGTAGTTGTTACCCATTATTACTTTTTTTTTTTTTTTTTTATTCTTGGTAGTGTCCTTTGATGATAATCTAGTCTGTGTCTATAGGGTTTAAACAGGTAATTACTCAGAGCATTAACTAACCAAATTATCTTGTAGGGACAATGTTACTATGCTCCAACAAGAACATTTGCTGAAATAAATGGTGATTAAATACAGAGTTGCATATAAACACACATTCGATCATTACTATCACCCAACATGAAGAATCAAATTAAATCATGGTTATTAGGGGTTTATAATCAATATAGTTATATTATCCACCATTCCCTAACTTGCAATAATTTATTAAAAAATTACATTTGGAAATGCTTAATATAATACAAAACAATTAACAAAACATATTATTGATAATTAAAAGTCTTATTATTCAGCAAGCAAATGAAATAATTACTTTTTATTTCATAATGTTATAGAATTATTGAATAATATCACTTCTTTATTTTATTAACATGTTTGAATTTATATTTTGAAACTATTTCCTCAAATAAGTTAATAAAGTTGATATATGCCCTAATTAATGCCTCTGGCCCTTTATATGTAGGTGTGTATGTTTCTCTGTGCCAATTAGCACGATTATTTTTCTGTCAAGGGAACTATGGGGATTTTGAAGGTGTTTAATGTCGCTGATTTATTATGTAGTATGTGGTTTTATTTGCTCCTCTATCTTCTTCTTCTTTCTTTTTTTTTCTTTTTTACAAATAATTGTGTTTTAAAAACATTCTATAGGCTGAATATGTTTACATACTTTAACCCTTTGCATTCTTAACCCCTTAAGGACCAAACTTCTGGAATAAAAGGGAATCATGACATGTCACACATGTCATGTGTCCTTAAGGGGTTAAAGAGACACTACAGGTGGCACCCAGACAATTTCAGCTCACTGAAGTGGTCTGGGTGCAGTGTCCCTGGCCCACTTAGTCCTACAATGTAAATCATTACACTTTTTGAGAAACTGCAATGAGTACTTTGCAGGATTAAGACTGCCTCTAGTGGCTGTCAATCAGACATCCATTAAAGGCACTTCCTGCTTGCTGCCTGACACTGGACGTCTTCACACTCTGCATGAGGACATCCGGTGTCAGTGAAATTCTCATAGGAAAGCATTGAAGCAATGATTTCCACTGGGGAGGGTTTAATGTGCTCAAAGTGCTCTATGTGCATGCACATTAGCCCCCTATTGTGTGACGCCGGAGGGAAATCGATGCTGGAATCAGGTAGGTGTTGCAAGGGTTTTTTAACCCTGCAGTGCCGTGGTGGGGGCGAGAGGGGGGGGGGAGGAACAGAGGGAACTATAGTGTAAGAATACAGATTAAATGTTTCACAGCCATGCTGGTAAATCAAATTGATGTAAATCGTCAATTAGGGGAGAATTGTTATCAACAGCAACATGTAAGTATAGTAGAGGGAACATATTTTCAGTGGATATCATACGTGGAAGGTGAACGCTTCTCCAGCCCCAGTGTGGGCTTAAAGGTACATTACTCTACACTATTTCATGAGTGCAATCATTGGGGGTTAAATCCAATTGTAATTACTGTACTTCACTATGTGTTATGTATTTTTTTGCTTTTTAGTTATTCAGCTGTATCCCATTTTTGTCTATTTGCGCAAATGGTGGATTGGTTAGACTAGTATGTAAAGCACTTGTTGGTAGACCTGCGGACTCATTGTTTAGACTTAAGGAGCATTACATGTTTACATGTTCAGTAACAAAGTAATTAGAGAAATCCAGCAGTGTTCTGCACATGGGTGGCGAGTGCCATTCCCCTCCAATCAAATACAGAGGAGGTAACGTGTGAGAACCGAGTCTGACTTGGTTCTCACAGCAGAAGCAGCCTCTAGTGGCAATTGCCTGACAGTGACTAGAGGTGTGTTTAACTTTCCAATGGAAACATTGCCATATCAACCAAACTGCAATGCTTTATCATGCCGGGCTAAAGTGACAGGGACACTACACCTAGACAACTTTATTGGGGAGGAGAGGTAAATAATACATCTCAATCCTGCATAAATAAATTACTTAACATTACACATATAAAAACATACAGCCAAATTTTAAATTGATTTGTTAATAAAAGTTTTTTTTTTTTTTTTTTTAAATGATGCTGCTTTTAAAGTTTTGTTCGTTAAAAAGAGACTTTTTTGGGAAATAAAAAGCAAATGTTGCAAACTTTGGTCAAAATATGACCAAATGTAAGTAGAAGAAAAGTGGAGAATTTCCAGCTGTGATATTTGGTCTTAATTCACCGCAATTTACTGTTTAGTGAATAAACGCCTGAATAATGAATGGCACAGTCGTCTATGAGCAGGATGGCACTTAAAAGATACATTGCCTGGTGAAATAAACAGCCTATGACAGTTAATGGGCTTTACCTATTGTGGATTTTAGACCTGCAATTGCTTTAGATATGTTAGTGGTGCATGTCATTATTACATTGGCTAGAAGCAATCATTATCATCTCTTAGATCTACAAACACAGTCATTGTAATGTAGAATTCATGTATCACAACAGCCTCCTGCTGGCTCCGAGGTCTTATTTCCTGAAGGTTAACAAGACAAAGGTCACTTGGTGGCGCAATTGACTACAATAAAGGGCTGAAATTGTCCCAATGATCAATGGGCTACAATTTCTATATGCATCAAGTTTGTCCAAATCTTTGTTCCATTTTCAGCAACAGTCATCATTTGGCAATAACTGTTATTGTACTTTAATTCCTATCATATAGTATTATTGATATGGCAATGATGCCGAATGTAATGCATTAAAATAAAAATAATGTCATTATATAAATAGCAGACCAAGCAGTAAGGAAGTTAGTTCTTTCTCCTTGCTCTCTTGTTTCACGATGCTCCAGTTCTTTCAAAAATCATTTGCATAGCAAAAGTCTCCATCAACTCCCCCCCACCCCCCCTCCTTGTTTTATCTTTATTGATTCTCCAGTGAGGAAGAGGCAGCTAGAGTAAACAAAACACTTCATTGACACTTTCCATTCAAAGAAACCTGGGATATTCAACTTGAACTCAGTTCCCCCCTGAAAACTCAAAGCTGCCAAATATTTGTTATTGCCATGGTTAGTGAGCACTGCTGATTCCTTTACAAAAGGCTGTTTTATGGCCACCTACTCTGAATAGCACACTCTGCCCCCTTCTTAGCTAAGAGACGCTTTGAAAACACACTTATAAATATACTATGTTCACTAAAATTACATCAAGTGCACGACACTTTAAAAATAATATATATATATATATATTTTGTTTTATTATTGATTGCATTCCTTGCTATAAAGAAGAGATATTAAGATAATTATTATTATTAATTAAAAATATGTTAATTACAATAAAAAAATAATAAAATAATTCAAACTTTAATTTTGAATGTCTTTTTCTTTCAGCAAAATAATATATATAGACTTATCGATACATCCTCAGCGCTGGATGTTTATTTGCTGCAAATCTTCAGGATTTTTAGGATTCATGAAGAGATTGGGGTGTCTCAACCAATCCTTGTCCCCTCATTGTTTTGCAATGTTTTTACCCATCTTTATTTGTAACAAAGCCAAAGGAAAGACATACTTCGATTACATATGAGTATGAGCAACATTAGAACGTAAAAAGAATAAGAATCATGGCTGTCTGTTGGTATTCCATCATTTACTACACATTTCTGGGTGTCAGAGTAGTTTGTGAGTTGAATTTTTCTTTTTAACTGTGGCTTCTATGCAAACCCTCAACAAAATAAATTTTTACATTCCTGAAAATGCAACTAATTATACATTTTGGAGCTATTCATTTTCATTCAACTGGCTGGTAATAAGTGGCCACATTTGCTTGTTTTTTTTTTTTTGCCAGCCATCTCTATCCCTACGGTTGCTTGGTGCTTGGATATGTCCTTGAAAGTACATAGTTCTGGCGCAACATCAGGGACAGGGATTTACAGTAAAGGTCGGGGACCACAAAAGCGAAATATGGTGGTAAGAACTAAACATAACAATGAACTTCCAAAGAGATAAAGGAAGGGAAGTCACAAACAGGACAATAACCACAAGAAGAACTAAAGGATAAGGAACAATACAAGGATAGGCCACACCAAGAATGACAAAGGTAGAAGAGCACCAAACAGTTTAAAGGGCCACAAGAGGAATAGAAGCATGGGGATTACATCAAGAGAGAGGACCACAAGAGGTAAAGGAGAATGGAGTAACACAAAGGAGGCACCTTCATCTTTTCTTGTCCATTCACAAAAAGCTATTCAAAAATAAATTCAGAACCTATGGTCAAGACCTAAGGCATATGTTGTATGTGTAGCTGGAAATGCAATTTAGCATATTACTGTCTGTAGTTTGCATCTGATATATGAAAATACATTTATGAATTTTTTTTAGATTTCATTGTCTATTCACTATACAATGAGTTGCAGTGAATTTGGAAACAACTTGCAAGATTTTGTCTAAAATACCAGAGTTATAAATACTTCCAACTCTACTTCCTTGGCCAACATTGTGCAAGTCACTTTTAACTATCCACAATTCACTGGTCATTGTTCAGTAGATATTTTTTACATGAAATATCTATAATATCTATAATATTTTGAATTTATGATTCCTTACTATTATAACACAAAATTTCCAAAAATATTCAGTATAATCAAATAGAATGTAATAATAATACGTGGTATGACTAGTCATCATGTAAAATGTAGAAAACAAAAATAAATAAATGTATACATATTATAATCAGGGTTATTCACTAAAGTGAGAATTCAAAGTGAATTCAGAGTGACTTTCAAATTTAAGAACCGAGTAGCCTGTCTGAAATCAAATCTAACTTAGAGAATGCTTCCAGTTTAGTAATTTTGACTTACCGTATTTTTCGCTCCATAAGACGCACTTTTTTTCCCCTCAAAAGTGAGGGGAAATGTCTGTGCGTCTTATGGAGCGAATATGAAGCTTTACTTACCTGTCTTGTAGCGTTTCTCGGCAGCACAGGGCGCACCGCGGTACTGGAACTTGAATTTCATGTTCCGGTTTCCGGCGGGACTGAAAGGAAGTGCGCACTCAGCTCAGTGTGCGCACTTCCTTTCAGTCCCGCCGGAAACCGGAACATGAAATTCAAGTTCCAGTACCGCGGTGCGCCCTGTGCTGCCGAGAAACGCTACAAGACAGGTAAGTAATTATGGGACAAGGGGAGGGGGACAGTATGGGAGAGAAGAGAAGACTATGGGGAGGGGAGGGGAGGGGAGGGGGGATGAAGACTATGGGGAGGGGAGGGGAGGGGGGATGAAGACTATGGGGAGGGGAGGGGAGGGGGGATGAAGACTATGGGGAGGGGAGGGGAGGGGGGATGAAGACTATGGGGAGGGGAGGGGAGGGGAGGGGGGATGAAGACTATGGGGAGGGTAGGGGAGGGGGGATGAAGACTATGGGGAGGGGAGGGGAGGGGGGATGAAGACTATGGGGAGGGGAGGGGGGATGAAGACTATGGGGAGGGGAGGGGGGGTGAAGACTATGGGGAGGGGAGGGGGGGTGAAGACTATGGGGAGGGGGATGAAGACTATGGGGAGGGGAGGGGGGTGAAGAATATGGGGAGGGGGGGTGAAGACTATGGGGAGGGGAGGGGAGGGGGGTGAAGACTATGGGGAGGGGAGGGGAGGGGGGTGAAGACTATGGGGAGGGGGGTGAAGACTATGGGGAGGGGAGGGGGGGTGAAGAATATGGGGAGGGGGGGTGAAGACTATGGGGAGGGGAGGGGGGTGAAGACTATGGGGAGGGGAGGGGGATGAAGACTATGGGGAGGGGAGAGGGGATGAAGACTATGGGGAGGGGAGATGGGATGAAGACTATGGGGAGATGGGATGAAGACTATGGGGAGGGGAGATGGGATGAAGACTATGGGGAGGGGTGATGGGATGAAGACTATGGGGAGTGGAGATGGGATGAAGACTATGGGGAGGGGAGATGGGATGAAGACTATGGGGAGGGGAGATGGGATGAAGACTATGGGGAGGGGAGATGGGATGAAGACTATGGGGAGGGGAGGGGGGATGAAGACTATGGGGAGGGGAGGGGGGATGAAGACTATGGGGAGGGGAGGGGGGATGAAGACTATGGGTAGGGGAGGGTGGATGAAGACTATGGGTAGGGGAGGGTGGATGTAGACTATGGGGAGGGGGGTGGATGAAGACTATGGGGAGGGGGGTGGATGAAGACAATGGGGAGGGGGGGTGAAGACAGGGGACAGGGGAGAAAAAAAAAGATTCTGAACAAACTGTCCCATAGTAAGAAACACTATGGGACAGTTTGTTCAGAATATATTGTTTTCTGGGTTTCTTCCTCTAAAAACTAGGTGCGTCTTATGGTGAGGTGCGTCTTATGGAGCGAAAAATACGGTAAATCTGAAATTCACTTTGTATTTAACTTGAATCCTCACTTTTGTGAACAACCCTGTATGTATGGCTTACAAATATATTATAACTATACAATAGAAGATAAAGTAGCACAACTAATATGACTCAACATATGATTCAAACGTTCAGAAAAAGTGCACAGCTAATGATAATAAAGCAAGATCTCCAGTTTGTCACGATGAGAGAAATGTGTTAAACAGCAATAAACTGGCTATTTTAGTTCATTAGTTCTTAATGCAGCTTTTCTGTCAATTTGAAAGTTTAAACCAGGCTATTCAAACTCAAAAGTTACTGAACTACAACTTCCATGATTCTCTGACCATCTACTGTAGGCTTCCTCTAACTCCGGTCCTCCAGATGTTGCTGAACTACAACTCCCATGTTTCTATAAATTAAACAGATTGGCTGAGAATCATGGGAGTCATAGTTCAGCAACATCTGGAGGGCCGGAGTTTGGGGATGCCTAATCTACTGCATCCAAAGAATTCTGGGAGTTGTAGGCCATCAATATCTGAAAGGACAGAGTTTGAGATCCCTGGTTTTAACCGAAACAATAATATAGCATTATCACAGGTCTACATTCTAGCATATGTACATCTTTCTATGGACTAATATATTACCAAGATTACTCATAAAACTCACAGGATTATTCACTAAAGTGAAAATTGCCAGGAATGGAAAGTGAATTTCAAATATAAGGGGAAATAGCTGAAAAATTTGTGACATGGACATTGTGCACTCCCTGGCACTATACTTAGTAGTAGGTGGTAGCCAGTTTATATGTCAAGAGAGTGGGTACACCTCAACTATAATCAGCTACTCTCATTCCAAAACTTTGAAAATTGACGCAACAATTGCAACCTGTTAAACCTTAAAGGATCACTATAGTGTCAGGAAAACAAAGCAGTTTTCCTGACACTATAGTGCCCTGAGGGTGCCCCACCCTCAGGTTCACCCTCCCTTTGCACTGAAGGGGTTAGTTAAAACCCCTTCAGTTACAGACTTTAATCCAGCGCCGGGCGCTGGTGACCTCTCCTCCCACTCCGACGTCAGCTCCCCCATTTCTCAATGCTTTCCTATGGATGCTCTGCACGATGGATGCGAAATTCGCATCCAGTGTCACAGTTGCGCCTCTAGTGGCTGCCTGGAAGACAGCCACTAGAGGCTGGATTAACCCCAAATGTAAACATAGCAGTTTCTCTGAAACTGCTATGTTTGCATCTGCAGGGTTAAAACCTGAGGGACCTGGCACCGAGACCACTTCATTGAGCTGAAGTGATCTGGGTGACTATAGTGTCCCTTTAAATTCTTAACGTATATCAAGAATTACCGCTGGGCAGACTTCTCCCTAAATCAATAGGGGATCTAGGTTGCCAGTTCATTTTTTTGTAACTAACCAGTGCGTGTGTGGGAATATCAAGATTGACATTTTCCAGTGCACAATTTGATCATGTTTTAAAGGAGTCATTTCGAAGATAGCGCTAAGCTCACAGCCACCCTCTTATACTCGTCAGCTATTTTTCTAGCAATATATCTCTGAAGCCAGCCCAGGCAGTGTGAATCTGTTGCAAGAGATGACTTTAGAAATCAACTTGCCATTAGTGAATAGCCAGAATGTAGATTTTTATTGAAGACAGATTTCACAGTCAGCATTGGGCAAGTCAGTTGCAAAGCAAGTGCAATATAATCTTCAAACGATGAACCATGTCCCCTGGTCATATTAAAACATAAATATATAAATAAAAGTTTTCTTATGTTTCTGTCTTCTACTAATCTATTCCAAACTCCAATGCAGAAATAAAACAATGGGCAGTCATTCAACTCTTTTAAATTGAGTGCAAACATGAACAGTTGTCTTCCTTATGCACTATTTAAGAGGCTTGTCACATAGGTCAATACTTGTTTTCTAATTTGCCACATTAGAGCTTCAAAGAGCAAGCTTGCTTTGTTTGTGTGAGCAATTAGAATAAGAAATAGAAGGAATTAAAAAGCAACCTAATCACCCGCTTCCTCCTTTCCTTTAGATCAACATGAAGACAAAGGGTTGCATCAATATGTTAATATGACCCCCATTCAGGGCAAGCCACTAACTCATGTGTATGTAGGTTTTAAGGGTTATATCCCAGCCGGAATCTGATAGCCCAGTGATTCTCTTTTTCTCTTTACTGTGACTATTCTTGTATAAAACTATTGTGTTGGAGTAGTTGAAAATGCCAATGCATGTAGGGAAATAAGTGACAAAAAGAATTGTCGGATTTTGTACGGGTTCTAACGTTAATCTCAGAAGGTAGCTATTTCATTCATGAAGATCAAAGGTTGCTTTAGTAACCAGAAATGACTGTACACGGTGTAATTTTTTGTGTTACTGTTTGTTGTGATGTAGTTGTACTTGTCAAAGTCCCTAGAAAAATAATTAAATTACCCTTGTGTTTTCATGCTATGGAAGAATACAAAAGGCACTCAATAGAAGATCTCACAAGATGTCACCAAGATCCTTTTGTGTGAACATTTAAAATATATATACATCAACTGTATATTGTGCAAGATGTTTACAGCTGACTAGGAATAAAAGAGCACTAAAGGTACCAAGACCCTAACCACTATTTCAACTCAGTGAGTATTTGTAGATAAAGTATATGTTATATACCGAAGTGGGTTAGTGGAAAATTTAAAAGGTAACCGATGGCAGTGTGCTAACTAAAATTAAGAATGTTCAAGGTAGGATTTGGGGGCCTTATTATCTTCCTTGGCGATTCTTCTCTTCTTACTATAGTCCTACCATGCCTTGACACGTCACCTGTTCTTCCATAAGCCACTTCACTCTCTCCTTCCGCTCCATGGCTTCTGTACACACCATTTTTACAAGCTCAACTAAACACAAGCATCATATCTATCAACCTACCTCCTATCTAGCAAGTTGTTCTTCCACTTTCCTTGTTTCTTTACCCCTATCTCCGAGATCATATGCTTGTTTGAGCAGGCCTTTCTTTGCCTCATACATCTGTCAACATAATTTTTTTCTGACAATTACTTGTTTAATAACGCAATGGTATCATTGCAAAGCACCAGTAAGGCTCATGTAATATAAATGCTAATAATATTAATCATTTATCATTATTACTACTCCTCTATAAAATGTGTCAAATAGGCAAATCTGATCTTTCCAAGTTGGATCCATTTGGTTTGTTCTAACCTTGTGATAATATAGTAATAGTCTTCGTATCATGTGTTTAACTTTGACTAAAGTTCAGCCTGGTTGTAAGTCAATGACAATTTCAAACTTTTCCTCACATTTTCAGGGGAAAAAAAGGTGTGTCAGTTTTGGATAGTGATCATGCTGAAAACACAAACTGAATTCTAACCATAGTTCTAATAGCATTTTTAATTAATAATAATGTTGATTGCGATCATAGTCTTTACTTTAGTGGATATACAGTTCATAAATGGAAAAATATTGTAATATTTATTTTTTATTTTTTTACATAATTCCTTAACACTAGTGAATAATATCTATATGCATGAAAGAGAAATAAACTTTGACGTATGTATCAAGTTTAATTAATTAGTCATAGATTATGTGAATCGAGTCAAACAATTTTTATTGAAATATTTTTAATATATTAATTTACAAACATTTTAAATGAAACAAAACAGGGGAAAAAAAGGAAACCAAGGAGTGGGGTAAAAAAGGGTAAAACATCTATCCAAATGTTTATGGTCAAACCATTTAGTTAAACAAACAATAAACAATTGCATGTTTAGCGCAACAATATTTCAAACCATGTGCAAAGATATTGAAGTTGTATAATATTCAATGTATTATATAAGTAAACAATGACAGTGATCAATTGTTGGTTTAAATTATAAAGAATATGAATGTTTAATATTGTTGTCCCAGACATTCCAGTGATATTTGGTCATCTATATGAGATGGTTGCCAATGGGCCATGTGAAATGGGATACTTTACATCGGGTAATAATATCTACTTTCTTTTACAAACATTACGTAACAAAACCTGTAATTAAAGAGGTAGAGAAGATACAGTATCCTTTTCACACTACCAACATAGTTTGTAGGAAAGAAATTCAGAATTTCTTGAAAATTATACAGGAGTTCCTATTATTACAGTGGGAATCTTTGTACCTAGATATATGCAGGCTACTCACTGACAAGTTTAACCTGCCTTAATTTGACCATTCTCAGTACCTTATGACTGCATACTTCTTAGATATGCACAACACAGATTTCCATATGTACTAAAGGAAAAAATATTTAGTACAAATGACGCAAAGAGAACTATTAACCCCTTAAGGACCAAACTTCTGGAATAAAAGGGAATCATGACATGTCACACATGTCATGTGTCCTTAAGGGGTTAAACATAAAATTCATATAAATTTGTGATGCATTTTTTTTCCTCTAGCAAAGGTTATTCAATGTATTAATAATATATATGATATTGATATTTATCTTACTAATTCATATTTTATCACTTTTGCATATCTTCTATATTGTCAGCTAACATAAGGAGGCCCTAATTATTTCCTGCTTAGTTCTGTATATTTATATGTAGTGAAATATTTCTGTGTGTAAAAAAAAACTCCCGGATCTATTAGTTTGTACAGCTTTGCCTTAAAATGTTGACACTCTATATATAAAATAATAGTTTGGGATAGTATTTTTATAATAGACTTTTGTCTATTTTAGCATAATATATTATAACAAATTCATAACTATCCAAAATTCTGGACTTTCTGATATTGTATCTGTTGAGATCCTATATCAGATCAACCATATTGTACTTAAATGTTTGCTAACTTCCTGGATGTATTCACTGAACTAGTAATTGTGAAGAGTCAACAATGGAACTTCACCATTTAGGGTAAAGAAGTTAAAAAAAGAGTTAAAAAAAAAAAAACCTTCAAACCAGCTATTGTGTCAGTTCATCTGTTTTCACCTAAACGTTGCAAAATTGAGACATTTTCGCAATTCACAGTTAATGAATAAATGTTGTCGGGGCTATTTGCTAAATGAGAATTCAAAGTGAATTTCTAATTTAAATCCAGAGTAACCAAAATTAAAGCATAGCTGACTTAGAGAATTTTTCCATTTTGGCAATTTTGACCTTAAATGTAAAAATTATTATTATTTTTTTACCTATTCAAAAATGACATAATTGGGGATACCGGTGAACCGTGTTTTATGTGAAAATAATGCCTTCAATATTGTCTACGGTATTTGTCAAGTTACCTTTTGTTGTCCAGGAAGGGGAGAGGGACCATTCCCACAGACCCTCTCATGTCTCCAGAGGTTCAAACGTTGGATGCTATAGTTTCGCCCCTTTTTTTGACGCTTTGCGTGCGCGCTAACGTTATTATGCCGATGGCGTCATGGCCCGCCAAAACGTTCGTATTTGAATGTTTTGGGGGCATGGCTATAATTTCAAGGTATAAAAGGAGCACTCAGGGAATGGATCATTGCCCTGTTGTGGTTTCTGTTTTCAGTTCCCAAGAGTGCGTTATATCCTGTGTCTATTATGTTATTTTGATCTTGGGTTTCTCCTGACTATTCTACATTCTATCTTCCGACTATTGGTTTTCTCACTTCCATGATTTATGGCTTACCTGGCTCGGCTTGTCCCTGACTATTCTTGTTCTAACAGTGTATAACCCAGCCATTCTAAGGACCGGTAAACATTGTCTAATCTATTATCATATCTATTTACTCTGTGTGTTGGGTCACAAGTTATCACGACAGTATTAGAGTGTTCATGCAGTACAGAGGCTAACGTTAAAAGGTTCAGGCTGTGTAGAGTTTTAACTCTAGTGTAGGGGTTAAACTAGGGGCTAAAGGGAGGACTTAACAGCAAGGGCAACACTGGGACATACACTCCTCAGCATTAATTTCCCAGTTTTGCCCCAGACTGCACTGAGGTGATCAGTACATTATTCCTCAATGTTATTATTATTATTATTATTATTATTATTTATATAACGCCAACAAATTCTGCAGTGATGGGAAATAATTGCATAGATGATGTCACAGTCTGAGCAATATGGAATAAAAAAAGCATGATTTGTCCATTGAAATAACAGACAGATCGTGTAATAACAATGAAAAAATATAATGTTTTGCATGTGTACATTTAGTTCTTTTATAGTCTAGCTTTTAAGGAAATGCAAGATTTTCTTTAATTGTATCCTAAAAATCACAGAGCGAGACTGAATATGTACTAGCTACCTTTATTAGGATAAGCTAGACGCTTCTTTAGACAGTACGAAACAAGTTCTTTACTACAATGTTTACACTTAAAGCCATTCACCAGTTCCACGGTGCGTCTTTACATTATATTTCTGTTGTTACATGCATCGAAATATGCTTCCACTGTGTATCCATTCTGAAATCCTAGGTCAGAATAAAAGGCCTAGGCACCTACTGTTTAAGCACATTAAAAATTGTTTAAGCTGCCCCCACAAGCCATGCATTTCAATTATTTGTTCAAAGCAGCCTGCAATTAAGGTTTGCAAACAAGGCTTTTGAATGCAAAGTCAGACAATTAAAATGTTTCATGAGTGCTTTAAAGAAAGAAGTTCTGAATTAGCACTTTGAATACACAAGATCTCCTCTCTCTAATCTGGGTTCCCTTTCACTGATTGAAAGAGAGAGTATGGAGATATTTTTTTTCCTGACTGATCCTGAGTAGATTGAATCAACCTAATCTTCTACTTGTACATTTGAATGTCTTTTGCTCCTTGAAGGATCATCTCTGTTGCTTTATAATAGCCCAGGTGCAAAAAAACTTTGTTCGTGTCTGACTTTTTCTCAAAGGGAGGTCGTAAATCACTTTAAGCATTTCTCCTCCTTCACGCTATTGCCCTCAACTCCCCTTTCCTCCTCCTTTGAAGAAGCATGGCTATTTGAGCCTGTGATTTGTGACATTGGCTGTATATATGGGCTGCAGCTTCTGTAATTGACTAGTGAGATAAAATGTGGTAGGGCCAGTGCAGTGATGCCTTAAGGAAATTAGTTATGTCACATCCTAGAGCAGGGATAGTTAACATTTGGGATTTCTACTGGGGGTTTTAAGTATATTTCCCTTGACGCTCAGACGTCCAATCAAATTTGGCATCAGTGTTCTAGCTTCATGTACAACAAACACGGTGCAATAGTGTTAAAGTACTGAACTGACCAAATAAAGGTATATTGATGTGAATGCAAGAATTGTAAACAAGAATCTGATGGTTTACATCAGATTGTAAATCTCCGGATGTTGTAGAATTGCAACTTCTATGATGCTTTGCCATCCTAAAGGCTGACAAAGCATTACGATGTTTATTTTATTTGTTTATTTAATTTATCTAATTATTTATTCATTACTGGCATTTATGCCCAGGACATACTTGAAAATGAAAGAAATCTCAATGTATCCTTCCTGGTAAAATATGTTATAAACAAATCTAAATAAATTACAAATAATTTATTTTATTTATTTATTACCAACATTTCTTTTATTCATTTATTTATCATGGGCATCGATTTTTTTTTATTTTTTATTACTGTTATTATAACGTGCCAAAATATTCTGCATAGCTGTACAATTGGGAGATAAACTGTACAAAGTTAAACAAACCAATATAAAAGGTAAAGAGGGCCCAGGCTGTGATTGGAGATCTATCCCCTGAAAATTTGTTTATAAAAAGTACTTTGCTATATAGCTCATGAGCTTACAATCTAAATTTGAAGTTCTAAAACATCTGGGGATCTACTGTTTACTCAGCCCTGGTTTAACCAAATCAGAATAGACCTTGCATTATTTGATAAGCGAGCTGCTGTGGTTTTCATTTCTTTTTTTTTTTTTGTGTGTGTATAATTTAATAGAGTATATGGGTTATAGGCTGTGGAAAGGAATGCAAGCCAGCATGTAATGCCTTAAATCTTTGACTTCCAGTTTGGCTAAAGTATATATATGTGGGTAGACGTGTTTACTGAAGTTTGTAAAATATTTTTTTTTTAACATTTTCCCTTAAAATTCATTTCTAACAAAGAGATTAAAAACTAAAGGCTGTAACCAATATCCAGGATTTTTGGAATAAATGCCTTCCAGATTTACAATCCTAATTTTGATGTAGTGAAAATATGAGTGAATGAGATTAGTATCTTCAAAGGCTGAAATATTTCAAACAAGTTTACAAAGAAAAAAAAGAGGTCAAAGGTTAAGTTGAAGGCAATCGGAGTGTAGACAAAATTTAGGCCAAAGTTAGGGCAAAAGTTCATTTTAAAATTACACTGATTTTATCTACACACAGGTATTCGATAACAACTATATCTAGTCATTCTGATGAGGTACACAAGTTACAGGAAGAAAACCTCCAAAGTATGTACAGGGTACTGTCACTTCTCTGGAAGCAAGATGGAGGTGCCCCGTTGGTGTATGAGAAGGTGTAGATTTCTTTATTTAATTTAATTTTTCATACCTGACAAATATCTTAGTTACATAAAGGGATAAATAAACACAATAGTAAATATAACCTGAAGAGAGACAGTTCCTCTTTCACAGGTGGTAAGGAATGTAGATGCAGTGTATCAAATAAAACACTGATTAAAAATAAGATCTCTTACTCTGTCAGAGAGGAGGTAGGTGCTCCCTTTTTTTATATCTCTACCCCTCCCTCCTCCCACCCCCCACAATCTTTTTTTCAACTCTTCAGGGTCCTACATTTTACCAGAAATACCCAAAAAACTGTTCTAGACACCTTGTATCTTACTTCTCTCCCTATTTATTTTTGTGTTTACACTCTATTTTTTTTTCTTTAGCACTCGTGTTATGTATGACAATCTTGCAGTGCCTAATTTCAGTCATGTTCTGTACTTTATTTTTAACAATGTTCGATAACAATTAAGCTGGATTTTTAAAAAAAACATTTTTTTAAAAGGCCTAACCAATTTTGGAGTGCAACAATGTACACAGAAAAGCTCCAAGCATGAAGAGATAAGGTCAATAAAGGTACATAAATTGGATCCAGTTTTTCCAGTGAAATCTGTAAAATTAGTTAAGTAACTGAAATCTAGAATAAGAAACACATCTTAAAAATAACCACTCTGTAAGAAGTGCTGACAAATAGCAGGCATGCAGTGAAGTAATAAAGGGGCTATGGTAGGAAGAATGAGCATCTAGCCAAAATTATTGGGACAACTTGAACCAGTGTCAGGAAAGTGAGGAATTCAAAGTTCCTAACATGATGAAGCTGGAGAGGGGTGAAGGGGTGAAGCAAACATGTAGTCAGGTTTGTTCATATAGTCTGTGGTGGGTAGACTAGCTTTAAATTAAAAAAAAGGCAGACCAGGTTTCAGTAATCTGCACACAAAGAAGAAGGGCAGGAATGAAGGAAGGGACCAAAAATGAATCATCAAGCATGCCAGGTTTTATCTACACAAGCAGATGAAAGCCTACCTATGCCCTGGCATTATATAATAGCTTTATTCTGGCAAAAGGTTGCGGACCCCTGGCAACGTGGGGTCTGCAACCTTTAAAATAAATATTGTGCTTTTTTTCAGACCAAAAGAAAATAGTGGAGTAAAAAATGAGTTACAATTTTAAGACTGCAAGTGGCACTATTGTGTTTTTATTTCTTTCACTGTTCCTTTCCTTATGTCCCTTGTATCCTAACGATCTAACTTTCTCCCTTACTCCTTGCATTTATTTATATTTACCATGTGTTCTTCCTTGTGCTGGATCTTAATTCCTGTGTGCTGCCATTTTGTTCCTCTCTACCCATAATGCCTGCAGTTTTATTATGGTTTGACTGATGAATTGTGAGAAAGTTAGGTTAGCAACTGAAGTAAAAAATTCCTTAACCTCCGCCTATTGCCAATAATTCCCAAAGATCATGCTCCCTATAAGAAAAAGTCGTGTCTACTTTTTCTTATCTATAGACAAAATAACTGTGGTAAATAAAAAGAATAAATAAAAAAGAAATAAAGAGACAAAAAGGGATTAAAGGACAATTGTCACCTGAAGATTATTTTTTACATAATAATAATTTCTTTGAGTTTTGAAAGCAAATAGATTTAATCCTCCAGTGTTTGAAAAACAGAGCAATTCATATATTTTATTTTAAACTGTCTGTAAGAAAATCTATAAATATAGCAATTCCAGTTGGGATGTATTAAAATGAATGGATCTGTCCATGGTACTGAATGAAAGAAAGTCACTTGTATTTTTAGTCTGTTATTGTATGTTGCTCCATTCAGGACAGTATTCATAATAATAACCAGGAAAGGCACATTCAAGATTACTCTGGTTTTCAAGTTACCTTAGCCCAACATCCAGGGGTTGTTACTATTACCGAATTGATTGGTACTCATTTTATCTACCTCAGAAGGATGAAGGGCTGAGTCAACCCTGATGGGATTCGAACCTGCGATTGAAGGGTTCTACTGATGATGCATTAGCCCCTGAGCTATCTCACCGGGATATACTTGTAAAGTATATGAATAATTATGTATCCACCAATACACTTCTTCTACAAGTTAAACCCTTTTCAGTATTCATATTCCCACATTCTATTGTTTTAGTTATGGAGAGATGCAGGAATCCCAGCAAGTTGTTTTGGACTAATGAGGAATTTAGAATACAACTAAAGAAAATAGTAATTGTTTGAACTATTGGTATATTAGTTTGCTATTCCTGTAGTGTTATGTATCATACTAAAAGAAGACCCAATGGTGGTTTAAGAAACACATTTTTCCTGTAGCTACTTGTTAGTATCAGATTATTAGCTTCTCAAGTGTAGCAAGCAATTAGCTTCTTTTTTTTTTTAACCAATTTCTGACTAGATTAGGTGAATTAGAAACAAAAATGTAACTATGCTGTCAATGCATCAATGGACTTTAGAGATTAAACTCTCAATCTGCCAATTTAGACTTTTTCTTCTTTTTACCAATTAATGGCTTAGTAAATTGCTTTGGGTTTGTGTGGAATTTAGATCACAACTGGAAAAAGAAGATTAACAATAATTAGAAACATAGAAACATAGAATGTGACAGCAGATAAGAACCATTCGGCCCATCTTGTCACTGTAACGGTAACACTTTCAGAGTTATTTTTTACAAAAGTAAGAATTTAAAGAGAATTTCATGTTCAAGCCCCAGTAGATAAACTGAAAACATTGCTGACTTAGAGAATTTTTCCAGCTTGGCTATTTTGACCTTAAATTTGAAATTCACTTTAAATCCACCTTAAATTCTCACTTAGTGATTAACCACAATAAACTAATGTACTAAAGCAACTCCTAATCCCAAAGCATCTGAACATATTCGGGTATCACCTTGTCATTTGCTCGGTTTTACATTCACATGAAAATACAGAATTTGGACGAACTGCGGATTGGCCCAGATCCAGACAAATCTTAATTTGGACGAAACAGAATGCTCAAGTCTAGTATTATTCATCAGTCTTTCTAACTTTTCTCTGTTAGCCCCTGTCTATCTATGTATAATTACAGGTACCACAAGATTACATAATATTCAGCTCGTACTATATGCACATATGAAATGAAGCATAAGCAATAAAGGTAAAATGCTTTAGAAACAGGGTCTTCTGGGCATTAAGGTATTATATTAACCAACTTATGGCTTCTCCTGAAAGGAGCGGAACTAGAAAGTAAAGGTCAACTTCTCACAACAAAACCTCTCAGTAGTGATGTCCCGAACAGTTCGCCGGGAACCGTTCGCCGGCGAACATAGCGTGTTCGCGGTCGCGAACACGCGCGATGTTCGGTCCATCCCCTATTTGTCATGGAGGTGGGAGGGTCTGGGAGGGAGGGTCTGCTGCTGATTGGCTGGAATGTGTCTGCTGACTGTGAGGTACAGGGTCAAAGTTTACTCAATGATGACGAATAGGGGGTGGACCGAACATCGCGCTATGTTCGCCGGCGAACAATTCCTGGCAAACTGTTCGGGACATCACTACCTCTCAGCGATATCCAGGCAATAAAAGTATAGGAATGAAAATATTGAAAATGTCCTGTGGCGGAGCCTACGTATTTTCGGGAAGAGCTGATACAGGACTCCGTTATATGTTTTCACAAAAGACCGTCATCACTTCCCTGGCTCTTTTGTACACTTTTCCTATGTGTTTCTACCCAAGCACTCTCACTCCTTGACTGGTAACTGTTTTTTAGGAAGTTGTAACAGCCACAGTGTGCTTCAGTTGGTATTCAAAACCTGTACTTAGTCGCAACCCGTCTGTAACCCCATGCTGGTTCGAGAGGTGTGCCATGACATAGGAAATATCATCAAATATCAAAATTATGGTCTGTATTTTTAAAAGTGATTTCTGCAGTTACCTATCAGTGATGGGAGTTGCATATAGGTCTAATTGTTTCACTTATTCTTTCAGATTGTATCTTTTTTAACTAAGTACCTACCCCTCCGGCGTGGGCTAAATACAACATGTTAAATGCACTATTAATTTGGAATTGATATGGACAGATTCTCTTGATTTGCAGCCAATCAATGTTATTAAAACTCTGATTAAAAAGAATATTTTAGGCTAGAGTTTAACCATGTGTAAATTCATTACATACATTCAAAATGTAGAAACTTAGAAACATAGAATGTGACGGCAGATAAGAACCATTCGGTCAATTTAGTCTGCCCAATATTCTAGCTACTTTCATTAGTCCCTGGTCTTACCTTAAGTCTAGGATAGCCTTATGCCTATCCCACGCATACTTAAACCCCTTCACTGTGTTAACCTCTACCACCTTAGCTGGAAGGCTATTCTATGCATCCACTACCCTCTCAGTAAAGTACCGTATATACTCGAGTATAAGCCGACCCGAATATAAGCCGAGGCCCCTAATTTTACCCCAAAAAACTGGGAAAACTTATTGACTCGAGTATAAGACTAGGGTGGAAAATGCAGCAGCTACTGGTAAATTTCTAAATAAAATTAGATCCTAAAAAAATTATATTAATTTAATATTTATTTACAGTGTGTGTATATAATGAATGCAGTGTGTGTGTGTATGAATGCAGTGTGTATATGAATGCTGTGTATGTATGCAGTGTGTGTATGAATGCAGTGTGTATATAATGAATGGAGTGCAGTGCGTGTATATGAGTGTTGTGTGTGTATATGAGTGCAGTGTGTATGCAGTGTGTATATAATGAATGCAGTGCAGTGTGTGTATATGAGTGCAGTGTGTGAGTGCAGTGTGTATGTGTGAGTGCAGTGTGTATGTATGAGTGCAGTGTGTATGTATGAGTGCAGTGTGTATGTATGAATGCAGTGTGTGTATAATGAATGGAGTGCAGTGTGTGTATATGAGTGCAGTGTGTGAGTGCAGTGTGTATATAATGAATGCAGTGCAGTGTGTGTATGAGTGCAGTGTGAATGCAGTGTGTATATGCAGTGTGTGTATTAATGCAGTGTGTATGCAGTGTGTGTATATAATGAATGCAGTGCAGTGTATGTATGAGTGTAGTGTGAATGCAGTGTGTGTATGTGTGTATGTATGAATGCAGTGTGTATGCAGTGTGTGTATGAATGCAGTGTGTATGCAGTGTGTGTATGAATGCAGTGTGTATGCAGTGTGTGTATGAATGCAGTGTGTATATAATGAATGCAGTGCAGTGTGTGTATGAGTGTGTGTATGAATGCAGTGTGTGTGAGTGCAGTGTGTGTGTGTGTGAGTGCAGAGCATTGGTGGGGGTGGGCATTTTATTAATTATTATTATTGTAATATATATATTTTTGTAATGTTATTATTTGTTTTATTATTATTATTATTTTTTATTTATTATTTTTTTAATTTAACCCGTGGCAACGCTCTGACCCCGCGGCTCTCGCGAGAGTTGCAGAGGAAGCTGACCTGGGAGCTGCACGGACGGAGGAGAGAGAAGGGAGCTGACAGGAGCTGCGGTGAAGGTAAGTTACAGCTTCCTGACAGCCCCGGTCCTTGTCTGTATTATGGCAATGAAAATTGCCATAATACAGACAACTGACTCGAGTATAAGACGAATGAGTGTTTTTCAGCACAAAAAATGTGCTGAAAAACTCGTCTTATACTCGAGTATATACGGTAATACTTTCTGATATTATTTTTAAACCTTTGACCCTCTACTTTAAGACCTCTATACTTGTCTTAAGTCCTCATGTTATGGTAGTTTTTCGTCTTTTAAATATAGTCTCCTCTTTACTGTGTAGGGTCCCTTTACGTATTTAAATGTTTCTATCATATCCCCCCTGTCTCGTCTTTCCTCCAAGCTATACATGTTAAGATCCTTTATCCTTTCCTTGTAAGTTTTATCCTGCAATCCATGAACCAGTTTAGTAGCCCTTCTCTGAACTCTCTCTAAGGTATCAATATCCTTCTGGAGATACCGTCTCCAGTACTGCGTACAATACTCCAAGTGAGGTCTCACCAGTGTTCTGTACAATGGCATGAGCACTTCCCTCTTTCTACTGCTAATACCTCTCCCTATACAACCAAGCATTCTGCTAGCATTTCCTGCTGCTCTATTAGATTGTCTGCCTACTTTTAAGTCATCTGAAATTATTACCCCTAAATCTCTTTCCTCAGATGTTAAGGTTAGGACTCTATCGAATTGTAGAGGCAATACATTACAAATAATAAAACATAAATAATAGCACTTTCTGTAGTGCATTCTCATCAAACAAGGAAGCAAGTTATTTTGTTTTATAGGAATATGTCAGTGATTTAATAATAAGAATTAAGAATACAATTATAAAGGAAGTGAAATAGTCTATTAAACATGGGGATTTTTGTTGGTCATATAGAAAATATGATAATGCAAATATTAAAACAAAAAGTGTCAAACTGCAGCCTCAATTTAATTCTTATGGATAAGATTTTCAAATTATCTCAATCTATTTTAAAAAAATCTAATTATTAAAAAAAAAAAATCTAATTATTTATCTACAGAATTCACCATTAAAGTCTATGTGGATTTTGTAGTTCAATCACTAGAAAGTTTTTTTAAAACGTTGAGATAATTAAAAAAAAAAAAAACGTATCCCAAAGAGTTCAATTGAGGCCTTTCATCTTTGAATGTGACATTCACGTAATAAATATAGTGATTTATAAGTTTGATATTTACCCAACAAACATGCACTTGTTTCATTTTTGTTTGCACAGTTTGTTTTATTTTCCCAGCACCACTTTACACAACTTGCCTGTTTAACATGGCACTCTAGTGTTAGTTAACCAAATTATTTGTGTTTGCTGTACATTTACCCTTATCACAGGAGCAATTTCCTCCTCAATTGTATGTCAATTAGCCATGGGTGGAGGGTATAGTACTGAAAATAACAACCAAGTGTGATGCACCTAGGCAGTTTATTGTCCATGAATTGCTATCAATAACTTAAGTATTCACATCTGTCCTGGCCCTTTTTCTTCATTTTATTTTAATTTTAAACTTGACTTCTTTTCTGGGCCGATATCTATTTTATCCGATACCTTGTTTTAATCAGTCGTGTGACATTTACAGTAACTGTTGCATAGGCGGACATTATAAGGTGTGAATAGACAAAACAAGGACAGGTTGTATGATGTGAGATAAGAGTTTGGTAGAATCTTTAGGAAGAATTGCCAATTGGTAATTTGATAAATTTTCCTATAATCATTTTTTTTTTAAAATTGCTCTGAAGAAGGAGGTGTCAAAAAGCGTTTGTTGGTGACTTTTTTGGGACTTGTATACACTTGACTTTGGGGTTTTTAGGCCTTGTGGCCTTTTTTATATTTTTATACACTGCCTATTTGTCCCTTCCATTTTATTTATTGAATGAAGTTTGTTTAACCATATCATGGAGGTTTACCATTGCTTCTCTCCAAGAACATCATGCTAGCCTTTTTTAGGCAGCCTGGAGCCTTTTATATAGAGCCTGGGACGGCTCTATAACCTGTAATTTGTATCCTATTAGGAATTAGTGCTTATTGTAATTTATGCAGACTGTACTATGGTTTTTATTTCTATTTTTTAGATTGTTCTAGTTCTGATCTCCATTTTTAAGTAATTTTGTGTGCATTCACTTAGTGTAATATTTATTTATTTGTTTGTGATTTTTATCTTTAAGTGTTAGGAGATACACTTATTTATTATCACACCTATATATTTAGTTTCCACTTGAAGGGTCTACACACCGTATTTTTCTGTATTTGGTATTAAAACCTCAGCCTGATAAACTGATACAAATTGATATGTGGCATTAATTTTATATATACATATATACATTTATAAACAAACAACCAAAATATCTGTGCAAATTGCCACCTACCTACTAACTGACAGAATACTAAACATATTCTGCATTATAAAAGTGAAATTAAAATCTTATGCTTTACTTAGAAGGAGCTATCCACAGGCATCACAGCATCACGCAAGATAAAAATGGTTAATTGGACCATAAACACAAAGTCAAAACATACAATGTTTTGGCAGCAAGGTATGTCGTGATACATACATGATTAAGGCATTGCAGCTGAAATGTTGTATGTGTCGAATTGTCTTTATGGCCCAATAACCTATTTCTTTTTTCATAATGTTGTGACACCTGTGGATAACTTCCTCTAATTTGGAGACTGAGGATCCTAACCACAGTACTCCAATGTGCCTTGTCATGATATTTATTATTTGCTTATGTGCAATACATTACTTTTGATTTTGTACCTTGTATTTTACTATTACACTTATTACTTGGGGTGAAAGCATGTTATATCTAAAATAACATATGGTTCAAAATTTATTAATGCATCGAATACTCTTTCTTTTATTTTAAAGCTTAAGTGGAAATATACTGCTCTGAAAAAGTGTTTATCCCCTTCCTAATTTAATGTTTTTGTATATTTGTCATGTTGAATGTTTTCAGATTTTTTTCATAAAAATGCAATCCTGTATCCCTTTGACCTCGGCTATCCTTACTAACTTTGTTTGTCTATTAGTTCCGGCCATTCTAAGGACTGGAATACGCAGTGTTTATTTTAGTGATTCAGTCTGTGTATTCTGGTTCCACTTGATTCTGATAGTTTTAGGATGATGTTCCATGGACAGACAAGCTAAAATTTTAATGTCTTGAAAGAAATATATCCCATTAAAAGCAAACATAAGCACAAATTTCACAATGAAAATATCATACCAGCAGTCAAACAAAAGACAAGGAGCAGATGACCGATAGACAACTGAAACAAAAATAAAACAGATGGCAGTAAACCTAAAATATAGGTACTCCCTATAAAACCCTTAAAAGCAAACAAATGAATGAAAATAGGTTGCACCTCAGAGAAGACATGCTTTTCAGTAAATCACAATGTAAAATAGGAACAATTGGAGTGATAAAACCACAGTTTAGGATGAGCAAATATAGTCGATACAGCAGATCTTGTATTACATAAATAACCAGCACTACCAAGTAAGATTCTCTTATTTCTTGAGTCCATTGAAACATAAAGGACAAAAGAGAGAAAGGTCCCAATGTTGCAGCATGTATTAACCAAATTTGAAAACACAATGTTTAGCAGTATGATTGTCTACTCACAAGGTATAGAGCTTTAGACCAGCTCTAGTTTGTATAGCGAAAAGTGGGATAGAACCTGTCTTCCTAAAGCTCGCAACAATAAAGATAGTAACCATAAGGACAATACAAAACCAAATAGTAAACTATATAGTGCTCTCTGTATGGATAGGAGGAAATTTAGTAATTGAATCCGACTTTTAATTTGCAAAGCAGTTCTACTGCATCGTGAATCTTACATAGGTAGTACAATCCCCACATAGGATTATTTGTCTCATTGTCCACAGCATGAATTAAGTTCTAAGGATTCCAGGTAAGTAAAAACATCAAATAATAAATAGTAGAAATAGCAATACTATATGGCAATACCCTAGAATAAGGGCCAAAATAGAACTTTAATGCTAAATAAAACAATTAAAACATATAATATTCCACAACACGTTTCTCCTGTAAAAGCTTTATCAAGTGGAGTTAAACAGTCAAACATGTTGGTGATGGTGCTTTGCTGCCTTGGGTCTCCAAAAGGTCCACCACTGAGGTAAACATGAGTTCTGCTCTCTACTAGAAAATAGAATGTCCAGTCATCAGCCCATGATCTGAAGCTGGAACATGATTTTGTTATGTAGCAGGACAATCCAAAACACAACAGTAAGTCCACTTCAAAATGTCTCAAAGAGACAAAATTATAGTTTGGATTGGATTTGCCTAATCAAAGTTCTAACTTAAAACTCATTGAGACTTAGCTGGACCTTACATGAGCATTTCAAAAAACATCTAACATTACATCAATAGAGAATTTGACTAGTATTACATCAATTCTAGTCAAATTCTAAAAAGAAGAGAAGGCAAAACTTGCTCGATATCAATGCAGAAGACGTTTCTCCATAAATTGTCTTGTGAGCTGTTGATCATGACATAAGCAGCTATTAATGTTTGGGGAGACAATTACTTTTCCAAGAAGGGCCAGTTGGTGAATACTTTTTCACAGCATTGTAGTACAGTTGCTATGCACTTTGTATATGTATTAAGAAAAGTGTTCAATATGAAACAAACACTTTATTGTCTTTTGTACTTTTAAAATGTGGTCTCATTAGTGAGCAAGTGTCATTAGCACTTTTGTCATTCTATGTTGCCTCAGGGACTTTGACCTATCTTAATGACGATATCTTATGAAGTACTTTACTTACATACTTACCATTCACCTTTAAATGAATTGGCAATTATGTAGCATGTATATTTAATTTTATTACTGTATTATTGTATATCCACCATTGTAGATCTACCTTTGTGCTACATTTTGTTTTTTTTATTTTGCAAAATGTTTTTTTTTCATGCATTTCCTCCAATGCACATTGAATGGCTCAATAATTTGAATGCATTAACCAATCCAATATAACACTGACATTTAAAAAAGCATAATACCGTTAATTATTTGTTATGTTTCAAAGGTGTGCGGCTAACCCCAAAACCTAGCACTTTAACACATTACACTGTCTTAATGATTTGCGACCCTTTACTGGATTCCTGTCTTTACAAAACAATAAATTCTCACATGCACACTACTTCAAAGCAACCTGTTTTTTCAAAGGTGTCAGAAGGACTGCCTGCTTAGGGCAAGATCAACAGATAAGTGAGATTTTCATTATATTCTTCTTTATGGCTCTAAATAATCTAGTGTTAAGATATTAAAGGTTACATACTCCCAGATGCAGCATTTGGCTTTCCCTCTCTAACATGTTTGCACAGTTTTTTTTCTTTTAACTTCCTAATTTAGGAAGTAATTATTCACTTAAATGAATGTACCACATCGTAAATTTATTTGTTGGGCAGGTCAGGATGAATACACCACATGGGTGTGAACTAACGGGCTGGGCATTTAGCTCTGTTATTGTCAATATAAAAATATGTATTGCACTTTGTTACTGATATCGCTGATCTGAGTGTACAGTACTGCAACATATTTGGGCTTCCTTGATTATAAATGTATAAATTATAATATAAAATGAATAAATATATGAGTTCTAGAAGAGGACTATTGCAAGACAACATGGCTTTCAAGTTGTAAGGAGAATTTCATTAATCTTGTCATTCATTTTAGGGAAAGTAAGGTATATTGTGATTCGTGATTTGTGCAACTGAATGAATAGGTAAAAATCTGGACAAATTCACATAATTTTTCCAAATCTGTGATAGACAGACAGACAGATAGATAGACAGACAGACAGATAGACAGGGAAAAACTCTGATTTAGAATATATACTCCAATATGTGGAATAGGCTAGTGGTTCCCACCCTGGAGTCCACAGGAATACAACTGGACAATGTGTGTATTCTAGGTGGGTATTGAGACCTAGTTTGGAATTCACTGTTCTAGAATGAAATATGGATCTCAGCTAGTTTAAATATACCTACCTATGAAATTGTAAAAAACTCTTAGGTAGAGAATTGGAGTGATGATAAGTATATAAATGTTGTCATCCCTTAGGCAGGGATATGCAGCTGATTAACAAAGCAGAAGAATCATGCTTGTGCACAGGTGTGCGACTATAACATTTTAACTGCACTCCAAGCACGATAAAAAGGATATGATGTTTTATTCCTGTTTTCCGAGTCTTTCTCACAAACAGCAGGGTGTGTCAGAGTTGTAACAGCTCACCTGTGGCAGAACAGATACACTTAGCTTAAACACGATTTGTTTTAAAACAACCTGGTGCCACGTGGTAACCCTCCATTACCACCTGTACTGATAACTCAGGCAGCATCACAAAACATAATAAAAATGTATGTTAAACAAATCACTGGCAACTAGAGAGCTCTCACTGTCTGCTACGGTGCTCTATGTCATGTCAAGTATATATATATATTGAACTGTAAATGTATGTTTTCAGAATTCTGATACTTTAGTAATCATAAAGGAAAATCTTGTATAACTTGACAAAAAATAACACGTTGTAAGCATTTGTGTAAACAGTTTTTTTGCACTTGTTTTCAAACACTTTATAACAAGGCTGAGCTGCTGTAATAGCATAAAATACGGGGTGTGAAAATCTAATTGCTTCTGCAAAAATGCTGGAAATAGCTGTGTAAACTGAAATCATTAAACATTTGGTTAAAAATGGCAACTTCCACATGTAACTGTGCATAAAAATGAATAGTATTTATAGGTCTGGAAAAAAAATCAAGCACTTATAAATGTTTCAGAATTTGCACTATATGATATCTGTGCAGTGTGGGAAACTCCTATAAATGCCAGTAAAAGTTACCTATGGTCAAATATTGCTCAGTTTGATGAAGGGAGTTGTCATTTTTGTATTATTATACTGTTGTTTTTTTTTTTTTTTCAAGTATTGAAGACAGGTACAGGAATAACAGTAAAGTGTCAGGATGAAAATATGGTAGCATTCATATATATGTCCTGTGGTTTTTATTATAATTTTACATCCTGTAACTTTTGCTGTATATCCTAGTTAGGTGGATCAGTGAGTCAATGTATCGCTCATTCTTGACATACAGCTTGATATCGTCCATGTAGAGTAGGTGGCTAATGGTAGCTCAAGCTGATAAAGGCCCTAAGGGGTCAAAACGTTGTTCTTTGGTGCTTGGGTCCAATACAATTGCCTATTTTCTTTGGAACATCTTGGAGTGCCTGGATTATTTTTTCTACACTGTAGTTTCCATGGTGGGGATTGCTTCTCTTTGAGCCTGATCATATAGTCAAGTAGCTGGGGGACCACTAATGCTGTGAGCCTGTTCATTTCTGTGATGGTGCAGGATGGGATTGTCGACATATATGAGCCTGTTCATTTCTGTGATGGTGCAGGATGGGATTGTGGACAATTCTTCATTAACTGCAGCTAGTATGCTGTCTGGTGGTTGCTTTCCAGTGATCTTCGGTAGTCTTGTCAGGTTAAAGACAAGAAAACAGAAATTATCCTAGAAAAACTAGCAGTCGTTAACCTGACAAGACTACCGAAGATATATATATATACATACATATATTTATATAAATATGGAAAGAAATACCGACACTCCAGGATTTGTTAAAAAAAGATAAGTTCTTCTTTATTCTTACAGTGCCAAACGGTCAACGTTTCATCTCTTGTACAGAGCTTTCATCAGGACACAAGAGCTGAAACATTGACTATTTGGAACTGTAAGAATAAAGAAGAACGTATCTTTTTTTTTACCAAATCCTGGAGTGCCGGTATTTCTTTCAATATTTATACTTTACGTGACCAGAGCACTAGGTATTTATTTTAAGTTGGAGTGCAGGAGCATTGGATATATATATATATATATATATATATATATATATAATTCTGGTACTTTCAAGTATTTGTAGAATTCCAAAAGATTATACATTAACAGCAACAGCAATAGATTATACATTAACAGCAATAACTATAAACAATGCAGCAACAATATGTTTAAGTTATGATCTCATTGAAAGGATGCAGTACAGTAATCACAAACCCTTTGTTTTTCATTTTCAAAATCATATTATTCATATTGAATCATATTATTCATATTATTTCATCAATAGGAAAGGAATTTCTAAATGTCACAAGCTAAGCAGTCTACAAGAAGTAATCCGGTGGGGGCTAGTTTGTACAGTGAAGAAGAACTAATAGATGACAAAGTTAATTTAAACATAAAGCATATCATGATCCAAGTTAGCCAATTTTATTACAGACTGAACCGAAAATGGCATCTGTAGCTTGAGCCTTGGAATAAAGGTGCATTCCTTCACACTGCCTGAAAACCCAGGCCGAAAGTCCAGAGAATTTCATTTTCTAGCACTGTATTTAACCCTGTAACTTTACCCCCCCTGTAACTTTACATCTCCTGTGTTTTTTATTATTATTTTATAACCTGTAACTTTTGCTCTATATCCTAGTTATACAGTACCCCCCATGAAAAACCTGTACATGGGGGCTACTGTTTTACTCAGGAGACTTCACTGAACACAAATATTAGTGTTTTTTAAAAAACAATAAAACACATCACAGCGATGATATTGTCAGTGACGAGTGAAAGTGAAATTTTTTGCATTTTTCACACACAAACTGCACTTTCACTGATTATATCATTGCTGTGATACATTTTACTGTTTTGAAACACTAATATTTGTGTTTAGCAAAGCCTCCCGAGTATAACAGTACGCCCCATGTACAGGTTTTATAATGTTTGTGGAAGTAGCCAGGGGCAGATATAAGACTTGATTTTCCATTTTTTCACATTGAAATTTGCCAGATTGGTTACGTTGACTTTATGCCCTCTCCGTTCCCAGAGGGACTTTTTTCTTTCTCTCTATTCATACTTTCATCTTTCTTGTTCGCTACATACAACTTTACAACATAGGATTGCTAAAGTAATGAAAAGAGGAGGAGTGAGCAAATCTAGTTACAACAATGTCCTATGGTGCTCCTAAATGGGATGCAACCACTAATCAAGAGATCTTCCTATCTATTTAAGCAAATGTTTGTATGGTTGTATAAGGTTTTCTCTCAAACTTAAAAACCAAAACGGGTTGTCAGCTATCGTGTGATTACAAGATTTAATTTACGAAACACAGCCCTGGCCGCAATCAAAGACTACAATGGTTAAATTAATCACAGTCATGTTTCTGGTATCATTATGTCACTGTACATATACAACTGTGAGATTGTGCACAATTTTATTCTGTTATGTTTGTATTGTATTTCTTACCATGTCTTGGAATAAATTAAGAATTACAAAAAAAAAAAAGAGACCATTTCTCCATTCTTTACCACAATATCCGAAAATGGCAGATGGATTTCATAGTGTGTACTACCAACTGAATTCTTGACTTTTTTTTTTAAATTTTAAATAGTTTTTTTTTTTTATTGGAAGAGAGATCTGATACAATTTCTAGTATATAATTATAATATTGTAAACAGTTAGAAAGCATATAAAATAGTACATTGCATTTCAATATTTCATGCATTTTAACCTTAGGGGGTATTATGTCCACAAAAGTAAAAGGAATATGTGTTTATATTATAGGGGGTTTCAATCCTCTTTCCAATAATTTTATGAACTAATTCAACTTGGGGATTACAAAAAGCAGCATTGTTAAGTGAATCAACAATATAAAATAGTATATTGAAAGACAGAATGTGAAGAAGAAGATGAAGGGGAAAGGAAGGGGGAGGGAAAGAGAAGGTAAATAGGGAAGGGGGGTAGTGTTATTTAGGTCATGTTCTTAATTTTGTATTCTATACATGGATGCCAGATTCTATCATTTGAAGCTGTGTTTAGCTGCCATTTCTTCCTCTTCTTGAATAAAGTTCACTTTTCCCAGGAATGTGTCAACTGTAGGAATCTCTTTGCAATACATAGTCTGCCAGCAGTGCAGAGTTTATGGCAAAAAAGACAGTGCTGTGGAACTTGGCGCATAATTGAGTGTTTTTTCAATAATGCTAAGATAGGATCAGGCAACAGTATCTGAAAGACCATGTTCCAGAATCTGGAATATTTTAGTACATGCCCACCATGTGGTAAATGCTTGAATTTTATTGACAACTCCATATTTTACTGTGTACAGAAGGGTAGTCTTGCACCACATTCGTTTTGTTATGCCATTTCTAGACGTCGAAATCTAAAATTAATTTTCTGCCAAATGACGGGTCCAAGGAATTTAAATGTGTAAATGAAATGAATTGTTTCTCATTATAGCTATGTTAAATTGCAGTAGTCTCAATCTGGTATTGGCTGTATATTTACATATAGAAATAATCTTATCACATTATTGTTATTTAGTTTAACAGGATCAACTCTCCACATCAGTGCTTTCAGCATAATGAATGGAGAATGGCAATATACTATGTTGATATGCTATTAATGCATCCAAAGTAGTTAAATGTGACATCTCTATATCACTTTTAGCTTGATGGAGATGCCGTTACGATATATAATGCTGCTATCTTATAAGCTGATGTGAACGTGTTCTAATGGAATTGGGATTTTTGAAGCTGAGCTTACTCAGAACAATTTTACATTAAAGTAAATTAAAGGGTCACTGTAAGCATCATAATCACTTCATTTTAATGTAGTGGCTTTGGTGCATAGATGCTGTTTCATGGCAGTGTTGACAGTTGGCCAAAAATGAAGCCACTTAACTGACAGCCACTAGACTAACAGCCACTAAACTGAAAGCCATTTGACTTACAGACACTAGAGACTCTTCCTATAGTAACTATTTAAAGGGTTACTATAGGCACTATGACCACTTTAGTGATTTGAAACACTGCGCATATAGAGATATATCCCTTTGCCGCTGGATGTCCACTTCTGGCTGCATCATTAGAGCATCATTAGCCAGCCCACAGAGTTCTGGACTGACTAATATAAATTATGTGCATGTATGAGCCTGTCGTCACAACCCACAGCATGCTGGTGAAAGGCAACCAATGATAGTATGCCCCCCTCTGGCCAAGTGCTTCCTAAATCCTCCCTTCAGCATATCCTCCCTGACACTTACTCTAACCTCGAAAAAGTATTTTATTAAAGTCACTCTGGACCTCTAAAGTACTCCAACTTGCCTTGCTGGACTGCTTTATGTGTGAAGAGTTTGTCCTTTGTTTTCATTTCACAAAAAGTGCAAATTTTTATAGAAATTGGCTTTTTTTTAAATTAACTAACCTTGTTACATACCCCTGGCTTTTAATCAGACAGCAGGTCCTGTTACTTCCTGGTTTGGTTTAGTTAGCTCAGTGCCCAGAACACCTGCCTTGCATAGATTTCTCATTGAGCTGCCTTGGAAATGGAGTGGGCATGCAAAGGCTGCAGGCGAGAGATCTTCACCTTTTGTGAACTGTTTCTAGATATACCTCTAATGAAAAAATGGATTATTAAATGTGTTTCATTGGGGATATATCTACTAAGACCATCGATTCTTGAAGGTCTGCACTTTCAGCATCACCACTGAGAGATTATGCCAATTGCTGCTAATTATGCTCACAGAAAATATTGGATTTGAGAAGCATTACATTAGCAGACCTTGTATGTTCATATTGCTTTTCTTTTTTATTAGAAGCATTGAATTGGATCGGATCAGCGATCATCATGTATGGAACGGGCTGTCAAGCTGTGAATTGCTGGTAATTTCTATGGCATTTTAAGCTTTGTATTTAGGGGGCCTTCCAGTAATTTACACTAAAAAAGGAAAATGAATGCTAAAAATAATATATTTATTCAAATGTCTGTGTCTGTGAGGTATGATGGTAAAGAATGTTCAGTTTCTTTGATGGTGTAAGTCTTAAGATAGAGTTTGAAAATGGTGAGAATAGGTCATCTGTGTATTTCAAAGATATAAATGTATGAATAGTCAAAGTTTCCTCCGGGACTAGATAAAGAACATTTCTAAATGAGAAATGTAAAGGTAACATAGTTAATCTTTAAATACCTGCCTAACAATTAATAAATTAGTCAATCAGGAATAATAATGACTATGGGTATAAAGGTTATAGCACTGTCACTTGGGATCTTGAAGAAAAAAAAATAAATAACAGGCACCAGTATTCCATACTTGTAACACTTCACGTATACAAGGTCTAACAGCAACAGACAAAATAGGAATAAACGTAAAAGTTTTTCTTACAATTACAGTGATCTTACATTTCTTATAAATAGGTTTTGTTAACATTATCATAATTCTTTGTGCCAACTGATTATCTGTTTTTATGGTTTTTATGACGCCGCTCGATCAACACACTGTGTCCCTGAAGAATGCTGCACATGCAGATAAAAGGGTGTTTGTATGGACTGATTTTAGCATGTTTTATCTGTGCTGTGTTTGTGTTTGCAATAATCACTACAAGATTGTGGAAGAACACACAGAATACAGCAGGAATTCAGCGCTAATCAACACACAATATATGCAGAATGGGCAGCAACCCAATCAAAGGAAACTCCTCAAGTCCTTCAATTGAATGGATCAAATACAACACAAAAAAGATGGAGTAGGCCTGTGCCAATATGTATAAAATAGTCTTAGAAAGGGTAAGAGGTCTGTCTAGAGTAGCAGTAGATAATCAGGGAAACTTGATAAGACGTATTCTCTTCAATGGGAGTGGATACGTCTCAGGGTGTTAGTTTGTATATATGTAACAGAGAAGAGGCAGAAAGCAACCAATAGTGCAGTACATCTAGAGTCCAGAAGTGCAGTAAGTAACAAGAGGTAGATAACTCACATTTCAAAGAGCTATGGCCAGCTCTGGTGTGAAGAGCATACAGTGGTATAATCCCCGCTTATGGGATGTGGGAAGATGTATCTGTCAGCACCGTCTGTAATCCAAAGTTCCAAAAGGAATATAAGAAGCAACAATAGTGCTCTCAATTGTGATAAAATAGAGTATAAAAGAGTGATAAGAGTAATACTCACAAGTGTAGAGCAAAAATACTACTCTATTGATATCGCGTTTTTTGGTATGATCCGCACCTTGGATTTACTTGGATTTAGCAGCACCGCCACTTTTGTATCTTTTAGCACCTGGGTACACTACACATTGGTTTTTGTATCTTGTTTGTTCTATATTCATAGAAGATCTGTGGCAGACAAAATAGGACCAAGGTCAGTAAATATATTTTTCAAGAAAATCAATTAAACAAATCTTGTTAATTTTACCATAATTCATTGTGCTATTTAATTAATCATTTGTGTATTTTTGTACATAAAATATGGGCTACAAAATCCCAAACTAAGAGAATCTCAAAAATGTAAATAATTCATAATAAATATAAAACTGCATTGATAAATAAAAATGGTAATTGATTTTATGTTTGCCTCACACCTTTATATTTTTGACATTTAGTGAAACAAGGTGTTTGAAAATCCATGTAACAAATATATGAGAGGTAATTAGTTTTAGAAGTAAATACATGTTACTTTCAAGTTATAAGACTTAAAACAATTCTCAGCTGACATCTGCTAGCTTTGGGCTAGTAATAGGTATTTGTTTAATCAGTTGGATTAGTAGCCTAAGGTGAGTGAAAACCAGATGCCGAATACCACTTCGACAAATCCTGAATATTGTGAATGATTTATAGATCCTTACCATTGTAAAAGGAATGGATCTAGCAACAAATCCCATCCTGATAATATATGGAAATTAAAACCTATAATAATGTTTAAAGGGGAACAGTCATTCCCAGGATTAAAAAATATTATATTTACTTGTGCTGTATATTTAACAAATATGTATTTGTCAGGTGTGAAAAATAAAATAAAATTTAGAAATTCACACCTTTTTATCCTGCAACAGGGTACTTTCATCTTGGCTTCCTGCCAGTCATTGTTATAAGCTCTGTCCTTTGTACCTGGCAGTGAGCGTATGAGAGGTATTTTTCCTATACAACAATAGCCCAAGGCTTAGCCCTGTCTGAACTGGACTATGAAAATTTGCAAAATCTTTCATGTGATTTTAAAAGAATACTCAGCCTCTCATAAAAAAATATTTTCAAGTTGTATTCAGTGGTGTCAATTCGAGAAAAGTGACAGCTCCACTCTAATGACACACTGGAACTTTACTAAGTACTTTTATATAATGGATTTTTTTTTTTTTCTAAATTGTTTGTTTTACTTGTTTTTGTTTTTTTCTTGTAGAAAGTTGCAATATAATTGCTCACCCTATCTTCTGTTCCTAGACTGGCAAAATAGACTTTACTAGCAGAAAATTCCAAACCTACGTGTGGTGTGAATGTTGTTAGTTAAAGGGACACTATAGTCACTGAAACAACATGAGGTTAATGAATCAGTTTTGGTGTACAGATCATGCCCCTGCAGTGTCACTGCTCAGTTCTCTGCCATTTAGGAGTTGAATTACTTTGGTTATGCAGCCTAGTCACACGTCCTTGCATGTGACTTACACAGCCTTCCTAAACATTTCCAGTAAAGAGAGATCTAATGTTTATACTTCCTTTATTGAACAATTTGTTTAATTTAGAATTTCTTATTTCCTAAACTGTTAATAGCCTGGTAGACCATGCAGGAAACACCTGTGTGTGATTGAAGTTCAATTTTCAGAGCAGTAGATAAAATAAATAAATAAATACATGTAAAGTAAGTTAACATCTGATTGAAAATAAACCATTTTTTATGTAGGCTGTGTCAGTCACAGCAAGAAAAGGTGTGGCTATGGCTGCATAAACAGAAACAAAAGCTATAACTCCTAAATGGCAGAGAATTGAACAGTGAGACTGCAGGTGCATGATCTATACACTAATCCTACTTCATTTAAATGCAAGAATTGGGTTTTACCTTTTCAATGTCTTAAAACTAAGTGGTACATTTATTTGCAAAAACAATTATTGTTTTTTTTATTTTTGGCTAATTTAATTATGGAATGGGTTCTCTTGTAAACTGTTACATTTATGGACATAAAGAATGTATTACTCAGCTGAAACGTGTACTGTAGGAGGTATTTCTATTAATTGCTAGAGGTTATTTGTAATTATTCTATTTTACCATTGCTCCTTCTCTGTTTTCATTTGTTCACAATATGTTTATTACCTCCAATCAGATTGATAAAAGCCAAATAGGCTTCCAAGTGCATACTGACCCAGTCCACACACACAAAAGAAAGAATGGCTACTTAACCCCTAATACCCATTTTTCACATCCACAGAGTGTACAGATACAAAATAGACTTCAGTTTGGACGAATAATCTTTCCTGAAATTATATTTGGGGTGTCCAACGCTCATTCGTGTGATGGTTTGACTCGGCCGAACATTGTTAAGGAAATAATATTTGGGGAAACGTTCTGACAAACCAAAAGGGACATGAAAATAGGACTATCAGTGTACTGCAAAATATATACATAATTTTAATGTGGGAAAAAAGGAGGAGCAGTAAAAAGTTATTATTTTAAGATAGATGGATGGATGATAGATAGATAGATAGATAGAGGGATGGATAGATAGAAAGATAGATAGATAGATAGATAGATAGAGGGATGGATAGATCGATAGATGATAGATAGAGTGATATATAGATATATATTTAATAAATATGTAATATATAAATATAGATTTATTTGTTTGCTTTTTTTACTGTTTCTCCTTTTTATTACTATGTTTCTCACTTTTCACTTGATCTGGTAATTAAATAAAAATTTAGTGGCTGTCCTCTAGCCATCAACAATCCTTTTTTGGTACCACGATCTGAGCTGAAAATACCCAATAAAACAAATATATTTGGCCTTTATAATAGTCATTTGCTCAGTTACATATCCGGGTGGCTCTGTGGAGATACAGACTTTGGCCAAACAACCAATCAAATTAGGCTGGATCTAAATTCATCCGAAGTTGAATGCACAAGTTTAATACACGCTCAACCATGGAATTACTTACACCACAAACTAAGTGATATAGCAAATCTTTGACCCTGTGACATGACTAGTGACAGGCTTGTTTGTATGGCTAAACAAAATAAGCCATTGAGTTACAGGATCATGTGTAAACCATGTGATATATCAAATCCTGCAGCCCAGCATGTATAGAAAGATGGGCTTGACATTATGATATAGAGAACCGATGCCATCTAATCCTATACTATACATGCTAGGCTGCAGGATTTGATATATCACATGCTCTATGACTCCTGTAACTCAATGGCTTATTTAGTTTACAACATTCTTTTGTGACTTTCAGATAAGTAGGAGAAATTTAGGGATTAGTAGCTATTTTGGCTATATCAAATACATAAATATGGGTATCACATAAATAAGTGGATGTATAAGATTAAAATTTAACAACTTGAATGCAAAGTGTTTTATGAATCCCAAATAAAAAAGTATTTTCAATAGCGAAGTGAAACCTACTAGATACCTCTTTTTGGGGTCAGTTTGATATCCTCCTTTATGGGCAAACAATCAGATCTTTATTTAAGATGAGATCTACTTTCTATAGTGATAAAAATACATTCACTAAAGGAGAGCCTCCAATAGCACTTAGAGCGGTATGATACCCGCGCACAGGTATGTCTTTAGGTATCCTTTTTAAATGCTCACTGAGCAACCGGCATATTGAATGAAAAAAACAAACAAAGATAATGCTCTCTGCTTGAAGTGGTAACAATGGTAAATTTAGAATGAAATCTACATGACATCAGCTTGGGTAGTATGATCCCCACCAAGTATATATGTAGGTAGATGCAGCAGAGTCTGATTATCACTTGAAAAAGCCTGAAGGTGAAACACATTGTCATTGTATGGAAGTGTTCTTTTTATTTGTTTTATCTATATTTGTATGGTATATCACAATAAAATATTTTTTACCATCAAATTTTTTTTAAATTAATTTTGTTTATCTTATTTCATCTATAATTTTATCCTAAATGTATCCTGACAAGTTATTTATCCAGAGGACGATCAACAGATACTGCTGCATATACCTACATTTACTCTTGGTGGGTAAATTCTCCAACAGGTTGGGGTTTTAAACTATTCACAAAGTGTAGATTTTCTTCCTATTAGTCAATGTAGGTGAAGAGTTTTTCATGCATGTACATATATTTGAAACATTAACTTTTTAATTAAAGGCTCACTGTAGTGATTATGATTTGAGTAGTACCCTGGCACATTTCCAGGTAAAGTGGCAAACTATTTTGCAATTGTTTGCTCTCTTGCCTGGGTCCCTGGTGGGTGTGAGCCTTCTCTGAGCTGGGTGACATGTATCCAGCTTTTGCAGTGCAGATGTTGATCCTGTCGGACATTCATTGACCAAGAGAGTAAACTGGTCACTCTGAGCCAATGAATGACTCTCTGTGCAAAGAATATGCACAGAATTTACATTAGCCAAAAAAGCTGTTCCTAGCTGGATAATAACGTTCTAATGATGCCGTCACAAGTGGAATTACTAAATGCTGCACATACGAACTTCAAACACCATAAACACTTCAAAACACTGAAGGGGTCCTGGTGTTTGATGTAACCCTTTAATTTTACAAAACAGCAATTTGCTAGGCAAAGGGCCCTCATCACATTGTGTGCAGTGCTGGGTCAGAGGTTGCACCTGTGCTCTTGGGTCCCAGGGTAGATTGAGAACCTGGGCACACTACAGGGGTAAATACTTTCTAGTTTATTTCTATTCTGAAGACATTAAATAGAATGTTTCCCGGCATTATCCTTGAGAAAGATATGAAAAAATAGTATAATTGTTTTCTAATAAATTGGGTAAATATTATTTAGTGAATATTCATATTGCATTTTATGCAATTTTAGATCTTAATAGTCCTTATAATTCAAAGCAAGATCATTGTTCATCATTGAAATTTGTTCTTTATTCTATATACTGTTAAAAGTTCTTTATCCTTATTATAACATTGTAATTTTTGTCACGTATCTAGATGTGAAATTCCTATGACCATATACAAATAAAGAATATGTACACTAAAAACAGAATAATTATGTTTCCAGGTGAGATAACAAAGTTTATAATACAAAAATATATCTCCTGATTCTGCACCCATCATCTTATGATTATATGTCTACAATGACCTTTAAAATGCCAGCAAATGTTTTATTTAACTTTCGTTTTTCACTACTTGCTAAATGTTAATTAATGTGTAAATTTCAGATTGTTCTCTATAAAGCAATTTAATTGATCTAGGTATAACAAATGCATCAATAGCATTTCCAAAGAGTTGTGTAAGAATAACATTTGCACATGTATTTTAAATAAAATGTCTGGTATGTTTGTTGGGCTCATTGGCCAGGAACTTTCTCTATTTCCCATAGAGCCCTCTATAAGTCTGATCCCCAATCCAATAATTAAAGAATATGAAAACACCAAGATTTAGGCAAGTTCCAAATCCGATTCTTTGAAAATATTGCCTTCGGTGGGAAAAAATTATTTGTTCTAAGATACCATGTAACTCTACCACCTGACAGGGCATTGCATGTGGAAAATGTGGACCAGTCATTTAGATTGCAAACTGTACGGGGGAGATAACTCATATGTCTGCAAAACTGTAGCACTATAATCCCAATGTCTACATGTTTACTGCAAGCAATAAACCTTCCCTATAAGGGAATGCAACAGCTACAGCAGAGTGTGTTGGGCTATTATGAGTATTTTAAGAAGCCTATTTATCTTACTGATGTGTGACCCCTCTACATTACTGCTGATCTGTGGACACATAGGGACAGACTTTGATATTGCTTTTTTAGCTACTGCTCACTACGGATGACATTGGATTACAGCATCACTATATTCTGTTTAGATGTAAATGTGGCCTTTAAAAAAAAAATAGCTAACACAAATGTGTCTATGTTATCTAAAATAGCACACAATAGAAATGAAATGGATTGTGTTTTGGGCCATTCTATATACAATCTAAAAATGTTTAGAGCTATATTGTGTTATTCGAGAACCCACAAATCGAGTCTTAAGCAAATCATATGTTTAACCCCTTAAGGACACATGACGTGTGTGACATGTCATGATTCCCTTTTATTCCCGAAGTTTGGTCCTTAAGGGGTTAAGCAGTCAAGCCTGGGTTTTCAAGATTTCCAGTAGTTCAAGTCATGAATATTCACAGATTCCCTACTGGGTTCTCATCCTTTTGAGTCCGATTGTATTTCTTTGTTTACCATCTTACTAAACACAACCTATCTGAATTAATAGAAAATAATTCACATTAAAATGCTTGTAGGATTAGTAACTTCTATTTGTACAGTTTCCAAAATACACAATAAACATGCTATATTTTAAAAGCCTCAAACCAAGTCTCTGTAAACTTCATACATATTTTTGTTGGCTCACCGGAGTCTCCTAGCAACTTAGATAAAAGCCTCATATGTATTGATTGGTTACAATTGTCCTCCTAAGTAAGGATGTGTTAACTGCATAAAATTCCATGGGTGATCAGGCGGTCAGTTCTCTCATGTTGATCACATGTTCCATGCTGTTATACTTTTTTTAATTGAAGTCTCCAGATATATTGTACTTTTTTCATTAAACAGTTTTTTGTTGTTTTTGTTTTTAAAGGAAATCCTGAGATATATTTATTCTGTATTATTTCATTATATCAAGTGTGATTTTAGTTCAGTAATTGGACATTATCATACTTTGATTTTGTTTAGTAAAATATGTGTTACTTTATTATGTTTATTCTGTAAAGAACATGCTTTATCTTTAAAGGGACATGTCTGCTAAAATATAAAACAGAACCTAATCTCTAATCAAAATAAACAAAAAAAAAACACATAAAGATGGTCCAAAGACAGACTAAGTTACTTTACACAAAAAAGCTTTAAATAAACAGTTGAAGTGGAGAATTTTGAAACCACTTTTTGGCCATTATTTTACACTTAATTTATCAATTCATCATAGTTTACTAACAGGTAAATAAAACTTTAGAAAACAATTATCGTTCACTCACTTAGAAAAGGCTAAGTTGTGGGCTGTTTGTTTCTGTTAATAATATGACAGAGGAATGTCAGTGTTTGGAGAGTGGGGTAAAATTACAAGACATACATTATGTATGTTGGAGAAGAACATTAATGTCAAAGGTTTATGTCCATTTTGGAATAGCTGTGTTTGGTTACTTTGTGCGTATTCCAAAAAAAGATGTTTTACAGAATACACTTTTTTTAAATGATATATGCGCTTTGATCTCAGATGGGCAAATTCATCAAGGAAACATAATGCATCAAAATACTGCTCTGCACTAATCACATGGCCTATGAGACCATCTGATTGAATAGCTGAGTTGTGCCCAGCTATTTCTATGGAAGCACCTCTAATGGCTGTCAGTATGATAGTTACTGGAGGCATTTAAACCCTGCAATGTAAGCATTGCTTTTAATGCAGAATGGGAGCGTTTTACATTGCAGGGTTAAAACAAGAGGGATATGGCACTCAGACAATTGAGATAAAGTTGTTAGGGTGCATGTAGTGCCCCTTTAAGCTATCAATGAAGATTTATGATGCGGAAGAATATTGTTTTGGTTTCTGAAGCTAATTGGGAGCTACTTTTCTGTGTTTTTGATGTTTTTCTTTCTTTCTTTCTATCTATCTATCTAATATATATATATATTATGAAATAGTTGTGTTGTTTTCCTTTTTCGCAATTATTTATGCTGTTGGGTGATCCATTAATGGGATGTAGCCTACTTTATAAAACTTTTTTTTTTTTAAATAAATGTATAACTTTCTACCCTGAACAAGAGGTCCCATCAGACTCGTGGATTGGTTAGAATAAAAAGAGAATATCACCTGTAATGTAAAGTTGATATGGGAAACATTTAATAAAATATTGCCAAGAGACTCTTGAAGTGAAGTTAGGATCAAGTTAAAGGAACACTATAATGTAAGGAAACGTGTTTGTATTCCTAACATAAAGGTAATTGAGATTTAGGAGCTACCCATAAATAATAATATTACTTATCTTTTATACATTTGGTGCTCTGATCTTACTATGTGGCCACTACTCCCCTAGCAGAGATCATCAATAATGATGATATTAGACAATCTAATGCTTTCCCATAAAAAAGCTCAGAGGGTCTAGTCTGTTTGCGTTGCATTTTCCCAACTGCATTAAGCATCATCTCCTCATATAGATGGATTGACTCAATTGTATTGTATGGTGAGCATTCGGTGTCTCCATGCAGAGCGTGGAGACTCTGAACATTGGCCATGCAACCAGGAAGCCCTTCAAGTTCCTCTGCCTCAGTGGTATCCTCTAGGTTACACTGCTGATATGGCAGGCACAGTCTCTTTGCCCCAGAGCCAACACATTAAGACTTTGGCATTTTATTTCAGCTGAATTAAAATTTCAGCAGGATGTCAAAATTCCATAACTCCAAAGATGCATACGGATATATAATCGAACAAACAACTCATGCAATTTATTTTTTTAATTTGGAGGTCTGTCAATCGCACAAAACAAAGAGATGATAGATGGCAAAAAAAGATGATTGGTGGTTTGGAGACAGGCACTATCCTGGTTAATATTTTCACCATGATTAAGATGAAGTCCATTGAAAACTGTTTGTAGACATGTGTGTGAAAGAACATGATTAACCTGCATGGAGACAAAGCCTGCCTTGCCATGCGTGACCTTAATTGTCTTACAGCCTCATTCTATGTGGGTCCAAAGTAACCAGTCCTGTTGCTTCATCGTGAGCTACAATCCCTGGTTCATGTTGCTGAAAACCTTCTTGGATTATGTCCTCAAATGTTGGCTTCTAATGCTGGCTCTCATTCCTGGGATCTCTTTCTGGGATCTCCTCTTCATTTCCCTTTCTCCTTCAGGATAGCTTTCTCCTGACCCAGAGTCACGTGTAAACCTCTAGATGGTGATGTGTGAAACCCTATTTTTATTAGTAGCATTATTAAACGTATCACTTATATAGCTCCAACATTTTCCACAGTGTTTTATAACTTTACAATGGGTTATTTAAAGGGGCACTAAAGTCACCAAGACAACTTTAGCTTAATGAAGCAATGTTGATGTATATATCATTCCCTGCAGTCTCACTTCTAAATTATCTGCCATTTGAACATTTAATCACTTTTTTATGTTTATGCAGACTTAGCCACACCTCCCTGACTGAGACTCGCACGGCCTGCATAGTTTAATTTACACTTTAGAAGTTTGTGTTCCCTGCTTTTTAAATTGAGCTTTATTCGCACATAGGAGGCTCATGCAGGGTCTAGATGGCTATTAACAGAGCAGAAGATAAAATATTCTAAATTAAACAGAATTTGCAATAAAGGAAATGTAAATATTAGATATCTCTATACAAGAAGTGTTTAGGAAGATTGTGTAAGTTACATGCAAGGAGGTGTGTGTAAGGCTGCATAAACAAAGTAATTTAACTCCTAAATTGTAGAGAATTGAGCAGTGAGACTACAGGGGCATGATCTATACACCAATACTGCTTCATTAAGCTTAAAAGAACACCATAGGGTCAGGAACACAAACATGTATTCCTGACCCTATAATACAAAACCCACCATAAAGGTGGCTTGCCCCCCACCCCCTTACCTCCCTTAAAAGCATGAAAATCTCACATTATTTCCAGCGCCATGTGGGTCTGCCGGCACTGGCCCCACCCCCTGGGTGACATCATCAGTATTGATGGGGAACGCATTGGATTGGCTAAAATTGGGAAGGGGCGGGCCAAACGCCATTTTGGCCAATCAGCACCTTCTCATAGCGTTGTATTGAATCAATTCATCTCTATGAGGAAAATTCAGCGTCCCCATGCAGAGCATGGAGATGCTGAACGGCACTGTTGCCTAGTGTGCAGCACTGAGCCACGAAGCCCCTCCAGTGGCCATCTGAGGAGTGACCACTTGGAGGTGTCCCTAGGGGCAATATAAACACTGCCTTTTCTCTGAAAATGCAGTGTTTGCATGAAAATGCCTGCATATAATGATTATACTCACCAGAATAACTACATTAAGCTGTTGATGTTCTGGTGACTATAGTGTCCCTTTAATTTGTTTTGGCGAAAACAGTGTCCCTTTAAACACATGTAATTGCAAACACAAATAATGTTGACAGATACAAGAGCCCTGTTCAAACAAGTTCACAATCTATTTTAAATTATTTACTTAATAATAAAAAATTGATTAAAAGACCAAGATCAGCCTGATTGAATAAATGTCCTGGGAAAAAAAGAAAGTTTTGACTAAGTTACTAATCCCCATTAACTCTAGTGTTCTGTGATGAAGAAATATATAATTAATAACACATTATTTATATTGATATCCAATAGTCACACACACAAAAATTATTGTTAATAAACAAATGAAAGAATACTTGTAAAAATTCCAAAATGGTTTGCCCTCAAGTAGTTAGTTAGATGCCTGACGTATGCAATATGTTACTATTTAATCTAAGGCATACGGAATAAAAAAAATTACAAATGCACCTGTTTTGCTTTTTTTTCTTCGAAAAACACTGATTTATTAATAATGAATTAGACTATTTTTCTTTAGGATTAAGATTGTAGAAAAAGTTATCATTCTAGTTTTTTGAAAATTAGTAAATAATGACTTAATCTATGTGCATATCTACATTTTTACAATTTATACAAAACAATTTACATACATAACATTTTGCAAATGTGCACTATTTAACTTAGAATATAACATAAGTTATTAAAATAAATCTTATGGATAATTTTAAGGTATGTCATCCAGGGCTGGTGTGTCCATAAGGTGGCACAGATGGCCGCCTTAGGGTGAACCTGCTGTGGGGGCGCAATAGTCAAATGACCAGCAGGAGGGAAGCACACAGCCAGTCACTCAGTGCTGGGAGAGCACTTCCTGTCAGTCCGGCTGGGTACAAGAAGCAGAAGGTTCTGTTCCACGGTCCACTCCACTTGGCCACGCTGCAAGAGAGGTAATGTGGCACACCAGGGAAGGGAGGGGGAGGAACTCTAAAGGGTGGGGGGGCTACACAAAGGGACAGGGAGGGTGAAGGACCGCAAATGGACAGGGAGGGGAGAGGAACACTAAGGGAGGGGTGAGGTACACTAAGGAACAGAGCGGGGAAGGGAGACTGCTTCGACAATAAGGGACAGGGAGGAGAGAGGTACACTAAGGGATGTGGAGGGGAAGGGAGAGGTACAATAAGGGACAGGGAAGGGAGGGAAGAGGAACACTAACGGACAGGGAGAGGAGGAGAGAGAAACACTAGGGAACCAGGAGGGGAGAGGACCACTAAGGGACAGAGAAGGAAGAGGGACTACTAAGGGGCAGGAAAGGGAGGGCGAGGACTACTAAGCAACAGGGAAGGGAGGGGAGAGGAACACTAAGGAACAGGGAGGGGAGAGTAAACCACTAAGGAACAGAGAAGGCTGTGAGAGGAAAACACTAAGGGGATAGGAGGGGAAGGGATAACCCTAAGGGACAAGGAGAGTAGACCACTAAGTAACATGGAGGGGGGAGGAGACAACTAAGGGACAGGAAGAAAAGACCACTAAGGGACGGGGGGAAAAGAGGAGACCACTAAGGGACAGGGGAGGGAGAGTACTAAGGGACCAGAGGGGAGGGGAGGGAAGAGGAGACCCCTAAGGGACAGGGAGGGGAGACCACTAAGGGAAAAAGGCGGAGTGGAAGAGATTACAAAGAAACGGGGGAAGGGTGAAAGAGACACACAAAGGGTCTGGTGGGGGGAAAAAATCACACAGAGGGGTGTGATTAGGGAGAAAGACATACAGGTGGACATGGGTGGGAATACACAGAGTGGTTGGGGGTGAAAAAAACACAGAGGGCCTGGGGGGGTAGACACACAGAGGGGCTGGAGAAGGGGGGGAAGAAACAAACTGAGGGACTGGGGGGAGAGAGATGGGCTAGGGGTGAAAGAGACACACACAGAGGACATGTGAAGAGTAAAATACACAAGGGGGCTGGGAGAGAAGTAGACACACAAAGGGGCTGGGGGGAGTAAGACACACAAAATGTGGGAGGATGTAAGAGTCATATAAAGAGGGGGGATAAGAGACACACAAGGGGGGTTGTAAGAGATACCCAAGGGATGTGTAAGACAGGTTAAGACAATTTAACCTGTTTGATAGACTATTTTAAATGATGGTACATAGAAGTTTGGTTCTGCATCCATGGCCATGCTCACTGATAAGTTGTTGTCTTTTTATATAATTTCTATTATTATGATTATATTGAATTCTCAAAACCAAAAAGATTAAGTGCATGTTGTCAAAAGCCAACCCACTAGTTGGAAAAAAAGTATGAAGATGTTGTCGTGCCTGGAGGTCCCTGGTGCTGGCTAACCTTTAAGGATAATGAACGAATGGTTAAACCATAAAGTCTAAAATTAGCACAATCAACGGCTTGTAGTTCTATAGTCAGTTGTGCTAAAATTGAGAAAGTGACAGTTTGTCTTTAGTCCTGATCCCACTACTTTAACTGACACAATTATTCGTTTTCGGAGAAGAAACCTTATTTAAACTTATATCTGAATACCAGTCTCTGCAGTCAGTAGCCAGTTTAAAATCAGATTATGAAAGGAAGTTGTTTTAGTTTACTGAATGGAGTCTGTAATATGGAGTCCTTGTTCAATAAACTCTATAGTAGATGACCTTCTTATTATGGCCTTTTTTTTTGAAAATCCGTATTTGCTCATGTGGCTTTCGGCGTCAAGCCGGAACGTCACTTCCGTTCTACGTCGTCCGAGTTGTAACTTCCAGTACCGTGTAGGAAAACATCACTTCCGGCCTGCATCGTCTAAATGATGATGGAAAGGTTCTTCTAACGATTTGATTGCCTACTTGTAAAATGTCCATTATAAACTGCTAAATATTGCTCAAAGTCAACATAAGGGGAAAAAAGAAAGGGAAAGGGGATAAATGGAAGAATTTTTTAGTGTATAAATACTTAATTAAATGCAAGAATAAAAATATATATAGAGAGAAAATGTCATTCGCAAATTGGTAATACAGATAACATAGAATATAAATAATATATAATATATATATTACAACTCGGACGACGTAAAATGGAAGTGACGTTCCAGCTTGATGCCGAAAGTCACGTGAGCAAATACGGATATCCGAAAAAAACGTCCATAATAAGAAGGTCATCTGCTATAGACTTTATTGAACAAGGACTCCATATTACAAGAGGAAAAGAGACCGGAATTACCGTATATGGACTTGGGTGGGTGGGTTCTTTGTTTAACACACATGTGTTTGTTATTTTGTAATTCTATACAAGGTATATAAACAAGTTACTGTTATGCACCATTATTGCACCTGAGGAAGACCAAAAGAGTGGTCGAAACGCGCTTTGCCTTTTCATCTTTGATTTCTAATAAAGATTTTATTTGTATTTTATTTTGGTTCCTGATTTTATCCAGATGAAGTGAAACTTCTGTTCCTGGGGGACCATCTCCACCACAGACATCGGTTCTGAAGTACTCTACACGCTATTACAGTAGAGAGCCGACTTATTTGACTTTCTAGATTGTGAGTGCTCCAAGTTACTGTTACATTTTATATTGTTTATATGCATATTGCCCTATGATAGTTTTTTATATATTACAGATTTTATTACCACTTATCCATTTTGTGCGCAAAACCTCCTCTTCTTTTATCCAACTGTATTTATGTAAGTGCTTTGAAGGTGACTAAAACACTGGTTTGGTTTTAGACGCACTGGAATATACTTTGTATATTTTATATCTATATATTGTTTAGCGCCACTTACCCATTCTTTTTGTTCTATATTAGTTTACTGAATGCTGACATAGCCCATATCCGGAAACAATCAATTTTGGTTTGTGAGTGTGAATAACTATTTACATTTCCACTCCCTTTTTTATTATAACAGTATAACGCTATGTCCTTTTCTGTTATTATTGTATTGTAGATTTATCTTTTTTCATATAGTTTTGAGGACCTGGAGGAGTCCTTATCTACAATACACATAGTTCAAGGGTAATTGTTTAGATTTCTATCCATTACCCACTAAGAGTGTGTCTTATCCACTAGTGGGTGTATCTGTACTTTGCACATTTGGTTATTCATATCCAGAAACAGTCAGAATCAGGAAAATTCATTAGACTGCTTTGATTGGCGACAAATTGACCAGTGTCACCAGAATCAACACTAACAAATATAACTATTATTGTTATTCTATTCTTTGTTAACTACTCAGAATACAGACTGTAGTGGGAAAGCATATAAAGAAATTATTTTACATATATACCGTATATACTCGAGTATAAGCCGACCCGAATATAAGCTGAGGCCCCTAATTTTATCCCAAAAAACTGGGAAAACTTATTGACTCGAGTATAAGACTAGGGTGGGAAATGCAGCAGCTACTGGTAAATTTCTAAATAAAATTAGATCCTAAAAAAAATATATTAATTGAATATTTATTTACAGTGTATAATGAATGCAGTGTGTGCGTATGTGTGTGTGTATGAGTGCAGCGTGTGTGTATGAGTGCAGTGTGTGTGTGCATGAATGCAGTGTGTGTGTGCATGAATGCAGTGTGTGTGTGTATGAATGCAGTGTGTGAATGCAGTGTGTGCAGGGCCGGTGCAAGGATATTTGCCGACGTAGGCAAAAAAAATGTTGCCGCCCCCTCCCCCCCATATGTCCTGACTTCCCCTCCTCCTCCCTCAGTGGTCCTTACCTCCCCACCCCCGTGTTCCTTCACCCCCCCCAGTGGTCCTGACTCACCCCTCCCCTAGTGGTCCTTACTTCCCCCTCCCCTCCCATAGTGGTCCTTATCCCACCCCCTCCCTCTCATAGTGGTCCTTATCCCCCTTCTCCCTCCCATAGTGTTCCTTATCCCCCCCCATCCCTCCCATAGTGGTCCATATACCCCCCCCTCCCTCCCATAGTGGTCCTTATACCCCCCTCCCTCCCATAGTGGTCCTTATCCCACCCCCTCCCATAGTGGTCCTTATACCCCCCCTCCCTCCCATAGTGGTCCTTATACCCCCCCTCCCTCCAATAGTGGTCCTTATCCCCCCCCCTCCCTCCCATAGTGGTCCTTATACCCCCCCTCCCTCCCATAGTGGTCCTTATCCCCCCCTCCCTCCCATAGTGGTCCTTATACCCCCCTCCCTCCCATAGTGGTCCTTATACCCCCCCTCCCTCCCATAGTGGTCCTTAACCCACCCCATCCCTCCCATAGTGGTCCTTATACCCCCCCCCCTCCCATAGTGGTCCTTATACCCCTTTTTTTTGTTATTATTAATTTTTTTTTATTATTTATTTCTTATTTTATTTATATTTTATTTTTTTCGTCCCCCCTCCCTGCTTGATACATGGCAGGGAGGAGGGCTCTCCTTCCCTGGTGGTCCAGTGGCAGTTCAGTGGGGGGGAGAGGGGGGCTGGCAGAGCTGTAACTTACCTTTCCTGCAGCTCCTGTCAGCTCTCTCCTCCTCTGCGCCGTCCGTTCTGCTCTTCTGTCAGCTTACACTGTAAGTCTCGCGAGAGCCGCGGCTCTCGCGAGATTTACACTGGGAGCTGACCGAGGTGCTGAACGGACGGCGCGGAGGAGGAGAGAGCTGACAGGAGCTGCAGGAAAGGTAAGTTACAGCTCTGCCAGCCCCCCTCTCCCCCAGTCTGTATTATGGCAATGCAAATTGCCATAATATAGACCTTGACTCGAGTATAAGCCGAGTTGGGGTTTTTCAGCCCAAAAAATGGGCTGAAAAACTCGGCTTATACTCGAGTATATACGGTAACATATCTTTTAGATATGAAAATGTTTGTGTAGTTTATTATAATGTAGCTATGAGTAGAGATGTCGCGAACATAAAATTTTCAGTTCGTGAACGGCGAATGCGAATTTCCGCAAATGTTCGCGAACGGGCGAACCGGGCGAACCGCCATAGACTTCAATAGGTAGGTGAATTTTAAAACCCACAGGGACTCTTTCTGGCCACAATAGTGATGGAAAAGTTGTTTCAAAGGGACTAACACCTGGACTGTGGCATGCCGGAGGGGGATCCATGGCAAAACTCCCATGGAAAATTACATAGTTGATGCAGAGTCTGGATTAAATCCATAAAGGTCATAAATCACCTAACATTAATAAATTGTTTGGAATAACGTGCTTTAAAACATCAGGTATGATGTTGTATTGATCAGGTAGTGTAAGGGTTACGCCCGCTTCACAGTGACAGACCAAATTCCCGTTTAACGCACCGCAAACAACCACAAACAGTCCATTTGCACAACCACAAACTCCGTTCCTTGTCCTCACTGATGTCATTGAAGGTCTCTTCCTCCACCCAGCCAAGGTACAACACCAAGGGTCCCCGAAAGGTGACAACAAGCCCCCTGGGACGCCTGCTGTGTTTGGTCTTCCACCTCCTCAAAGCCACCTTCCTCCTCTGACTCCTCTTCTTCAGACTCCTCTCTGTGCATTGCCTCTCTCTGCGTTATTATAAGGTGTGTTAAGTAGTACTATTCCTATCAGATTAATCCCTGTTACGTCCCCTATCAGGGGACGTGTATATGGCATCGATTTTAGGAACTGGGAGATAGAAAAGGATGCTTGGTCGGTCCTCCTACTTCAAATTTGGGGCACTGCGCGTGCAATCTAATGTGCCACCAGATAGGAGTGGTGTGTTAAGTAGTACTATTCTTATCAGTTTAATCCCTGTTACGTCACCTATCAGAGGACGTGTATATGGCATCGATTTTAGGAACCGGGAGATGGAAAAAGATGCTTGGTTGGTCCTCCTCCTTCAAACTTGGGGCACTGCGCGTGTAATCTAATGTGCCACCAGAGAGGAGTGGTGTGTTAAGTAGTACTATTCTTATCAGTTTAATCCCTGTTACGTCCCCTATCAGGGGACGTGTATATGGCATCGATTTTAGGAACTGGGAGATAGAAAAGGATGCTTGGTCGGTCCTCCTACTTCAAATTTGGGGCACTGCGCGTGCAATCTAATGTGCCACCAGATAGGAGTGGTGTGTTAAGTAGTACTATTCTTATCAGTTTAATCCCTGTTACGTCACCTATCAGAGGACGTGTATATGGCATCGATTTTAGGAACCGGGAGATGGAAAAAGATGCTTGGTTGGTCCTCCTACTTCAAACTTGGGGCACTGCGCGTGTAATCTAATGTGCCACCAGAGAGGAGTGGTGTGTTAAGTAGTACTATTCTTATCAGTTTAATCCCTGTTACGTCCCCTATCAGGAGACGTGTATATGGCATCGATTTTAGGAACCGGGAGATGGAAAAAGATGCTTGGTTGGTCCTCCTACTTCAAACTTGGGGCACTGCGCGTGTAATCTAATGTGCCACCAGATAGGAGTGGTGTGTTAAGTAGTACTATTCTTATCAGTTTAATCCCTGTTACGTCTCCCTCATCAGGCCTTTTTTAGTCGAACGTATCGCCCACTGTCAGTCCCTTCGGGATCCATCCCTCATTCATCTTAATAAAAGTGAGGCAATCTAGACTTTTTTGACCTAGGCGACTTCTCTTTTCAGTGACAATAACTCCTTCTGCACTGAAGGTCCTTTATGACAGGACACTTGAAGCGGGGCAGGCCAAAAGTTCTATCGCAAATTGGGATAGCTCAGGCCACAGGTCAAGCCTGCACACCCAGTAGTCAAGGGGTTAATCGCTCGTCAGAGTGTCGATATCTGCAGTTAAGGCGAGGTAGTCTGCTACCTGTCGGTCGAGTCGTTCTCTGAGGGTGGACCCCGAAGGGCTGTGGCGATGCGTAGGACTTTAAAAGCTCTGCATGTCCTCCATCAGCAACACGTCTGTAAAGGGTCCTGTCCTTGCCGGTGTGGTCGTGGGAGGAGGAGGATTACTTTCACCTCTTCCCCTGTTAGATTCCCGTTGTGCTGTGACATCACCCTTATACGCTGTGTAAAGCATACTTTTTAATTTATTTTGGAACTGCTGCATCCTTTCCCACTTGCAGTAATTCGGTAACATTTCAGGCACTTTCTGCTTATGCCGGGGGTCTAGTAGCGTGGACACCCAGTACAGGTCGTTCTCCTTCACCCTTTTTATAAGAGGGTCCCTCAACAGGCACGACAGTATGAAAGACCCCATTTGCACAAGGTTGGATGCCGAGCTACTCATGTCCCGTTCCTCGTCCTCAGTGATCTCACTGAAGGTATGTTCTTCCCCTCAGCCATGTACAACACCACGGGTATCAGATAGATGACAACGAGCACCCTGGCAACGAGCATGCCTGTTGTGGTTGGTCTTCCTAGTCTTCCTCAAAGCCACATTCCTCCTCTGACTCCTCTTCCTCACAATCCTCTTCCAGCGTTGCCGCAGGTCCAGCAAGCGATGCTGATAAGGCTGTTTCTGGTAGTGATGGTGACCACAACTCTTCCTCTTCACGCTCATCTATGGCCTGATCCAGCACTCTTCGCAGGGCACGCTCCAGGAAGAAAACAAATGGTATGATGTCGCTGATGGTGCCTTCGGTGCGACTGACTAGGTTTGTCACCTCCTCAATAGGACGCATGAGCCTACAGGCATTGCGCATGAGCGTCCAGTAACGTGGCAAAAAAATTCCCAGCTCCACAGAGGCTGGCCTAGCACCCCAGTCATACAAATAGTCGTTAACGGCTTTTTTTTGTTGGAGCAGGCGGTCGAACATTAGGAGTGTTGAATTCCAACGTGTCGGGCTGTCGCAAATCAAGCGCCTCACTGGCATGTTGTTTCACCGCTGGATATCTGAAAAGTGCGCCATGGCCATGTAGGAACGCCTGAAATGGCCACACACCTTCCTGGCCTGCTTCAGGACATCCTGTAAGCCTGGGTACTTATGCACAAAGCGTTGTACGATCAGATTACACACATGTGCCATTCACGGCACATGTGTCAACTTGCCCAAATTCAATGCCGCCAACAAATTTCTTCCGTTGTCTCAAACCACTTTGCCGATCTCCAGTTGGTGCGGAGTCAGCCACTGATCCACCTGTGCGTTCAGGGCGGACAGGAGTGCTGGTCCGGTGTGACTCTCTGCTTTCAGGCAAGTCAACCCCAAGACGGCGTGACACTGCCGTATCCGGGATGTGGAATAGTACCTGGGGAGCTGGGGGGGTGCCGTTGATGTGGAGCAAGACGCAGCAGCAGAAGAGGGCTCAGCCGAGGAGGTTATGGAAGAGGATGGAGTAGGAGAAGTAAAGGAGGTGGCAGCAGGCCTGCCTGCAAGTCGTGGCGGTGTTACCAACTCCTCTGCAGAGCCTTGCATTCCATGCTTGGCAGCCATCAGCAGGTTTACTCAATGCGCAGTGTAGGTGATATACCTGCCGTGACCATGCTTTGCAGACCAGGTATCAGTGGTCAGATGGACCCTTGCCCCAACACTGTGTGCCAGACATGCCATTACTTCCTTTTGCACAATCGACTACCGGTTGGGAATTGCCTTTTGTGCAAAGAAATTTCGGCCAGGTAACTTCCACTGCGGTGTCCCAATAGCTACATATTTTTGGAACGCCTCAGACTCCACCAGCTTGTATGGTAAAAGCTGGCGGGCTAAGAATTCAGACAAGCCAGCTGTCAGATGCCGGGCAAGGGGGTGACTTAGTGACATTGGCTTCTTACGCTCAAACATGTCCTTGATCCCATAGGTGTTTGTGATGTGCGATCATGTGCCTTCGCAAAGCAATTGTACCTAGGTGGGTGTCGACCCAAGACGGCACAGGTTGCAAATGGCATCGCAGTTGTCAGAGGCAGACACACAAAAAATGCCACACTGCTGAGCTCTGCAATGATGGCATTCTGGTGGTGGCAACAGCATGCGTTGAATGGCGTGCTGTCTGGCTGACCCCGGGTGCAGATGCATGCTGTCTGACTGTGCCACTAGCTCCTTGTGACGACCTCCCCCTGCTTCCAACTCGTCTCCTCCTCCTCTCTGTCTCCCCATCTGAACTTTCCCCCTGTTCTTCTTCTCTTCTAGCGGGCACCCACGTGACATCCATGGACTCATCGTCATCATCAACCGCTTCACTTGTATCTGACAACTCAGCAAAGGAAGCAGCAGCGGGTACAGCATCATCATCCTCACACCATACGTCCATGTGTGTAATGCTGCCTGACTGAGACATATCAGGGTGGCCTGCCTCTGCCTGTCATTTTTTTTTTGATTAGTGGTACTATGCGTGCAAGCTACTGTGACAACAGATATGAGTGGCACTGTGCATTGGCAGAAGTTGGAAGAGTAGACGCTGTAGGCCTGACACACACGCTTGCAGACAACTAACTGCTATTCAATCTATTACAGTCAAAAATGTTTTTTTTCTTTTTTTAAATGTACACTACTGTTACTCCAGATATGAGTTGAACTGGTGTGACACTGTGCCCTGGCAGGCCCTGAAATGCACACGTGTGAAGGAAACTGACTGACTGACTGGTTGGATACCAAGCTAGCCATGTCCCGTTCCTTGTCCTCACTGATGTCATTGAAGGTCTCTTCCTCCACCCAGCCACGTACAACACCAAGGGTCCCCGAAAGGTGACAACAAGCCCCCTGTATTTTTTTTAAATGTACACTACTGTTACACCAGATATGAGTTGCACTGGTGTGACACTGTGCCCTGGCAGGCCCTGAAACGCACACGTGTGAAGGAAACTGACTGCTATTATTTCACAGTCAAATTTCTAGTTTTTTTTTTAATGTACACTACTGTTACTCCAGATATGAGTTGCACTGGTGTGACACTGTGCCCTGGCAGGCCCTGAAATGCACACGTGTGAAGGAAACTGACTGTTATTATTTCACAGTCAAAAAAGGGCTGTTTTTTTAAAATGTACACTACTGTTACACCAGATATGAGTTGCACTGGTGTGACACTGTGCCCTGGCGGGCCCTGAAACGCACACATGTGAAGGAAACTGACTGCTATTATTTCACAGTCAAATTTCTAGTTTTTTTTTTTAATGTACACTACTGTTACACCAGATATGAGTTGCACTGGTTTGACACTGTGCCCTGGCAGGCCCTGAAATGCACACGTGTGAAGGAAACTGACTGCTATTATTTCACAGTCAAATTTCTAGCTTTTTTTTAAATGTACACTACTGTTACACCAGATATGAGTTGCACTGGTGTGACACTGTGCCCTGGCAGGCCCTGAAATGCACACGCGTGAAGGAAACTGACTGCTATTATTTCACAGTCAAAAAAGTGTAGGTTTTTTTTTTTAAATGTACACTACTGTTACACCAGATATGAGTTGCACTGGTGTGACACTGTGCCCTGGCAGGCCCTGAAACGCACATGTGTGAAGGAAACTGACTGCTATTATATTACAGTCAAAAAAGTTTTTGTTTTTTTTTAAATGCAAGCTATCGTGACACCAGATATGAGTGGTGGCACTGGGCAAGTGGGCACAGTATACGCTGTGGATCATTACCTATTGTACATTGATGTGTATATATTATGAACTTTATTACAGATGAGGGAGGGTCCTGTGTGTGTATATATATGTAAATAGTTTGAAATGAGTGTCACTATGAGGATATACTATTACCTTCATGAATTTATCTAAAACTTACACAATAAATATTTTGCATTAAAAGCGTGATTAGCAATAAGTTTTATTGCCCAAATATCTTTGTGAGTGCGGTATTCATATTTGTTTATGATTATGATTAGGAGGTTATTGTGGGGTTAAGCCTCGAATACCTGCACCTTGCGTAATTGAGTGCCAGCACACAGTGTGTTCTGTTACAGTATACGCTGTGAGCCTGACACACATGCTGGCAGGCAGGCAACTGCAATTAGATTACACAGAAAAAAAAAAGCAGACTGATGTTCTAGCCCTAAAAAGTGCTTTTTGCGGTGCTGTCTTTACAGCAGAGATCAGATGAGTCCTTCAGGAATGTAGTGGATACACTAGCCTAGATATTGATTTCCCTATTAAATCAGCAGCAGCTACACTGTCCCTCCTCTCACTAAGAATGCCGCTTCCAAATGAATCTAAAATGGATGCTGTCCAGGAGGTGGGAGGGTCTGGCGAATAGGGGGCAGACCGAACATCGCATATGTTCGCCAGCGAACTATTCGGGACATCTCTAGTATGAGCAATATTTCTCTTTATTTTATTTCCTTTATTTCTACATTACAATTACAATGATCTATTTTAGCATCAAATGAGTTAAAAAAAAAAAAAAGCAATCAAAAAATATTGTCTTTTAAAGTTTAAACAAAAAAAAAATAATATTAGCTACTTACTATCCTAAGACCCACAGGGTTATTCACCAAAGTAAGGATTCTTTAGAGTACATTCAAATTGAATTTTATATTTTGACATCAATATAACCGGACTGGAAACATGACTTGGAGAATTTTTTGCATGGAATTTGGAATTCACTATCGTTATCAACCCTCCCAGTGCACACTATTATATTAATAGAGATTCAAGTATAACAGTATGGCCATAGTGTGTAAGTCCCTTTTCCTGCATCAAGTCAAACTCCTAATACAAGTCCTAGGGTAACGATTCACCTTATTGCTTCCAACTTAAATGCAAAATCTTTAATGAGATGGAATTATTTTTATTTTTTTTACAAACAAATTATCCCTACATAGGAAACTCATAGGGATCTGGTGGTAGTCCTTTAACCAAATTAAATAAAACACAGAAATTAACCCTGTGCCCAAATTCCCATCATTCTTGTGTAGCTTCAGGGGCTACAGCACATGATATAAACAAAACAAAAAGTTTACCTAAGCACTATTCAAAAATAGCTTCGAAGTATATTTTCCAATATGTGAACTAGGAATTCTGCCTCTCTATTATAGCAATGTTACTGTCTTGGGCTAATATTGCACTTGCTTCCCACTGATCAAATTTGTTTCGCAGTCACAGTCTTTCAGCGTGAATCAAATGTTGACATTTTAATTTCATGCACACATGGGTGTTTGGCAAGAACTTAGCTTCTAAGCTATTGTCACAATACCTGAGTAAATCAGTGAGACAAGGTGTTTAACAAAAGCTTATTAAGGAGGCAGGGTAGCTCCTTTTGAAAATCTGGTGTTGTCTCATTATTTGCTTTTGCATTCTTTCCTTCATTTTAATGTGCATAATGCTTTGCACTAACTTAATTTTTTTTAAGATATATATTTATCCCATTGTACAGCGCTACGGAATTTGATGGCGCTATATAAATAATAAAATAATAATAAATAATAATATACCGTTGTGCCTTAGACATGAGAGAAAAATGCTTAAAAGTTACATATCCGTCCAGATATTAACCTCTTATAAAAAGTTTGTGAGGTTCTGAAAAAAATACTTAATGTCTGCGTTCTCAAGTGTATTCTTAATTCTTTCATAGATCGTATCTGTATCTAACATCATGGAGAAAAACTGTGGGTATCTGATATATTTTTTAGAAATTCAGTCACTTTAATAGAGGACCTCCACGTAAGAAGTCAACCCGTTCTTAAATGGTTTAATGCCTCACAGTGGGGTGATGCAGTGGTTATGGTGCTTGGAGTATTTATTTAAAATTTAGATTAATCTTTAATTATTTTTTAATTCATAACAATTCTAACTGTAGTGAATAACTCTGATAGCTATGGTACAGTTTACTGCTTTACATTTATTGATGTTATTTCATTCAAATCATAGGCACTGTAAACAAAAATACCATCGCTTAACCCCTTAAGGACCAAACTTCTGGAATAAAAGGGAATCATGACATGTCACACATGTCATGTGTCCTTAAGGGGTTAAAGAAGGGTATGGGTTTCAAAAGGGTTCAGTTATGTAGCCAATGTACTAGTTAAGCTGTACATTAGCTTCCGGAAATGCTCATATTTACAACATAATGTATCAGTAATATCTCATCATTTCATAATTTGCTTTCTGAATTATAAATCCCAAGTTGTCAATATCCAGACTGAAAAAGTTACTAATTTATTTAATGTTAATGTACATCTAGCAATAATAATAATTCCACTCTTCCAATTTTATGATACCCTTGAGTGCTTTGAGCAGTAGATGCATAATTGTAAGAACACAGCTATTTTCACATATGTGTATGTGTAATATATTCAAGACCAGTTTGCCGGTGTGAACCCCATTCCACCGTTCTATTCAGCAATGGCTATGAAAGATTTATTGATCTACCTGTTTTTTTTTTTTTTAAATGCTAAATGTTTTTGCTAGTGATAAAAGGTCTAAAAACATTTGTCAATCGCTTTTTGTACATTTCTTAATAAATACCTAAAAAAGAATACATTTACACTGCTAGATAATTGTTTTCTCAAACTACTGAGTGTTATGTTTTGAGCAAGGCATTGTTTGCTCCTCTGGCAGGTAAGGGCTTCAATTCTGGTACAGATTGCAGACTTGTTTTTGATGTTTGATATTTTTCATTTTTGTTGGGGTAATTTTAGAGCAAATGTGCATTAAGGTAAAAAAAAAAAAATACACAAAAATAACAAAAAAACTTACAGTCTAAGCATCTCCGGAGGATGTGAAAAAAATACTCTTATTTGACGAATCTAGACTAGTTGACATTGTGTTAATCGAAGAATCCATTTGTTGCAACACAGCAAATTTTCACGGTCACTTGCTTTCTAAGATGAGCAAATTTGATCAACATTTTGTTAAGCAAAAACAAAGTGAGCCGTATGGTTAGATTTCAACTTTTTTTCGATTTCCTTTCATCTTTGCCATCTGGTTGGGCCAGAAGATAAAGAGGGCTGGAAGGGAGAAGGTTTCGTTTTTTTTCTAATGAGAACCTGGCACAGCAGCTTATTAGGCTAGAGGGCTTGTGGAGACATCGCACATCAGTTGACAAACTGCTGTTCCATTTCTGATCCTGGCATGGAAACCACAAAATTGCAACCAAAGTCATTAGCAGCAAGTTTTCCCGATTCATAGATTCTTTAAAGTGAAAGGTATTGCACGGTGGGTAAGAGTGGAGAAACTGAGGTGGGGGAAGGAGTATTACTCTGAATTTTAAACAAGATCAGCTCTGGTGTGTATCTGCCTCAGATGCTTTATGAGCAATCACCCAAGTGTGTGATTGAAGGGTATACAAAGGATCAAAGTCCTTAGAATCAATTAATGTGCACCCCTTCTTGGATGTAATTCAGCCCAAACACTGTATGCACAAACGTATGGGGAGCATGTAAGATTCGGCCCAAAATATTGTTTTGAAAATTATTTGAAAATCCCTTCAACTTAGAATGAGTTAATGATTCTAAAGCAAAACATGAAATTCATTGTATGTTACCTTTTAAATAGGAGATAGGTCTGAGAAGTAGTGTTGCGTATTTATTTACAGAATCTATAAACTGAACATTACAGTCAGTTTAAACTGTATGTGGTGATTTAAAGAGACAATATAGGCACCAAAGCAACTTCAGCTTAAAGAGACACTGTCACACTGTACTTACCTTACAATTACTTCCACTTCTCTTTAGCTTTTGTACTCTGTCTTTCTTTTTCAAATTTTTCTTCCATTTCTAACCAAAAACATACGACAAAGTAGGGACTTTTAAACAACTCTGTCTTGTGTCGTCAAACTGACTGAATGTTAAAGGGTTATTCCAAGCACACTGCCCATGTCAGTGATGTGAAGTAGTCATGGTGCAAGGAACCTGCATTTGCATCTTTACTTGCATCTGTGTTCCTGGTTGCTAATGTTATAGCTGTGCATAAAAAATGTCCATTGTCAGCATGCTATCGAGGAGGTTCTCCCCTCCATTCATTTTTTTTTTTTTTTTTTTTTTAAAGGAAGGGGACAGAAAAGGTTACAACAACGAAGAAACAGTGTTTATGAACAGATTGTTTTTTTTTTTCTGGTTAGAGAAACCATTTCAATAAATCCACAAATCCCACCATCACTGGCTATCTTCGAGGGACGCATGGACGTAAAAGCTGATTCTGGCTTCCTTTAATGGAAAGTCTAGCAAAAATAAAGATAACATAGAAAAATATTTTTGGTGGTCCTCACACATTTTTTTTCTTTTCAGTGGGGAAACAAGGCTGGTCCTATCCAGTAATTTGTAAGTCCTACTACAAGTGTAACCATATGCTAAAAGAACTAAACTGGCTGTCGCTGGAATCCAGACGCACCCTTCATCTTTCCAGCCTTGTGTTTAAGAGCTTTTCTGGGAAGCTCCCACCCTACCTGAACACAATGCTTTCCCCGGCTGTTCCCACTTCCTATAACCTCCGATCCAGTACCAACACTTTACTTAGTCTACCGCAATACAAAAAGAAAGCAGCCCGATCCTCCTTCTCCTACAGAGCACCGCAATTGTGGAACGACCTCCCGCACACTTTCAATTCTTCCCTAAGCCTAAAGTCCTTTAAGAGATCCCTCTCTACATACCTCAAAACAGAATGCACCTGTCATGGTTGATTATATATTTCCTACCTGTTCTATGTTAGATTTTGTATTTATTGTGTATTAATATTGTTTTTGTATTTTATTGTACCCTAATTGTAACAATGCAATGATTTGCGGACCCAGGACATACTTGAAAACGAGAGAAATCTCAATGTATCTTTCCTGGTAAAATAATAATAAAATATAAATAATAATATGCTGTGTATAAAAACGGAATGTCTGCTGTCTGGGAATCTATTATTTTAGAATCCATTTCATTCAAATGTATGTTTTGTTATATAACAATGTGCCCACTGAATTCTTATGCCATGAAAAGTCCAAATGATGTGTTTACTTATTTTAGTATTTCAGAGGTAGTGATCTGAACCCACTCAATCTGCCCCAAATTAACAAACTCACTGCTAAACGTGAAACTACATAGCAGAATCCCTACTCTTTTTTCTCAAGACCAATATTGCCTACAACTATACTTGCAAAGTCCAATCGCCACACTTGTTCTTTAATTTCTTCATTGACAATAACATGCATATACATGTTAGAGATTTACATGACCATATTGAGTATATATGTCATACATGTCTAGTTAGAATTAAAATGTGGGACAATGTGCACCGGGCAATGTGACAACATACGAGGAGTAATATAACTGCCTGCTAAATAGTATAATGGGGTCAATATGATAACAGTTGTCGATGTATAAATGGGGTAGTGAGAAAATATAACTAAAGGTATTAATATGACAAATGATCTTACATGGTGCCAAAAAGATGATGGATATAATTAGTTTAGGGACTATATGGCTACATAGTAGGATTGTATGTAGGGAAGTTTTAACATTTGAAAGGAGTATTGCATTGAGATAACTCAATAGTTAAAACTCATACTCTAGTATATAAGAATTACCAAGTTTACTCCAAGGGTGAATCAGACTTCCCTCCTCCAAAGGACAAGACAATAAGTACCATTATATTAGATATTACTAGACCAGGCATAGGCAACCTTCGGCACTCCGGATGTTTTGGACTACACCTCCCATGATGCTTTGCCAGCAATATGGATGTAAGAGCATTATGGGGGATGAAGTCCAGTGGCACAACCTCTGGAGTGCCGAAGGTTGCTTATCCCTGATCCAGACCATAGTATGTATTTCAAAAATTGCAAAGATATTCTATAAAACATAAAAAAATAACTGTATTATGGATATTTTTTATTATTATTTTAATTTATATTTTTTGCTAATTCTATGGTAGTTGAAAGGGTAAATTGCCTTTTGAAAGATACAAATTCGGCTTATTTCTATTCAGTTTTTCTATTTTACTTACTTTTCCCATTTCTAGAGCAAATTTGGAACTTGATAAATAAGCTCGAGGCTTAAGCTGTTACTCATATTTCATCTCAAGTAAATAGTATCACTGGCTGGTAATATGATAATGTAATGCTTATAGAATTCTTTGTAGATATCCTTCTATCTCGCTACTGTTAGGCACACGTCACACCTCATGTGTGAGTATATGATTGATTGTATAACAGTCAGAGTTTAAACACAAATTTGTCTTCACTTTGTCCTTAATCTTGATTTGCCCTGTAGGTTAGTCTTATCATAAAGACAGTATGAATGACTATCTCAGCTCTTTTGCTCATTAATACAGTTGGAAATTGATGAGCAGTCCTCGGAAACTGTGGATTTTCTAGTATAGAATTATAGCCCTTATTTATTTTAGAGGAGTCATGCAGTTTTCTAAGTAAATATATGTAAAATATCTCATCCACCCAAAAATAAACACTATAATTAATTGCCTGATATAGAAAACTGACACATTGAAATTGTGGTTAGCTGATGTTAGGTAAAAATCTAATTTTCTCTGTGGAATATCGTGACTGTGTAACTGAAAGTAGATTTTAATTAGAGGTATATACGGAAAAAATGATGAATAATCTCTCGAAGAGTGTCAATATTTGTGATGTGTTTTATTTTTTTTCTGTGTTACTATTTTATTAGAATTGATTCCAAATAACAGAATCCTAATTATAAGTAGAGCTTGTGGTATGAATTAAACAAAGTACATTGGGTTATGGGACAAAGTACAAAGTGTGCAGGTTTAGAGACCGCAAAGAAAACCAAAATAATCAAAGGAAGAAATAGACTTACAAAATTAGATTTTTACTCATCGTCACTGAATTTATTATAAATACATGTGCAAAGAAACCTTGGAGAGTGCATGCCTCCTAATTACAGGAGCATATGACATCTAATCCTAATTTGTCTCTGCATTAAACTTTAGCTACTGACGTTTTGGTTGGACTTTGTTCCATAACTCTTGTAATATTGCATTTCTGCTGTTCTTGTATTTTTTTAGCCGTTATGCTAACTATGCAAACTCCATTTTGCTAACAAGAAACTCCATTCTATGAAAATGGGCCTATCAAATCTGCAATGCTGAATCAATATATGTGGTAAACGTCTGATTATAATAGTTGGCATAAGTTATGTGCTAGCCTTGTTCTGGCTTTATTCTAGATGGTTTTAGTTAAATTTTCATATCTACTTTGTTATGTAAATTAACCCAGGACATACTTGAAAATTAGAGAAATCTCAATGTATCCATCATGGTAAAATATTTTATAAATAAATAAATAAATTGAGGAATTTTGGTATCTAATACCATCCTTTATGCCTACAATTAGAACCTATTAGGTTAATAAGTATTATCGGTAATTCTGCATATGTAATAGGTGTATAAGTCTTTCCAGATTGCTCAGAACCCATTCTTCCATACTGACTTATGGTTTTACTTTGAATGAGTAAAATTGCAATATTATAAACAGATCTGCAAATCAGTAATACTTGGTCTGGTTTCATTTTATTATCCACCTGGAACAAACATGATGATTGGATCATATAATCATAAACGTATCACAGTCACTATAGATGGCATTATTCCTTGGTGGCTGGGTGGTTACCTTACCAAAGGTCCGACAGATCGTAAGTGTGATTAGCACTCATCAGCTGCACTGTTTGGAACATATTCTTAAAATGTCTAAAATCTAAAAGGAAACAAGTGACTGCAAACAGATCTGCAAATCAGTAATACTTGGTCTGGTTTCATTTTATTATCCACCTGGAACAAACATGATGATTGGATCATATAATCATAAACGTATCACAGTCACTATAGATGGCATTATTCCTTGGTGGCTGGGTGGTTACCTTACCAAAGGTCCGACAGATCGTAAGTGTGATTAGCACTCATCAGCTGCACTGTTTGGAACATATTCTTAAAATGTCTAAAATCTAAAAGGAAACAAGTGACTGCAAATATGGTGAATTACCGTTAGCTGCTGGAGGTGTATCTTGGCCAATGGTGCACAAAGAGGTAGGATTTTTTTAAATGTATTTTTGGCATTTGAGGAGGGTGGGCTGGACCACTTCAGGACAGGTTAGGAAAACCAAAACCTTTTGTTATGAAGTTCAGTTCAGTAAAATGAGAGAATGCGTGGCATTTGTAACATCATCTAATGTCGAACAATAGCTTTGTATTTTCTTACCTTTTTGTATTTGAATCAATAATTTTGTTAGAGTGCATTTTGACGTAATTTTTTTTCCATATTTTAAACAAGAATTGAATGCAATATGATTTATAATGTGAGTGACATGCACTTCCATTATCTGTGGAAAGATAAGATAACATGGAGGATGTGCCATTCTGAGCTTGTGGTTTTGCAGGCAATCGAGGGAATCCCCATAACAGTCAGTGACTCGTACAACCTTGCACATGAGTAACTCATCAAAGGCATTCTATATTAAATGTTGTTCAGATGCAGAAACTGTCTACAAGTGTGATTTAAATGTATTTCAAAAACAGAGATCAAAAGAAGCATTAAGTTCCATAAATAAAGAAGCTTTAGTTTTATATTTTACTTTTTTTACGCTTTTCTATTTTCCTGTCATTAAAGTGAAGTGTATATATGCTTGTAAAGATAATCTTGATCTGTTTATGCATGTTGTTATCCTTCCTAATTTGTACTGGTACATCCTACATACACTTTGATACTTGCCACCACAAACGGACAACGTACTACGTCATATGTGAAGGCATACACACCTTCATATCTGCACACACTCACACTGATCCTCATCATGCATGTTCATACATATATAGTATCATGTGTGCATGCAAATATTTATATGCACCCACATACATATTCAAATTAGCATACAACTACAGTCTCATACAGACACACAGATTCATGGCCTAGTGTCGTGGGTTAGTGGTGACAAAATGAGCCCCAGTTTGTGTCCTATTGTGAGGTGCACACCTTGACTGGGATCAGTAAGTAAAGGATACCAATTTCATAAACCAATAAGAGCCTGGAACTATGTTGTATCCCTTCAGAGCTTCAATTAAGCTGTAAGGGTACCAACAAATTTTGAGATGTGATGGGGCCCAGTTGTAGCCCTGTGTCCAGTCAGACAGGGGACCTCTAGCAGATGGTGGACAATGGACAAGAGATCAAGTGTGTGTGTGACCAAGTGGGCAAAATGTTCCTTGTTGTGTGTTACAGGCTCATATGTGTCTGGTGCTGGAGTAGTTGTTTTAGTGAGTCCTGGAGTGGTGTGATTGGAATGTATGGTGTTTGTGATACTTACCCAAAGATGTGGAGCATTCAATAGCAGAAAGGCTAATTCTCCTGCTGGCTACTAAGCTGTCCACACTTTCCATCCAACTACGCGTTGCAGCTGATAGACAACAAAAGTCAGTTTTGACATTTGGGATATTTAACTTGAAATGAAAGGGGACATGAAGAGCATGGGGCTTCCAGCTCTATTCAACATATACCTTTTTAGATTAAAATATATTTTTAATTACCGTATATACTCGAGTATAAGCATTTTTTTGTGCTGCAAAACCTCCACTCATCTTATACTCGAGTTAATGTCTGTATTATGGCAACTTACATTGCTGCGGGGTTACCGTGGCGACACTCCACGCAGCCGCGAGACTTACAGTGGGAGCTGACCGGAGGAGAGAGAAGGGAGCTGACAGGAGCTGCTGTGAAGGTAAGTTACAGCTCGCTGCAAGCTCCCCTCCTACAGCCCATCCACTGGACCACCAAGGAATGAGAGCCCCCTCTCTGGCCAGCTAACAAGCAGGGAGGGGGGACGAAAAAAATATAAATAAAAATTTAAATAAAATAAAAATAATATATTAATAATATTAAAAAATAATAATAATATAAAAATAAAATATAATATATAAAAAATTTATATTAAAATAATAATAATAATTAAAAAAATAACACACACACTGCATTCATACACACCCACTGCATTCATACACACACACTGCATTCATACACACACACACTGCATTCATACACACACACTGCAATTTATACACACACACACTACACACACTGCATTCATACACACACTGCATTCATACACACACACACTGCATTCATACAAACACTGCATTCATACACACACACACTGCATTCATACACACACACACTGCACTCATACACACACACACAACCACATTCATACAAACACATACACACTGCATTCATTATATACACACACTGTAAATAAATATTCAATTCATATAATTTTGGGGGGATATAATTTTATGTAGAAATTTACCAGTAGCTGCTGCATTTCCCACCCTAGTCTTATACTCAAGTCAATAAGTTTTCCCAGTTTTTGGGGGTAAAATTAGGTGGTCTCATCTTATATCCAGGTCAACTTATACTCGAGTATATACGGTATCTTCATTCCTCAACCATATAGTGGTCTTGATTTAATATTTTTTTTATAAGCTTTTCAAATGATATAATGCTTTCCAAAGTTTTTTTGCTGTTGTAATATTATATTCTATTTTTATATATGATATATATGTCTTTTTAATTTTAATATTTAAAAATATATATTTTAGAAGTGTATCCAAAAACATGAAATCAAGGCAATTATCAGTTGCTTGAATTAAACTAATAATATTATAGTATCTAGCCCAGAAGAGTAAATTCAGCTTTCAGTTATGTGATGGAGCCATTGAAGAAATGTCTTGCAGTTTCATCAGAAATGTTGAACAAAAGGTGGCCTTAGCTAATGGCTATCAAGTACTCTCAATGTACGAATGCATTTTTCTTTCCAATTAAAGCCAGGTGCAAAATTCCAAACAATTTTCTTGAGTATTTCCTCTGACCCGTAACACGTCTGCTTGTATTTAGTAATTAATCTTAGAGGGACGTTGTTGCAAAAAAAAAAAAAGTTTGTTGTTTTTTATTTTTAATTAGCATTGTGCATCTTCCATTAGATGTATAAACTCTTCAGCAGTCTTCCTGTAGCTAAAACTATAATTCTACCCTGTAAAATTTAGCATTTTTCTAAATGTGCAGTATTAAGGCATAAAGGAGTTTCTCTAGTGAAGAAAGAAATAAAGAATTCAATTTGGAAGAAAAAAACATGTTGAGTTTATAGTATTTATAACTTTTACCTGGTATCATACAGGATAAAGCAGCCCAGTCATAGTATCTTAAATTATAGTTTTTGAGTCTAGAATGACTGCAAATAAAAATTCAGGTCCCTTGAACTCTATGTACAGCTGATTCAGAGAATGTTTAGTCTGGATCTACTTTTACAGACCTCATAATATGGTCCTCTTCTTTATCTTTAAATGGACAACTTAAGCACCAAAACAACTTTAACGTAATTAAGTGGTTTCGGTGTACAGATCACGTCCCTGCAGACTCACAGCTCAATTCTCTGCTGTTTAGAAGTTAAATCAGTTTGTTTTATACAGCCATAAATTCCCTGGCTGCAACTCATACAGACTCCCTATAAAAAAAGTTTAATTTTTGCAACACAGTGTGTTTGCTTAAGAAGTTTTTATCACCTGTTTTGTTGAACTTTAACCACACACAGGAAATGGTTGCAGGTTAAAGCATACAATTAACAAAATAGGAGATAAGCGATTCTAAATTGAACACACTGTGCAATAAGGTAAGTGAAAAAAATGTGGACTCTTTTTTTTAGAAAGTGTAGACGGAGGGGTTAAAATAATGTATTTAACCCGTAAGTAGCAGATAATTGAGCAGTGAGACTGCAGGGGTATGATCTATACACCAAAACTGTTTAATTATGCTAAAGTTGTTTTGGTGCTTATAACGTCTCTTTAAATTCTGTTCCTTCTAACTTATGTTGCTAAAATGTTGTTTAGTAAAACCAAAACACTATTTATGGGGAGGTCTAATGTGCGTGCACGGCCATTGGCGCGTGCGCATTAGGTCTCCCCCGCCGGCTGACGTCGGCGAGGGAGGAGAGTAGGTGGAGCCGGACCCAGCACAGAGGGACATCGGCGCTGGACTCCGGTAAGTCACTGATGGGGTTTTAACCCATTCTGCAACATGGGATGGGGGTGGGAGGGAGAGGGGTACTGTAGGGTCCTGCAGTGCCAGGAAAACTAATATGTTTTCCTGGCACTGGAGAGTCCCTTTAAAATGATACCATACGCATCAAAACAACTTTAGCTTAAAGAAGCCGTTTTAGTGTATAGATAATGGCCATGTAGCCTCACTACTCAATTATCTGACTTTTTAGGTGTTAACCCATTAAAGGACAAATGTGACATCAACACTATATTTTAATATAATAACCCTTTCATTAAGTTTTGAAAGGAAATGGATTATTTGTTAAATGAAGTATATGTAAAAAGAAAATGATAAAAACTCACCTCTACCTTTAGTATATGACAGGATCCGTCAGCCATATACATACACAGTGGGTCAGACAGTGTTTGAAAACGAACTGTTAGTCTCTATGGTTTTCCAAGCTTCTGTGCGGGGAGTGAGTCAGGGAAGACCAGAGAGACTATATAGAGGTTTTTAACCACTGTCTGACCCAAGATGTGTGGATATGGCTGAAGGATTCTGTCATATACTAAAGGTAGGGGTGAGTTTTTATAACTTTTTACATATACTTAATTTAACAAATAATCTATTTTACTCTTGTTGAAACTTGATGAAAGGATCATTATATTAAAAATTAGTATTGAAGTGACAGTTGTTCTTTAAATCATTTTTGTTCCTGTTTATGCAGCCCTAGCCACACCTCCCCTGGCTGTGACTCACAGAGCCGGAATGAAAAAAGGCTTCATTTTCAATCAGATGTTAACTTGCTTTAGAAGTTTTTATCTATTGCTCTGTAAATTGAATTTTAATTGCACACAAAAGGCTTCTGCAGACTCCAGTAGACTATTATTAGAGCAGGTGATAAGAATTTCTAGATTTAACAGAATTTTTTATAGAATTGTAAACAAAAGTGTAAACATAAGATGACTCTTTACAGGAAGTGTTTAGGAAGGCTGTGTAAGTAACATGCAGGGAGGTGTGACTAAGGCTGTATAAACAAAGTGATTAAACTCCTAAATGGCAGATAATTTAGCAATGAGACTCCAGGGGCATGATCTGAACACCAAAACTGCTTCATTATGCCAAAGTCGTTGTGGTGCCTATAGTGTCCCTTTATGGAACAGTGAGAGTGTATATAAAAAGTGCTGTGTTCTGAAAAGTAATCTAAAGTACAAAAAGTGGGGCAGTCCACATGAAAACCAGTGGTACCAGCAGGCATACTACATTGGAGACAGTGCAACTTATCCTTGCTCGCATAACTTTTCAGCATAGGTACTTTTTAAATATAACTCCATCCATCACTTAGATGTGCCATAGGCCAGATGGAAAGCTCATTTGCCCAAAAGCACTTTTAACATTGCATTTAAATAGAAAACAAAATTGTGGTGTCCTTTGTAGGGCTGTGTGAAAGTTTAAATAGTAACAATATAAATAGCTCTTTCCAACTCTATTCAGAATTATGTGCGTCCTGCCAAAATACTCATTAGATATATTGTAAATTAAAATGATATATCAATGAGCTCTAGGACAATGAGATGACAACGTGTACAGGTAGGCTTGTCAATTATATGACATACAGACAAAAACATCAAATAAGCACTAATAAAAGGTTTTGTTTTTATGATATAACCCAAAGCAACAACCGAGACAAAATTGCACCCACCTGTACCTGAGGGAAGGTGTGCTTAATACAGGATAATTGTTAGGACAATGGTTTTAACAAGGTGCTACAAATTAACAGTGTCAAGAACCAAAGTTCAACCAAAGTACAACGCATAGTCCATTCTGTCCTCCTGGGAAAAAATGTTATACACACGTGTGAAAACGTGACACTGACAGGGAAAACACAGTAACGATAAATGTAGATTCACCTAAAAGGTCAATTTAGTCTTTGAAGAGACGGGAGGAGGTGAGCAGGAGGCTGTAAACAAACATGTAATATATGTTGCACACAAGAATTTAAACAAATAAATCATAATAACAAAAATTGATAAGTGTATTCCTTGATCTAGAAAGTTTGCTGCAGTTGGATATGTTTAAGTTAATTATTTTTGTAACTAGATTATATTATTGGACATGGGCCATTGAGTTTTATGTATTCTACTATTTATGCTTAGCAATGATTATAAAGCAAGTGCCTTAAAGTGGCCCCACCAATATAATATCTTTATGAAATAATCATATTTTACAAAAAAAAAAACAGTTGTTGACAGGGGTACTTCAATAAGTACTTGTGCTTTCTGAATTCTTTGTATTTATACAACCTTTCTGCTTCGGATGAAATAACTAACAAAGGCCTCAATTTAATATTTTTTAGATAAGCTTTTTAAAATATAAAATATTTTTGGATAAACTACCATAATATATATATATCAATATATCAAAAAATATTAAATAATACAATAATTTTTAAAATATTAAATAATTTTCAAAATGTATCCAAAGATATTAAATCCTTTGTAAAGCTTACGATATGAGCTTAAGTTATTAAATTAGGGATTGAATTGGCAAGAAACATATAAATAAATATCTTTAATTATATTACAGTTCCCTCCATGCTTTCAAAGGTGAATGCTTTTTAATATGCATGCACCAACTTGGGATGGCTGCATTTGTAATGTATTTATATTTGGGCCTACAGAAGTAAAAAGTAACATAGAAAACAAAAATGTTTATTAGTAGTATTATTATTTTAATATGATCTCAACTGAAAATATTGAAAAAAAAATGTTATGTCTATGAGGACAGCACAGAGTGTTTACAGAGTACAGTATTTATAGAGTGGGATAATGGCTCTTTAAGAACCTCTATCGAATCATCTGTTTATATTGGATCATTTGCTTTAATATAGGATCATTTGTTTGTGTTCACAAAGGACAGAGTGGGCAATGCTTTGCACTTCTTATTTTTTAACTTAGATTTTTGACACTTTTGCCCATGTAGTTATCAGGCTATCACTTAATAGCACCGTATCATTGGGATAGTATCTAAGGAGATGGGGTATGTAGACTAAACTCCCTAGTGATAACATATGATTTTTTTCCTATAGAAACCTGCATTGTTTAATGTGTGCTCCCTAAGTGGGGTTGTGATTATTATAAATTAAAGGCTTGCTGCCCCCCATCCCCTCCCCCCCACACACCCAGATTGTCTCTGGTCCCTACGCTGATGTGCCATATGTATATGTAGTGATGACCTAACAGTAAAAGTTGGTGATCACAATTTTTAATTCTAACTAATTGCCTATATCCTAGGATAGATTAAATCCTCTTATATAAAGTTTACCTTGTTCCTTTAGGTTAAATGGAAGAGCAATACTTTGCTAGAGCCCCCACCCTAAGAGCCAAAATTGATTTTGAAGTTTTACAAGTGTTATATGTTTTCATTGCAATCTACTGTAATCTTGGGGAACAAGAGACCCTTTGCTTGAAAAGGTAAATATATTTTTTTTCAGAAAATGAGTCTCTTACCTCTCTAGGTGGAGTAGGATGTGGGGTTCAGGGAATCTTTTGATACTTTCACATAGTTCTTTAGATAGGAGGAAATTAGACAGCACTGTGTGAGTTAAGGTACAAAAAATGCCTTCTGCATTCAAGGTCATTAAAATCAAAATTCTATGAAGTTAAGAGGGCACGTCAGCTCTAGCTGTTTGTGATCAGAAGTAGTAAAGGGTTAGGTCCTTAATTTTTAATTAGGATATATAGGTGATGGAAGTGCACTCAATCCTTCGTCTGGAATTCAGCGTGCTCTAATGGATAAGTCCCAGTACCAAAAGAGGACAGATTGTAGCATTTGAATATAGAAAATAATAAAGGCACTCCAACGAATTCCTAAATATAGGCAATCTTTATTGGAACAAGGAACAAAACAGCAACATTTCGACCCCTTAGGGCCTTTGTCAAGCTTTAGGCTACTAAATATTTAGACGTGGGTTTATTATTTAAATAAAGAACCTTTCTTTTTTTCGGTTAAAAAAGATCATTACCTTTTTTTTCATAAAAATTATTTATCTAACCTTTAATTATATTAAATGAAAGAAAAATATGTGATGGGTGTCAGGATTGAAGTGTCAAACACTCAAATCTAATACATTTTCACACTTCTACTAACAAGAAATTGAAATTAGCATATAAGACAAAAAATCTTAAGTAAAAATTACTTCCTCACTTTTAACATAACCAAATAACTAAACAAATAGCCAATGTCTTTACTGAGCCATTCTCTCTCCTTTCTAGGGATCATTACAAAGCTACAATACCGGACATTCAGAAAAAGCCATGAACTCCTTGCAACATGTTTCAATCTTCTATTTTGGTGTATTCGGTGATATATCACAATTGTTTACATTTTAACTTGTTTATTGCAAAATTTCATAAAATTAATAAAGGGTCATCTTAATAAAGGGTCATCCATCTGAATTTAGGGAAACAGTATAACTACATATAGACTATGTTTGTGGATGCTTGTGAAATGCATTGTCCTCTACAGACAGATGCTCTTTCGGGAAAATTAATTAATGAACAAGGATAGATTTTCACCTCTTTACCCTTAGCTCCGCAGCAAACCTAAGCTAAATAAACATGTGACCATTCAATCTTCACCACTTAAGGTTAACTTGAGTTTATTATTCAGGCTACTGCCCTTGTGTATTAAGAAAAGCATAAATTATGCATACTAATTACGTTGGATGGGGCAGCTATTTAATTAATTCTTTTAATTAAACTGCAACACAGTGGATTTGTGCGTGAAGGTCTATATTTCATCTTTAAACTGTGTTAACCTTCATCTTTGTCTGAGCATATCACACACATATTGAAGAAGGCTTGCGGATGGCTTCATTAACCCTCTTTAAGCTGCCCTGCAATGTGTTGCAAGATCTCTTCATTGTTTGAAACTGGCATTGTACAATTCTGAGAAAGTAAACTTTGATGATACCTGGTTATCAGGTATAGTGATATCACGTAATATTCTGAAACAGAACCTAGCAGTGGGAGACCTTTTTTTTTTTATTTGTTCAGGTTTTCCGCCATATTTCTTTATCCATGTTCTAGATCAAGGGTAGGAAATATATTAGTAGTACTGAGCCAAAACGAGATCTTGAAGTTCCGTTGGCGTGCCAGTGCAATATTTTAAAATGTTGGTGTGTATGTTGATTGCGTTATTTATGGATGCTGCCTTTGCTTTGTAACATTGTATGTGTATATATGTGGACTTTTTATATTATATATGTCATGGGTAGTTTGTAATATTGTGTATGATACCTATGAATGTTGGCTGTGTATGGGGGCTGCTTATGGAATTGTGTCTCTGGATGATATGTCATTTTGTGTGTTTGGTTGTGTGTGTGTGTATGTGTGGTGCTGCTTGTGGTATTGAATGTGAGAGGCTGATTGTTGGGTTGTATGTGTGTATGTGGATTGTCAGTGGTGTTATATTTGTGGGAACTGTGTGTGTTTTTTGTCATTCTTTGTTTTATTGAAACAGGGTAAGTACAGTACAGAAAGAAGAAGAGATACATCAGCCAAAACAAGACATATGAGCTGTGTACAATGTCAAGAATGTCAAGGATACTTTCTGAGTGGATGCTTCTTTTTATGAATGTAAGGGTATGTAGGCTGACATAATGTGAGTTGCCAATATGCTTGTCTATATGAAATGAACATGCTAAACTTAACTGAAAACAAAAAACAGGCTTTAACGAAATGTTTAAAATCTATGATTTTGGGGAACCAAGGTGACGCATCTCAGAGAAATAAGGTGACATGCAGCTCTAGTTTGCTTGATCTTTGGCTTGCTCCTCTCACACCGCCAGCGAGCATTCACCCAATACCCATGCTGACTATCAGAGTCAAGTATGGAAACAGTTCCCAGGTAATCCAAGATAGGCCACTCCGCTGGCCCCAGGCTGCCTTAAGAGCTTCTGTGCAGGTCCCACTGCTCCGGTTTCCCACGCCACCATGAGTAATGTCTCGGTAAGGTGTAGTCACCGCTTGAGATCAAGGTTGCTCCTTCTGAGGATGTGGGTCAGGCACCAGGGTTTTCCCTCTTCAGGCTCTAGGCCCGGGAAGGCAATAGCGGCGTTAGAAGACTTGGGACAGGATGTGGCTTTCAGGCGAGCCTTCTTCTTTGTCGGCTTCTCAAGTCTGGGAGCTGGTAGTAGTCTCCGAGACTTGCCAGCCTTGTGGTACGGAAAGCCGGGAGGTGAGTTCCACTGCTTGTCAGTCTTCTGCTGCTCTCCCTTGGTCTGTGCCCCTCTATTACACAGCTTCTGCCAGAAGTCATTGAAGAGTGCATCCAGCCGCTGTTCAAAAGTCTCCAGAAGGCCTTGTGTCGTTGTGCCTGCACCACAGTTGCCATCTTAGTTCTGGCTGCGCTACAGTGCGACGTACCTGGAGCAGGTAAGTTACCTGATTCCACTTGCTGCCTTGAAGTAGAGCCTGTATAGTTGTTGTGCTGGGATAACCCTTATGGCAGGGAGGAAACAGCGGTCCCAATTGCTTCAGCGTTTTCAAGCAGGACAGCCATCAGGGAGATCGGCTTCCTCTCTCACTCTCGCATCCGCTGGTAGGTCACAATTCATTGTCGGGTTCAGGTTGCATCACCGAGCATGAAAATCCCCCAGGTCGAGACTCGGGGTAACACCGATACTCTTCTGCACCGAGATCGTAATTTTCGTGTATTATACCATAAATTGGTAGCTTTATAGCAGGTTCTTGCATGGAGCTCACGTTTAGTGCGACCAGCCTGTTCGGTGGCTAGGCCCTGCCCCCAACTGTGTGTTTTTGTGTGGGGGCTGTTTGTATTATTTATATGAGGGGGAGGCTTCTTCTGCAGCTCTGTGTATATCTAGCAGCATGGTTGGCTTCCCTTCGATACAGTGGGGGAGTTAATGGCAGAAGCTGTGATAGCTGCTGTGGGCTGCTTTACTCTAGGTCACAAGTGCTGCGAGGAAGTGATTTGATTTCACTCCCTCTAAGTGCTGCAATGCGTAAATTGTGGATTGTCCCTCACCACCTGCAATCACTGCTTGGGTTGTACTAGCAGGTATCTAATAATGTCCCACTGAGACTTCTAATAGGTCAGAGCCTATTTGGTTCTTGCATCCTGGAGTGCCGTGAAATGGTACCTCTGTAGCCATAGGTTGCTGACCCCTGATCTAGATAATTAAAAGGAAACATTTGGTACCTTAACAGCAGCATAATTGAAGTACAGTTTTCACAGTTACATGACCTTACAAGATGTCAGACTTCCGAGTAACTATTTTTTGTTCAAATCTATAAGGAACTCTATTCTATATAACAAGTTTTAATAATATTCCTACTAAATGTGAAAAATTATATTTATGTTTAATTTAGTACTGGTTACTAATGTGACATTAATGTAAAGTATTGGAAGTGGAACTTCTGACCATAATTTAGATGGACACCAATGGGTCCCAGCGTATGGGACAACTATTAGGTTGAATCTTTATAGGGTATACCAATTAGTAAGGAACTGCATTAAGTACATTGTGATACTAATAAAAGTAAACATTGCTATGTGTAATTTGCACTATAATAGCCCAACTACAGGAGCTGTTTATTTAGGGAGTTCTGAGTGTTTATATTTTAAGTTTATTTGCTAAAATGTCCTGTAACATAGAGAGTGATTTTTCAATTAATCAAGAATGTTATTTTAAAAAGTCCCCCCAAATTGACATCTAGACTTATGGCGATACTGATACGAAAGCATTTAATAACAACAAAGCACAAAATGAGAGTAAATCTGGTTATGGGCAGGGACCTTCTAAGGAGAACGGTATAAGCTCAGAAAGGAGGCCCACAGGTCAAGGTAAACAAGTTAAGTCAGGAATCATAATGTAATTTAAAAAAAAATATGAGTGGTAAATGGTAATTCAATATATTTCAGTGCAGTTACAGAGAAATATGAATATCTAAATAGAACCCCATAGCAGAAATTGTAAAGGAACAAACATACAACAACAAAAAAAAGAATTACATAAATAGATATAAGTGGCATAAATGCAAATTTTATAAAACTGAGCTATGTAACAAGATTCAGTACAAAGACGACAGATGAACTGTGTTGGGAGCGCAGTACTTCAACGTTACACAAACATGAACATAATTAAAAGTGGCAGAGCTTGTTTTGCCACATATTTTATGACAGTTAAAAAGATTTTCTGTACTTCCATATTGTCTCATGGTGTGCAAAGAAGACCAAGATAGGATCTGATTTGAAACTGCTATGAAGTTTAATTTTATCCCAAATCCTGTTGTTCTTTGTCAGTTACTACTGTCAACTTATTATGGCTGTACTTTCCATCCACCCTTTAATGTGCTTCCTACTAAACAGCTGGCCTTTGATGGTCTCAGGTCACCATTTGTCCTAACATAAAGGTTCAATCCTATCCTTTCAATATGCCAAATAATTTATTTAAACAGTCTGTTAAAAGCATGACATGTGCTTCATCAGTATAGTTTTACATTTTTAGGGCTGACTTTACATGTGATTTAGAGTTGGTGGTTATGTTCTCTACTTTATATGCAATTTAGGGGTTTAAGTTCTTGAACAGCCTTTTTACCATATAAAGTCCTCAACGTTTCAATGGAGGCGCTTGTTTAAGATATTTATGTCAAATTTACCTGAATATTCCCTACTGGAAGGAAGTAAAGGGCCTACTATCTGTATTTCATAGAACTATTGACATGGACCATGGGAACGTTCCTGATGTCCGGACTCATGGAAAGACTCACTACTACGAAGCAAAATCTTTTTAATAGATTTTCCCTTCAGAATGCAGGGCTTGGGCGGCTGTCTGGCTTTTAAACCTCCTTCTCCCATAGTCATAGCAAAAATCAAAGATAATAAATAAATGGTTAAATTGAACGATATGGTTGATAAAACTATCTATGTCTAATATAAAGTTTGGGATATCTGGACTAAATATATTTGAACTTAAATTGGCAGTCTTGAACTTGCCTATATGTAATCATATCAGAAATTCTAAAGCCTTTTAAGGTAATATTTGTGTCACATTACTTTTGATGTGTGTTCGCACTGTATACTTTGACATTTGCACCAAAGACAATTTTCTATGCTTTTCTATGTGTGATCATGCTTGCCGTGGACCCCCTTTTTTCCCTCCCTTCATGTCCACCTCTTTTATTTTTAGTTATTTTTTATTTTCACTGAATGACACATTCTTTTTTTTGTAAAATGTAAAAAGATGTGTTAATGGCAGGCATACTTCTATCACAATTGTACACACCATATACTTATGTCTTGATGCTGCACGACATTTTCATTAGCACACCTTATCTGTACATATGCCTGCTCATGAGTAAATAGCGAATTTAAAAAGAAATGCATCAAATTTGCTCACAGCAGCCAATAGCACTGTTGCAATGTTATTGTAAGACATGGTTGCTCAAGATCACTTGCTGGGCACATTGGCCAATAGTACAGTTGTTGGGCACAGCAAGTTCTCTAGAAAACAGATAATTAAATGCAAGACTGCTTACTGTAGACAGGTGAGAATAAACATGTAGCTGTGCGTTTTATATGCCACACTTACTGGGCACATTTGCTTGGCACAGTAGGTTCTCTGGCAGACAAAGCAGTCAAAGAGTAAAGCTACATAGAGTAGGGCACCAAAATGAATACATAGCTATGATTTGTAAGCCATGGCATATTTAAAGCACTTAAAACATTCCTTTACTTATCCAACAGCCCGGAGCTGCAGGTGCTTGCAATAGGCTTTACTTAACTTTTGTATTATTATTATTATCATTTCACAGTGCTTTACTATATTATAAGAGGAGAAAACAATAAATTATACAATTACAAAATGTTACAGGAACAATAGGTTGATGAGGACCCTGCTCAAACTTACAGTAATTGTATCTGCATGTGTGTCAGTGTAATGTCTGTGTAAGTGTATATGTTTCAGTGTTTGAATGTGTTTCAGCATTTGTATATATGTGTCTGTGCATCTGCATGTGTGTTAATATGTGTATCTGTGTGTCTGAATAACTGTATGTTTGTCAGTGTTTGTATCTGTGTGTCTGTAAATCTGTGTCCGTGTTCATATCTGTGTATCTACATGTGTGTCTGTGTGTCTATGTATCTGTATGTTTGTATCCGTTAGTGTCATTGCTTGTATATGTGTATTTGCATGTGTGGCAGTGTTTGTATCTGTGTGTCTGCACATCTGTATGTATGTTAGTATTTGTATCTGCGTATCTGCTAGTGTGTCAGTGTGTATCTGCACTGTATAAACTAGATTATATAATATACATGTACAGAGACATATAACTGGGGCAGACGAGAAGCAAGGGAGTCTAGGGCAGGGTATAAATTTGAAATAACAGCAACTATAGTATTTACAAACATTTTGCTAATACGCTAAATACAATTTATGATAATTGTTGCTAAGGTGTACACAAGTGAAGAAAAAGTTGGGAACCACTGGTCTAGAGGATGCATTTAGCCACCAGGAAAAGAACATGGGCAATGTCAATTCATTTTGCAAAATTTGTAAAGTATGCAGAAAAAGAAATCAGCTTTACTTTTGACAGATATTCCACATCACGGAAAAACAGAATGACTGTATATACCATTTACCGAGCAAAACACAGTTCCTAAACTTTTGTGTACTCCCTCCATAATCAATTGGTTTTACTACAAATTCTAGATCTGACTGATAATATATAGTCTCCCTTTAAAAAAAAGAATAAACCATATGTGTTTGTGTTTTTTTTTTTGTTTGGTTTTCCAGTTATCCTTTTTTTTAACTTCTTGTTCCTAAATTGAAAGTCAGCACAATAATCTTACTGATCAATGGCAATGAAAGAGGTGCCATGCTGCAGTATAAATAAATAGCAAGGGAAATTGCCGAGCTCCTGTTTGGCTCATCCTCTAAACAGAGACTAGCCTGTAGCATGACACTTTGCTATTGGGAAAAAGCTGAGAGTGCCTTGAAGCCTTATTTAAAGCGACATATGTTTTTTTTTGACGCACAATCTGGCTTGTATTCCCAGCTGACCCATAATAGATAAAGCAACTGTCAGATGTATGCTACCCAAGAAACATGGCTCATTCCTAAACTGTTGAGGTTGTTTTCTTGCCATACATGCATTGAGCTGTCAAGGAATCTAGCAAATATCTTTTGCCATGTGCGAAAAGTGTTTTGGGTTAAAATGATCTTTGTTTTGCTCTTTGACTAATGCCCTAGAAATATAAACCAAAGGAACCTAGATCTCAAACAATATTGGACCTCCAAAGAGCTATATCAGCCACCTTTGCTTAAAGGTGTCTATAAAAAGAAGAAAAAAAAAATGATTTTATTGTACACGTTATTTGAATTTACAATGGAAATAATTATTCCTGGATGGCATTACGGTATATAATTCATAATACAATATAAATATATAAATTCATATTTTCAATGCTGGAAATATTTTCAAAGGTTTCAATTATCTTCATCAAATGGCTTGATTTGAATTACTTAAATTGAATTACTTTCATTTTCTAATTACTGCCCCAACCCTGTTTTCTCCTTTGCTACTCGTAACAAAAAAAGTCTAACCCTTCTCTTACAGAACTTTAAACAATTTTCTGTAAAATATCCTTGTAGTGTATTTTTATTAAGTTGTTCCGTAAACCCCAAATTTTATTTTTCACCTAATTTCCAAACAACTACTAACCATCTCACCCAACATTATCTTGCAGGCCTTGATTAGTATTCAGTATGAAATCCTCTGTAATTGCCTCTTAATCATCTCACTAATTACTTAATTGTTCATAACCTAAATAGTATTTCAACATTGCAACAACCATCAATTTTATTTTCTCCCCTCTGCCTTTTCTCTCAGCCTTTATTATTTCTATCAGATTATAAATTCATGGGCTATCCCGATAAGCACTTTGGAGAAAAAAAAAATCTACAAGTACTTTGGGCAAAATTCTCTATATTTTTATAATGGTGTGTCTATCAATATGTTTTATTCTGAGTTTACAGTGAGCAATTATTACATCAGTGATAGTTTTATGTTTGAAATAAAGCTACTTTTTTTCATTTAAATGGACATTCCAGACCCCTAAAGCACTTTAGCTTGCAGAAAATCTTTATGTGAGAAGAGGGTGTCCTCTTTTTTAATTTTGGAAATAGTGCAGATTTCAAGAGAAATTTACACTTTTATATTATACTGTTACACTCCCCGAGGATTTTAAGCAAACAGTTCCTGTTACTTCCTGGTTTGGTTAGCTCATTTGCACTGAACTCAAGAGGCAGCAATTGCTCAGAGCACCTGCCTTGCAAAGACTTCTCATTGAGCTTCATTGGTAATTCTGTGATTGGACAGCGGGAGAAAGACTGGGCCCAGTTAGAAGAGGAAGGCTTGCAAAGGCACCAGACATGAGAACTGGAGCTGTCTTTAGATATAACTCCAATGAATAAAATGCATAATAGATGATAAAATCTCAAGTTCAGAATCATTGTAGAAGAGAGATAGGGATCTTGAGGCAGGAAAAAAATTTCAGTCCACGAATAGAACAATGGGAAAATTGGGTCTCCAAGTTGGAGAATACTAGGGTTTAAACCTCCCTCAGGGATTAGACATGCACAAGGTTTTCTTGAGGGCTAAGTTCTTTGATCCGGTTAAGTGTTAGTGGAGAGGTTGGAAGACAGGAGAGAGTAAAAGAAGTCTGTTTCATATTACTTAATGTCTTCTACTTTCATATTGATACAACCTATTTGATCCCTATTACAGGATACATACCAAATAAGACATATTGCAATATTAAACTCAATCAGTGGTGGATAGTCTCTCGATGTGCTCCTCCATTTGTCTGTGTGTTTTTTTTGTTTATTTGTTTTTTATATACAGGATCCATATACAAACTACATGTAATTTTTTGATGTAATATCTATACTTCCTGCGTTCATGTATTATTTCGTTTGTTTTAGTCTCTTTTATACATGTTCTAAGATCGTCTTTTGTCTATTGTGGAAAAAAAAAATGAAGAAATCAATAAAGATTATAAATATAAAAAAAATGCATAATTAAATGCATGTACGTTTTCATTTGGGGTATATCTGCTAAGCAGTGATTTTTATTTATTTTGTATTTTGTCAGTGGTGTGGCGAATCAACTACAGGACACAATAAAGGTTCATCAAGTACACATCATCTTCAGACAATTGTAGTCAATTGTAAACCAAATTGCATAATTTAGACTCACATATCTGAATTACAACTTAACTTTATCAGCCTAAATAATTGTTTCCACCTAGAATGGAAACATAGTGTTACTTAAAATGTTTCCTCTCCTATTATAATCTTTGGGAGGTGTTAAAACTGGACTTGTGCACAATTTTATTGCAGGTGGTACGGACTAATCAAATTCCTTTAAATCTATGTCTTTTACATAATTTTCCACAGGTGATTCTCAGGCGAAAGGAATATGATGTTTTTTGTAGCATCTCTAAACAGTTTGTACACAAGGTTAGTTAAAACCAAATGTGAAATTACAATCACTAGTGGTGAAATTCAAATGCCATTTAGACAATACTGGTTGCTGGTTAAAGACAAGTGTAGAAGTAGAACCAAGTCCAAAGTTTGTTAAATGTTATTCTAGATATCAGCTACAAATGCTATGATTTCCTGTACGGTAATACTTATTACTTTTGTTGTGTAGGTTCTATGTATAAATCAGCTGTAGGTTCTATGTATAAATTTGCTACTGTTGGCATTGGTGCCAACAGTAGCAGATCTCATGATGCCCAAGTCAAATTGCTTCTGCAATCACTCACCAATAGTCATCAATATTTACTTTAACGAGTCAGTGGTGCAACCATGTAACAGAGTATCATGGAGATTATTAGCAATCAGCTAGTATAATCTGCATAATGCTATATTACATGGGTTCTCCTGGGTGCATGGAGGCTTCAAAGGTTGCCAACATTTCTGGAAAACAAGATGACTATTTTGCTACTTCAATAACATAATCATTGTCTCTTAGATAAATATTTACTGGCATTCTGATTAAAAAAAAAAAAAAATTGCCATTTGTCAACCCTTGTGTAAGAGAAACCATTTAATCAGTTTACAGTGGAATGTGCTGGTGCTTCTCAAATAAATTAGCGATAATTACAAATTACATTTTTTTTATTTTATTTATAGTGCCATCATATTCCCCAACAATTAATATTCGGAGAGAGACAGAGATGATACGTATTTCAATTCCATAAGCAAACTCGAAAAAGAGCATAAAAACACACAGTCAACACAGCTGATTGCCACTCCATCTGTATTATGGCACACAATGATAGTTAGATGTTAAAGGTTTGATAAATAGATCGATTTTATTTTATTGCCAGACCAGCCCCTGAAGTAAGTATTAAAATTTCCACTTGACTAACTGTACAATAAATAGCTGAGACAGTAGCGGTGAATATAAGACTTTTTTGCATAACAATGAAAAATTGCAGGATAATGCACTTTGCCGTTCAGTTTGTCTACATTATCATTTTGATTGGTTGAATGCAAAAGGAAAGAAAGATACACCAATAAACCCGTGTCAGTTTTTTTTTTTACTGTGAATAGATTTACTTCTGTAGCTTGGCGTGGACTGAACAAGGATGTTGAAAGCATTTCAATGGAAAGCAGGAATTGGTTTTTAGATGTTAAGTAAGATCATAGTGTGTACGTAGTTTAAGGATGGCAGTCGATGATGATGGCAGGCAACACCTCGGTACTGCATGGGTGAATGGTTACTTTAATATGTGGTGGACTGGTAGTACTGAACAAAGCCAGTTACAATAAAAATACGTAAAATACCAGAAAAAAACATATAGTTCTTACACAGTAGAAGTGGACAGAAGGACAACTACTGGTCTATGGAAGAAATGCAGAAGAAAACCAAATAGGGAGATGTAAATAGAATGAGCGAGACAAACAGTTCTGGAAAAATATGGATGAGAGACACCAGTAGAGAAAGTGTTTTTGTGAGTTGAGGGAGTGATGTTCGAGAGGGACGCGTGGGAAAGGGAGAGGAGAGGCAGAAGTGGAGGGGAAATGGGGAGACATGTGTGGGGAGTAATGGGGGAGAGACAAATATGGGAATTGACAGGAGAGATGTGGGGAAAAGACATTAGTGTAGGGAAATGGAGAGAGATATGAGTGTGGAGTAATGAGGGAGAGAAACAAATAGGTAGAGATATGTGAGAAGATGGGGAGACACCGGACCAGGGTTATAGGAAGAGTCCAGAAATATATCATGGACTCACGCAAGTTTAAATTTTTGTTTCTTAAATATTCTTTATTTTTGTTATGATATATTACAAAATAGGGACTAGGCCCTAGGGAATAGGGACTAGCCCTATTTAAGGACACAGGGAGTGGGGTTGTTTTAGGATGTGTTTATTTTGTACTTTGTATTGATACATGGTAATTATTTTATTGCGGTCCCTGAGGAAGTTCATAATGAACGAAATGCGTAGGACTACTTTTTCTGCAATCCATATCCTATGCTGAATTGGTGACTCCTTATATATATTTATATATTTTTTTGTTATTGATAACATTTTCTTAAATTTTAACCCTGACCTGTGGATGTCTCTTGGTGGAATAAGAATCTGGAGGTGAACAGAAGGATCGTTTTGGGCCCCCATTATACCAGGGGAGGCACCCTAAGAGCGCTTATACTTACCTATATCTAGTGAGTGCAATAGATTGCTGCGCACAGAATATTGTATTTTGTAACAATATCACACTATGTTTTATGCTTTCTCTGTAGATTCACACAGCCATATCCTGAATTGTTTTTGTTGTGGTTTCCTATATCCCTGAACAGTGCTGCACCGCTAACTTGAAGGCTGTCCTCTGGCTGAAAGCAACTCTTTGCAATGAGCCCTCCCAGTCAGAGACCTGAACGGGGCATTCTGAGGGGTCTGTTCTCAGCCAGGGGGCAACCTTCATTCATCAGGCAGTCCACTAATCCACCAGGGTCCCTCTTACTGCACAAAGGTAAGCAGGAGAGGGGCTTATCAAAAAGTATATAATACAAAAATAATCATAATCGAGCAGTCCTATGTAGGGAGGCTGAATATGGATATACAGCCTCACCACATACAATGTTATCCCCCATACAGTCACCCTTTCACGTCACCATCTTCCCCACAAACACATACAGTCACTAGTTCACATCAACCACACACACACCCTCTCCCACACACATACAGTCATCCTGTCCATCACCCCCTCCCCCAAACACACATACAGATACCCTGTCACATCTCCTACACACACATACAGCCCCCATGTCATATTATACCTCCCCACACACAAATAGTCATCCTGTCACTTTACCCCCTCTGCTCACACACACACACAACACACACCCAGTCACCATGTCACCATCACTCCCCACACTTACCCCTCACACACTGTCACATTGTCAAAGTCACCCTGTCACACTCACTCTGTTACAGTCACCCTGTTACACTCACTATGACACAACCACCCTGCCGTAGTCACCCTCATAAACACACAGACACCACCCCACAGACAGTAGCTCTCATACTCATGCAATCATTCCTCACACACAAAACACAGCCCCATTGTAAATACAACAAGACCACAAATACAACACACTGCAAGCAGCTCCCTCCACACATATGCCCACAGACACAGATATACAGACTCATGAAGACACAGATAGGGCTGCCATCAGAAATCTCCTAGTCCCTTAAAAAATATTCACCATGCTAATATGGCTGTGTAATACTTGGGTTATATTATTTGAGTGTTGTTTTTAGCTAAGACACTTTTTGGGTGCTGTTAATTTAATATTAATTATATTTTCAAAAATCTTTTAGTGCCATTTAAGCTTGTTTTTTAGGTGTTTTGAGGTAAGATTATATGCAACCGACAAACCTGGTGTCATGGTCAGAATGATGGACGTCACGTTCGTGAACTGAATCTTTCTTCCAAAAAATGTGATAGATAAAGCTGAGCTCCTGTATAAGAATAATTGCCAATCAATTTATTTATTTGCATTATCAGTCCACAATATGTGCAGCAAATGTCTTCCATCACAGTGTGCATGAGTATTTTATGGGTATCATCCCCCTAGATAAGTAATTAATAAAAGTTAAATTGTGCGAAATAAAAATATATTTATCACTGAGCTCTAAAATTAATTTGTACATGGCATATCATGTTCACGAATATATATTTCAAGTTTAAAATCTCATTAATATCTTTGCCGACCGATGGGCTGCAATGTTGTATAATCATTTGATGGTCTGTCAAACAAGTGTTTAACTATCACTGCCATTTTTATAACAGCCTCAATCCTGCAAAATGCTACCAGATTCATCCTCTATGGATTATTATTTCTCGAAGATAAAAGCACAAACAAGGTCTGCAGAATGTTTCTTAAATGCAGAATGTATATGCAAATTCTGAATTAAGAAACAAGAATGCTGGGAAAAGAATGTTAGCAAAGTCATGTTCGTAAGATTTTTTACAGAATGTTGTGACTTGCTTATTGCCACAGCAGAGTTCTGGTGTTTTAGTAGGGAGGGTTTGTAAGCACATTAGGACATGGTTACCTTATCTATGTACCGTAGTAACACAGGAAACCACAATTTCGATTTAAACAATATTAGAAGTTAAATGACTGGATTTGCATAAGTCATCATATTATAATAGCCATACTAAGGGAAATCAACCTGTGCCTTAACAGTGATTACTTGCACTCAAAGTGTGCTAGATTATAACAGGGGATCTTGTTACATATGTAAATATACTAACATGGAATTTGCATTAGCCATATATATTATAAGGTATGTACTTAGAAGAGTGATGTATATAATTAAAGTATTGAAATAAAGGATTTAATGTCACTGGATTTGAGTTTTCACCATTCATAATTTTTTGGTGCATTTCCCTCTAAGCAGAGTGTTGCAAGGTTCCAGAAACACCTGGGACTTGAGCCCTAAGGAAAGCTTAATGACCACTACGATAACAGAGAGTGGGGATACATGAAGACTTTTCCCCACATTTATGTCTCGTCCTCTCTACCCTTGAACAACATGCAGAAAGTGCTTATTAAGAACCTATCAGAAACAAGCACATTCTGCACACTACGCAACGAAAAAGGAGTGTGAAAAAAAGTCCTTTCACCACCTTAGAACCTTCTGTACACCATGGTGGCACCACCCCCTCTCCCTAACCTGGCAGGGAACTATACTAGTGATGTACAATTTAAATAATAGAAAAATACTATTATCCTCCTGCCCCCTTTAACAATTTTAAATCCCCACATCTGGGCTTTAACCACCTGTGCTTCCCCCTAGCATTAGTAGACGCTGAAGTTTAGATGATCCATCTCATGACAATTGTGTAGTAGGAGCAAGACTTCAGTAAAATGATGTTTAGATCTGCCACAATTCGATGCAGATCTCTAATCACTCCTTTCTAGTTTGATCTTGTTTCCTGTCCTAATCAAAGTCTATGTTCATTCACCCTTCAAACTGCCTTGAAAAGTAGCACCTAACAGCGGCATTAGAAATCTACATTTTACCTCCATAATCCCCAAACAGCTAAATGTAACCAGGAAATATCACATGATACCTACCTGCATTTTGAAATGAATGTTTTATTCTTTCAGTTTAGATGTCTACATTACCTAGCATCTCCCAATCACTGCCTTCCCCTCACCTGAGCGGTGGGTGGGGGCCCTAAATACCAATAGGGGGGACGACCTTATGTCCTCCCCCCGGCCCCCACCCCTCAGCGGTGGGTGGGGGCCCTAAATACTAATAGGGGGACCTATTGTCCTCCCCCCGGCCCCCACCCCTGAGCGGCGGGTGGGGGCCATAAATACCAATAGGGGGGACCTATTGTCCTCCCCCCGGCCCCCACCCCTGAGCGGCGGGTGGGGGCCCTATATACCAATAAGGGGGGGACCTATTGTCCTTCCCTCCGGCCCCCAGCCATGAGCGGTGGGTGGGGGCCCTAAATACCAATAGGGGGGACCTAATGTCCTCCCCCCGGCCCCCACCCATGAGCGGCGGGTGGGGGCCCTAAATACCAATGGGGGGGACCTATTGCCCTCCACCCCGGCCCCCACCCCTGAGCGGCGGGTGGGGGCCCTAAATACCAATAGGGGGGGAACCTAATGTCCTCCCCCCTGGCCCCCACCCATGAGCGGCGGGTGGGGGCCCTAAATACCAGTAGGGGGGACCTATTGTCCTCCCCCCCGGCCCCCACCCCTGAGCGGCGGGTGGGGGCCCTAAATACCAATTGGGGGGGACCTATTGTCCTCCCCCCAGCCCCCACCCCTGAGCGGCGGGTGGGGGCCCTAAATACCAATAGGGGGGACCTATTGTCCTCCCCCCGGCCCCCACCCCTGAGCGGCGGGTGGGGGCCCTAAATACCAATAGGGGGGAACTAATGTCATCCCCCCAGCCCCCACCCCTGGGGGCGGACCGAACATTGCATATGTTCGCCGTCCGTGGCGAGCGCAAACACGCTATGTTCGCCAGGAACTATTCACCAGCGAACCGTTCGGGACATCACTACTCATAGCATCAAAAAAGAGATAATTGATGGGAAAAAAGATGACAAATGGCCACTAAATGATTCACAAATGACCAATGCACTAAATTATTCACAAATGACCTAATATTGATCCTCCTCTTCACTCTCCCTTCAGGTTAGTGGTACCCACATCAGTCCATCCTTGCAAGTGCGCTGTCTTAGCGTTATACTTGATTCTGGCCTCACATTTAAGCCTCACATCCAGTCTGTTACAAAATCCTGTAGATTCCACCTTAAAAAACTTAGCCCGCATCCACCCCTTTCTTACATTAGATGCTACTTAGGACCTAATAGGTCTTCCCACAAGTTGTATTGCCCTGCTACAGTCTGTAATGAATGTTGCAGCTAGACTGATTTTCCTCTCTTGTCGCTCCTCTCACACCTCTTCGCTCTGACATTGGCTTCCTGTATCCTATAGTATTTAATTCAAAGTACTAATCCACACCTATAATGCACTGACCAATTCTAGCCCCTGCTATATCTCTTCACTGATCCGCAGGTATGCCCCTTCTCGGTCTCTCCGTTCTGCCCCTTTTCCTGTCCGCTCCTCACACTCGTACGGCCAACTCACGCTTGCAGGACTTCTCGCGGGTGGCTCCCTTCCTTTGGAATAGCCTGCCTCAAAACCCATCTCTTTAGGAAAGTTTATGGCCTCCCAGAGTAATCTCTACCTCACGTACCTGTTCCTTGCTCTCTCCTAAAGAGCAGCACTCTATCTCTCTCTCCTCCAGCTCTGCTTCACTCCACCTTTTGATTGTTTGATTGCTACCTCCTGTCCTGTTGTGTTTTATGCCCCACCTCCTATAGACTGTAAGCTCATTTGAGCAGGGCTTCTTCAACCTAGTATTCCTGTAAATTTTTGTAATTGTATCATTTATTGTTAAATCTCCCCCTTTGATAATATTGTAAAGTGCTAAATCTAACAAAACATATCTGCAAAAGATAGGAGTGTGTTATTTTCACTATTCTAATACAAATGTAGTAATATTGCTCCAGTCCTGATGACAGTCCTAATAGACCAACCAATCTCAAAATATCAAAAGTATTATTACACACATTTCCAAACTCATATATATAGATTTGAAATCATATCTATCGATATATCTTTGAGTCTAACAGCTACTAAAGAAGAGACCCATTGCTGTCAATAGAAAACACTAGCACTTTGTTACTCACTCTAAATAGTGAATTTAACTGTACATCTGCAAGAAGCAATAGAAATTCACCTCCTGGACCAGACATAGGCAACCTTCGGGACTCCAGATATTTTGGACTACACCTCGCTTGATGCTTTGCCAGTTTTATGGGTGTAAGAGCATTATGGGGGATGTAGTCCACAACATCTGGAGGGCCGAAGGTTGCCTATTCCTGTCTTAGACACTAACAAACTGATATAACATGTGACCACTCTATGACAAAGTGTACTCAGATACTGCACAATCTACGTGGTAGTGGGACAACCAGTTAAATTGCTACTGAGGCTTTTCAATGCAGGTTCAAGATGGGATGACATGGTGAAAAAAGTACATGTAAAAAAAGAAATCCCCCATAACAAAACTTTTTTTTTCTTATTCTTGAACAAAACATTTTCTCTTCCAGTTCTGCAACTCTCTGGCGGCGATATTTAGACTTGATATGTGACCCTATTAAAAAGTGAGTTTTGCAGCACGGGAACCTGTCGAGTCATAATGCCAATATAAATAAGTATACGGGTCTAATTACAAGTCAGTGATTTGCTTGTTGGCATATTTGTAGAGAAGATTCATGAAATGCTTAATGAAAATGCATCAGGTTATGGATTAAGAATATGGTAAACACAATAAATATAATGACTAAAATGTTGTCAGGGAACTGGGGCAGCCTTCAGTGTATTGCCCTCGGTGTGACTAGAAAAAAAATTATGTACATAGCTCTGATTATTATAAATAAAGCACACTGCCTGAAATAAATAGTCCTGTTTACATATGTAATAATAAACTATGTCTGATTACTTACTGGCAAATGAGATACAAGTAAAATACAGTAGGACCTCGGTTTACGAATTTAATGCGTTCTCCGGAACGTTTCTTATGGCGAAAAATTTGTAAACCGAAACGCAGTTTCCCGTAGAAATGCATTGAAAACCAATTAATCCATTCTGGAGGTCAGAAAAAAGTCAAAATGAGCTAGCATGGAAACCAACCCACAACGCAGAACACACAATAAAAGGCATGAAAACGACGAAGCTCAGCTCCCTACCTTTCTGTAACGAGTATATACCCCTACACGCAGGATCCAGCCCTAACAGATGACAGTACAGAGGAGAGATACGTCTACCGGACCTTAGAGTGGCCGGACTCGACGTAATAGGATAAGACAGAGTCAGGAACGATCCGAGGTCAAGGGCACAAAGAGACAGCGTAAACGAAAACTAGCCGGGGACTGGTACACAGGAATCAGCAAGCCGGCAAACAGTACAGAATAGGATAAAGCGAAAACGAAGTCAGAATACAAAGCCAAGGTCAAATACGGAGAAACACAACTGAACACAACAAGCACTAAAGGGAACTGTAGCAGAAACCACGATAGGGCAAGGAACTAAGGGAAAAGGGTAAGTATAAGTAGCCTTCAAACTAATGTGATTGGCTCCTGTCACTTCCACTCCCCCAACAGGTAAGTGTATGGGGTGATTGGCATGACAGGAGCCAATGGGAGCCTTTTTGCAATTTAGGCTCCCACTGTCTCTTTAAGAGCGCGCCCGAGATTCGCGGCGCGCTCTTAGTTGCAGGCGGGACACGTGACCGCTTCTCGCGGTCACTGCCCGCCTTCCTGTCAGAACAGTCGGACGAGCCGCGCGCGGCTCGTGCAGCCGCAGGACCGCGCGCGGCTTGAAGAGAGGACCGCGTCCGGCCCCCGGATAAGGTAAGTACCGCTACAGTACCCCCCCCTGAGGACACGCCCTCCGGGCGGGCAGGACCAGGCCTGGCAGGAAAACGCGAATGGAAAGAACGTACAAGGCGGGGAGCATGAACAGCGTCCGCAGAAATCCAACTGCGCTCCTCAGGCCCATAACCCTTCCAATGTACCAAGTACTGAAGCCGACCCCTAAGAAAACGAGAGTCAATAACAGCAGATACTTCGAACTCCTCATGACCCTCCACAGAGACAGGAGGGGGAGGGGGAGTATGCCGGGTATAGCGGTTGTGTACGTAAGGCTTCAACAAAGAGGTGTGAAATACATTGGGTATACGCAGATTCTTAGGCAGACCCAAGGCATAAGAAACGGGATTAACCTTATGTATAATGCGATAAGGACCAATGAAGCGGGGAGCCAATTTCATAGAAGGCACCCGGAGGCGAATATTCCGTGTGGAAAGCAAAACCCTGTCCCCCACAACATAGGAAGGAGCCGCTCTGCGATGCTTGTCAGCCTGAGCCTTCTGGCGGGCAGCAGAGTCCACCAAAGAACGCTGAACCTGCTCCCAAGTATTACGCAAACCAGCCAAATGCTCATCCAGAACTGGCATGCCCTGAGAGGAGAATGCAGCCGGAAGAACAACGGGATGCTGGCCATAGACAACGTAAAAAGGGCTTTTGCCGGAAGAATCATGAGTGGCATTATTCCGAGCAAATTCAGCCCAAGGAAGCAGGTCAGACCAATTGTCCTGATGGTGAGACACAAAACAACGGAGGTACTGCTCTAGAGACTGGTTGGCACGTTCAGCAGCTCCATTAGACTGGGGATGGTAAGCGGAAGAAAACGAGAGGGAAATACCCATCTCCGAACAAAAGGCTTTCCAGAACCTGGAAATAAATTGGCTACCCCTATCGGATACAATAGATAAGGGAATACCATGTAATCGAAACACTTCTCTAGCGAAGATAAGAGCCAATTCCTTGGAAGTGGGCAACTTGCGAAGAGACACAAAGTGAGCCATTTTGGAAAACCGATCTACTATCATTAGGATGACTGTGTTACCATTCGAAGGGGGTAATTCAACAATAAAATCCATTGATAGATTAGACCAAGGTCTCTCGGGAACGGGCAACGGATGCAACAGCCCACAAGGAACTCTACGAGAGGTTTTCATACATGCACAAGTAGTACAAGCACTTATATAGTCAGTAACATCCTTACGTAAGGTATCCCACCAGAAATACCGAGAAACGGCTGACACTGTTTTGGAAATACCAGGATGTCCAGCAGTCTTAGTATCGTGATAAAGTGACAGAATATCCCGTCTCTCGGGAATGTCAACGAACAATTTATCATTAGGCCTCTCGCTGGGTGCCATGCCTTGTTTCGCTTGTATGGCCTGCAAGAGGGACGAGGAAATAGACAATATAGTAGTTGCTATTATCCTGTCTGGGGGAATGACAGGAGTGACATCAATCTCCTGTTTGTCAATAGTCTCGAATTGTCTGGACAGAGCGTCCGCTTTAGTGTTCCGGTCACCTGGCCTATAGGTGATTATATAATTAAAATGAGACAAGAACAGTGACCACCTAGCCTGCCTTGAAGACAATCTTTTAGCTTCGCTAAGGTAGGATAGGTTCTTATGATCTGTAAATATGAGAATAGGATCCTTAGTTCCTTCTAGCAAATGTCTCCATTCTTTGAGTGCTAAAATGATAGCAAGGAGTTCGCGATTACCCACATCATAATTCCTCTCTGCCTTGGACATTTGTTTAGAAAAGAAGCCACAAGGATGCAATGGCTTGTCAGGAGACTCTCTTTGGGATAAGACAGCACCTACCCCTATATCGGAAGCATCAACCTCAAGTATATATGGCAATGAGGGGACAGGATGCTGTAAAATAGGGGCAGAGGCGAACGTAGTTTTAAGAAAGTCAAAAGCCTGAAGTGCCTCAGTAGACCAGACACGTGTATTGCCATCCTTTTTAGTCATACGAGTTATAGGTGCTACTATAGACGAAAAACCTTTGATAAAACGTCTATAATAATTAGAGAACCCCAGAAAACGCTGGATGGCTTTCAGACCTTGCGGCAGAGGCCATTCTATGACTGCAGCGAGCTTCTGGGGATCCATCCGAAAACCCTCGGCGGAAATCAAATACCCTAAAAACTGGACCTCGGACTGGTCGAACAGACATTTTTCTAATTTGCAATAAAGACCATTAGCAAGAAGGGTCTTCAGAACTGTTGTAACATGTCTGTGATGAGCGTGAATGTCTGTAGAATATATTAAAATGTCATCCAAGTACACAATAACAAATGAGTGAATAAAATCCCTTAAGACATCATTAATAAATTCTTGGAACACTGCTGGGGCATTGCAAAGCCCAAATGGCATGACGGTATACTCATAATGACCTGACCGAGTGTTAAAGGCTGTCTTCCATTCGTGGTCCTTTTTAATACGTATCAAATTGTATGCTCCTCTAAGATCTAATTTGGTGAATACCGTAGCATGTTTGAGCCTGTCAAACAATTCTGTTATTAGAGGTATAGGGTAAGCATTTTTGATGGTGATCTTGTTAAGACCTCTATAATCAATGCAAGGTCTTAAATCACCTTCTTTCTTTGATACAAAGAAGAACCCCGCTCCAGCCGGAGAAGAGGATCTTCTAATAAATCCCTTGTCTAATGACTCTTTAATGTACTCCTCCATGACACGGTTTTCTTGAACCGATAGGGGGTACACCCTGCCCTTAGGAGGTATAGTACCAGGCAACAAATCAATAGCACAATCGTAGGGTCTGTGAGGCGGTAATTTGTCAGCCTCTCTTTTATCAAAGACAGTCTTTAAAGTTAAATACTGAGAGGGTATAGTCGTAGATAAAGGAGGAACAGTAGGAACGTTAATAGAATTCACAGGCGTGACTTCAATAGTACATGACTCATGGCAGGCTTCACTCCATGATTTTATCTGCCCTGTCTCCCAGTCAAAAATGGGATTGTGGGCACGTAACCATGGATACCCTAACACCAACTGTGAAGAGGGAGAGGTGATGACCTGGAACCGAATGGTTTCATAGTGTAGAACCCCTGTGTACATGTGTAGCGGTGCAGTCTCGTGAGTAACAACAGGAGATATCAATGGTCTACCATCTATGGCCTCAACGGCCAAGGGTATCTCCTTCTCTCTGATGGGAATATTGTTTCTCTTTACAAAACCAGAGTCTATAAAGTTCTCGGCTGCCCCAGAATCAACCAGGGCGTCTATGTTTTCAACTATACAACTCTCTCCCATATGTAAAGAAACAGGGAGAAGCAGTCGGTTAGGAGGCAATGTAGGAGACTTAGAAATCACACCCAAGGCCAGTCCCCTATAAGGTCTTAGGTGCGAGAGTTTTCCGGGAGCAGAGGACACTCCTTTACCATATGGTCTCTCTTACCACAATATAGGCAGAGTCCCTCCCTTCTCCTATGTAATTTCTCAGTATCTGAGAGTTTGGCAACCCCTAATTGCATAGGTTCCTCTTCAGGTACTTTAACACTCTCCGGTATATTAACTCTGGGTTGAATAGGTGTAACAAAACGTCTATTCCTGTTCTTAGTATAGAGCCTGTCACGAATCCTATTATCTATATCGATGAGGTAGTCAATAAGGTCCTCTAAGGCAATAGGAAGCTCCTTAGCTGCTACCTCATCCAATATAGAGTCTGATAAACCTTCCATGAAGGCCGTAGTTAACCCATTATTGGTCCAATCGACCTGTGAGGCAAGGGTACGAAACTGTATAGCGTAATCAGCCACAGACCTAGAACCCTGTTTAACCCTCATTAATGCTCTAGCGGCATTCTTAGACCTTTTCATAGTATCAAAAGTTCTGCGAAAAGCTGTTAGGAAACTGTGAAAGTTATGCACCATAGGTCCATTAGCCTCCCAAATAGGGTTTGCCCATTCAAGTGCTTTGTCGGTAAGTTGGTGCATAAAGAACCCAACTTTAGACCTCTCTGTGGGAAATGAACGTGGATACATTTCAAAATGAAACTCTATTTGGTTAATGAACCCTCTGCATGTCTTAGAATCCCCTCCATACCTAGGAGGAGGCGTTAAATGTGCTGTAGCGTTAGGCATAGTCGATACTTCAGGAAGCAGGGGTGCAGGAGGGTTAGGTGCGGTTGCTGGAATGGTTCTAGCTAAGAGCGTCTGGAGAGCCTGAGCTATTTGATCCATACGGTGATCCTGCTCTACAAATCTAGCCTCATGGGTCGCCATCTGTTGAGCTAAATCTGCGGGGTCCATGGCCCTATCGTAATGTAACGAGTATATACCCCTACACGCAGGATCCAGCCCTAACAGATGACAGTACAGAGGAGAGATACGTCTACCGGACCTTAGAGTGGCCGGACTCGACGTAATAGGATAAGACAGAGTCAGGAACGATCCGAGGTCAAGGGCACAAAGAGACAGCGTAAACGAAAACTAGCCGGGGACTGGTACACAGGAATCAGCAAGCCGGCAAACAGTACAGAATAGGATAAAGCGAAAACGAAGTCAGAATACAAAGCCAAGGTCAAATACGGAGAAACACAACTGAACACAACAAGCACTAAAGGGAACTGTAGCAGAAACCACGATAGGGCAAGGAACTAAGGGAAAAGGGTAAGTATAAGTAGCCTTCAAACTAATGTGATTGGCTCCTGTCACTTCCACTCCCCCAACAGGTAAGTGTATGGGGTGATTGGCATGACAGGAGCCAATGGGAGCCTTTTTGCAATTTAGGCTCCCACTGTCTCTTTAAGAGCGCGCCCGAGATTCGCGGCGCGCTCTTAGTTGCAGGCGGGACACGTGACCGCTTCTCGCGGTCACTGCCCGCCTTCCTGTCAGAACAGTCGGACGAGCCGCGCGCGGCTCGTGCAGCCGCAGGACCGCGCGCGGCTTGAAGAGAGGACCGCGTCCGGCCCCCGGATAAGGTAAGTACCGCTACACTTTCCACCGCTTGAGAAATGCACCAAAAAGTCCCAAAACAACTGCAAACAATTTCCAGAATGGCTCCAAAACTCGATGCAAAAGCCGCTCCAACACCTCCTCACTCAACGCCACATGCTACCCACAGGCTCCAGCATGCAGGGGGCAGTGCTATAAACCTCCCAGGTGCAATGCATCCTGGGGAAACATGCTTTGTATTGTGAAAAAAATGTGTAAACCGAGGCATTATTTTCAATGGATTTTCATTTGTAAACCGAAAATTATGTTAACCGAGTCGTTTGTAAACCGAGGTACCACTGTAATGAAATTTAAGAATTGCTTTCCATGTGACAAACCTGTGTTTTGTATCATATCTTCTGTTATAAATAGGTAAATGTTACAATGGCAAGTGAATAAAACATTTAAACACACCTATAACTTGTATTAACCTCATTTTATTTCATGACATGATCCACTTTATTTTAAATATCTAATTGAATTACTGCTTTATGCTAATTATTTCATAATCCTGTTCAGGCAAGGCATAGCCAGGGCACACATTGCAAATGAAGGAAAGAAATAGAAGGGAGTTTTACAGAAAAACTCATCTTTTAACCCTGGAAGCAGTGGCCTGGTTACCTAAATAGTGACTACGGCATATATAGCATTAGGGATACCTATTTGTATTCCTAACACTATAGCGTTTCTTTAAGCTGCATTTCAGGATGAACCAGCACAGATAGACAAATTATTGTTATTATTTTATTATTTATATAGCGCCATCACATTCCGTAGCGCTGTACAATGGGTGGACTAACAGACATGTAATATTAACCAGAAAATTGGACGTACAGGAACAGAGAGGTGGAGGTCCTTGCTCAATGAGCTTACATTCTAGAGGGAATAATCAAATAATCAAAAAACACAAGGAAATCAAATGCTGTATCCCTCATGGACACCATTTCACCCAGAATGATCAATCCATCCGGGACCGTAAGATTACGATAATGATAGGGAATTTTAAAGACTCTCAACATTTGCAATGAAAATGTAAAAAGTATAATATATTAACACCATAAATGAGGGACGTAATGTAAATTTGGGTTTTCTGACACAATATCCAAACTTTATAAGAACACGCATCTTCGTGTCTAATGTATTTTTTAATTTACTCCACCTACTAAACTTATTATTTGAGTAATTTGTATATGCATATATTATGCAGCTGTATATTTTATACCATTCTCTGCTGTTTAATGCTTTTATTGTCTCTCCTCTGTTTATTTTCTTGTTCTGGTCATTCTTAACCATTCTCAACCACTCTGCACTTTTCACTCTCAGCCCCATCTCCTGCTATTTACAACACGCCACTCATCCGCTCACAATCTCTAAAAACATCAGTTTTTTTTAAGTGTTGAACTCTGCCATTTTGATTAATATTGCATCAGACCTGAAAAAGAGAAGATAACTCTCAAAAGCTTGTATTTTTAATAATTTGTGCAATTTTGTCTACTGGACTAATAGAACTAGTCCAATCTTTACTCACAACCACACAAACATATATATCTAAAACATACAACACCCAGTGCAGTCACTAAACAACAACTTCAAAGCTCACAATGGCAATATTCTTTTACAGTATATGATCATACATTGCGTAAGACTGCCACAACACCAATGTTTTCTTGGCAGGTCCTATTCTAGCAATCTAATGCCAGCTATTAGCAGATTAACCTTCTTACTTAGGAAATCCATCCTGCTGGGCCTCTCTGCAGTGCAAGGTTAAATAAGGCCCTGGAATGAGCCACCTGTGACAGGGAGGATTGCAAAGCCATGGGAGTTGAACTCACAAATACATTTACATATGAACCAACAGGGCTGCCTCACCTAAACATGAGTGCAGCCCTCTTGTTTTATATATTTGTTTTGTTATATTATGTTATGCATCACCTGTTTATCTCAAGTTGGACTTTTAAAAAGTCCTATTTGGGTCTTAAAGTCAAGAAATCATGTTTCCACAACTATCCCAGAGTTCCCAGCTTGACATGGAAATGAGCACAGACAGGCATCACGTTTCAGACATCACCTTGCATTCCTGCAGTTACCCTTAGCAATGGACACTGTATTAAAAACAGCTTTTTTTAAAAAAGAGTTTGGGCTATGATCCAAAATGACCAGTGAACAAATACCATGGACTGTAGTTTGTGAATGTACTGAGTTTTGACCTTGTGGGCCTCATCAGCATTGTGATAGTCATTTTTCTATTTGCACTGTGCAGAGTTTTATTGTGTTTGCTGTGTCTGCAATCTTGTTGTACCTAGCTATATGCTGTCAGAGAGACTTCAACTTCCAGACCATAACGGGTTCCATCCTAATAAAATCCACAAGGTCCTACAGGACCTTACTCATCACAGTTAATCCTCAGGTAATTATAAGATCTGTAGTTCATCCTCCGGTCACAGTTTCACATATCGAATAAAATAAGTGTAACTCCTGAATAAGGAACCATCATTATACCCTGATGGTTAGCTGGGGCTGAGGATCCATACCTGAAATGAACCTCTTCAGCATTAATGCTCAAATGCAATGTGTCAGCTAAGCATTTACAGCTGAATATTTACACACCACCCTCCACATGTAGGGTGCGGAATAAGGAGTAACATTTGTCAGACCCACCATTATTAGGGAAAACACATTTTTTGTAAGATGTGGAATGTGCAAAGTGAAATGATTGTTACCATCTTATTCAATGAGTCAGTTTGCCACCCCATCGTAGATCCCTTATCTCCGTTCAGTCTCTTTTACCACTTCTTTTTTTTGTCTCTCTAGTTTCTCCTACTGCTATTTTTCCCCTTCCTTTTTCTCGTTGTCTTTTTTTCTTTCTATACCAGTATGACACCACACTTATCTCTGATCTCAGGTGCACAAAAACTCTTTATTAGTCTATGTCCCTCTGTCCCTGTTCCACAGCTTTCTGTCTGATCATGTGTGATGAGGGTTAAGTGTGCATGCGGCTGACAGTGTGTAATGGGAGTTAAATGTGCATGTGGCTGACAGTGTGTACAGGGAGTTAAGTGTTCATGCGGCTGATAGTGTGTAATGGGAGTTGTGTTTGAGCAAACTCCTCTGTGCAATAATATGTGTGATTTTTTGTGCTGTGAGAATTTTCTCTGTTCGTGTGCTTGGAGTTATATGTGTGAAAGTATGGGGGTTGCATATGTGTGTTGATAGTTGTGGATAGAGAGGCTGTTTATATTGTGCGTATGATCTATGGAGGTAATTTTAAGGGTACTGCCCAGTCCTACGCACCAACACGAAGCAGAGAGCTGGGCTGGTAACCCAGAACCAGCATTCTGACTCACTAAGAATTACCAAATCAGAATGAAGCACTGACACTAATCTGCACAGCCACGGGTATGAACCACACTGTCCACCACAGCAGCTAGCTGTGACATTCAGGGAGAACCTCCATTGGCCCATGGGGTAGCAGAGCGCCCCCTTTTGACCCAGTTCTCCAGGTAACTGCCTGGCATTGTGATCTCACACTGGGCAACACAGAATTTGAAAACATAATTGTAAGTTCATTTCAGCAGGGCCCTCTTCACCTCTTATGTCTGTCAACCGTGTTTCTATCCCTCAATTACTTGCTGTTAAATAACCTCCGTAGATTATATTAAAGCACTGCTGAAAATTTCGGTCCTGGATAAATGCTATTAATAATAATATTATGCCCATATATTTATTTATTTTAGCTGACTGTCTCCCGTTTCCAGCTCGAGACTGCCAGACAGTCTTTCAAGTCATATTTGCTCATTTAAGGAAGTAAAGAGCAATATCAAATCATAGATCGTATTCTTAGTAAATAGTGGATTTAGGCCATCCCTGACTGTAACTGTCGCAGACAGTGTGACGTGGTTCCAATTAGAGATTTTGTTTTTTTACAGGTGAATATTTTATCACACATTGTGCAAGACTGCTGCAAATTTAATGCAACTCTACCTCTAGCGGAAAAACTCCTTAATTTAGATGAATGAGCAGAATAATGTATGAAAATATATTCAAATATATGTTATTTTGTCTCTACAGAAAGATTTAGACAAAAATGATACAATAGGATGAGAGCTTGAGATAGGACAGCTAACGTGTTATCCAACCTTAGCTCCCCCAGCTGTTGTTGGATAAATATGGTGTGTTATTAAATGTGATTGTATCAAGCAATATACACGGTTCTTTAAATTAGTAGAAACACAGGTGCATTGTTATTGCAAGTAAAATTAATATTGGAATTATGAGGACACGAACAGGGTATTTTTTCCATTATTTTTTTTAGATTAAATTTTAAACTGTATTAATGAGATTTATTCAATAAACTCCAAATCGTAGTAAATTGAAATACAAATGACAAAATTTAGGCAACAATAACAGATTTTGAAAAATGATCAAACTCATCTACAGTTTAGATAGTTTGTAGTTTCGCAAATAAACTCCTAATTTTTGGGGAGAATTCGCTAAATTGGGGTATTTGGACAAAATAAATGCACATTGTAGACTGAAATAGCCATTCTGGAAATAAATAGTTTGGGAATGTCTACCATTGGGGTATTTTGACACGTAATTTGCAATTCCATTGTCAGTTCTCCACAATGCATGTTTTAGTGATTAAACACCTTTTGTATGTTTTTTATTATTTAGTTGTGGTTTTGTGACCTTCCTCTTGAACAGCAGCAAAAACAGTCTGCACTAAAATAATTGACTGGTAATAAATAGAATAACTTTTTTTTTCTCCAAACTTGAATTTTAATATTGCTATAAAGATGCTTCAGAATTATATGTTTACATTTTTTGTTATACCTGTTTATTCTTGTTTATTCTACAAATCGAGTTACAGATGAATAAATACAGGTTAAAACATATCCTTAATAAAATAACCTGTAGCATATATACAGATAGCATTTGTTAGCAGTCGTCCTTTTGTCTAAACAGTCCATTTTTTTTACTTTTTATCTCGGATCATAGCTTTACGAAAAAAAAAAAAGAAGCACTATCCTCTCTTTTTCTGTCTTCAAATCTAAAAATAACAATAAATTAGAAGCACTGTCCTCTGTCTTTAGTGGTATAGCATAAAAATGATGTCATTTTTCAAGGTTTGTACTCTTCCCTAAGAGCCTTAAAGATTTTCAGATCTAAGGGGCAAATGGTGTCTGTAAAAGCTTTAGACTTTTTTTGAACAGAGGATGCCAATATAACTTGCACTGTAGTGCAAACAAACTATAAAAGAGGAGTGATAACGTGAATTTAAATTCCAAAGGGGTTTCTGTGTTGGTTTCCTAGCCCACCAGTCAGTAATGCGTTTGTGGGAATTCACTCCTTTTTTGTCTCTAAGAGGGGGGGGGGGGGGGGGGGGAGAAGCCAAATCTACATGGTGGCCCAGTCTAGAAATCTATTCTTTAGACTTTCTATTGATGTGAATGAAGTGGCCTGAGACCCTTTATTTGATCTACTCAATTGCATAAAGTGACAGAATTCTAATATATTTGTTTAAACCTCTTGAATGGGGATTTCACTTTCTAACTTGCAAATAAAGCCTGGATCTGCTAAGATTTTTTTTGTGTGTGTGTGTGTTGTGTTGTTTTCTCTTAGCAGAGGAACCTATTTGGTACAACCATGATGCTGTTTGGAACAGCAGTGTAACCCATTGGGTACCAGGGGCATCTAAAAAGTTGTTTGCAGAGCAATGTTTTGCAAGCCACACTCTGGTGGTGTAGGGGTTAAAAGGCGGTTTTGGGAATCAAAAGGGAGAAATAATGAAACAGATGCGATGTAATTGTGAATTCCATTAGTGAGGTCTGAGACTATTGTAGGGGGCACTGCAGGAGATCTACGAGGTTTATTCTCCAGGCTTTAATTGAAACATATTAATTAGATAATTTGTTACTAGCTGAAATGAATACAAATAAAAAAAAAAACACACTTGAATTTTTTATTTTTTTTTAACATTTTCTATATTTGACCCTTTGTGTGTTTGTCAGTGTATGTTATAGGTTTAATGTTTTCCATTATTGCTGGGAAATACATTGTATTTGCCAAACTAATTTATTAGCTAATTTATAAAAAAAAAAAAAAAAAAAAAAAAAAAAAGTACTGTTTTTTTTATTTGTTTTTTGTTTTTAACCAGATGCTTCAATAGAATCTGCTGTATACAGATGAATATGAATAGTTTAATAAATTAAAAAGAAAATGCTCTAAACAGGTTAGTTTTGACATCAGAATTGCTGGGTTAGGAAATGAATATCATGTGAGTAATAACATTTGAAAAACCTGCCTTTTCTAAATGTATACCTATAATTACTAACCAAAATTGATATTAAATTGCTAGTCCTAATTTTCTTTCTTAAGAACACACATATCAACCACAAAAACATTTTTTTTTAAATTGAGATTTGAAAAAATTGTAAATACACCAATTTAATAAACACATTGTTTAATGAAGTATATTCTGTCAATTTCTAAACTAACTAGTTTAAAATGATGTTCTTAATGTATTTTTTTTTTTTTACTATCTATAAATATGTGTATTAACTTTGGATTTAAAACATTATTTATAAACACTAATTAATTCATTTCTCCCTCTACCTGCTAATGTGTAGGCCTGCTTCGTGTATGCTCAACTAAAAGAAAAGGTTCTAGTGATTTTTTATGTTTTTTATTCTTAAACAGTGTTTGTTTTATTTTAATATGCGTTTCATTGCAACATTGTGCAGAACACTGCATGGGAATCAGTATCTCTCTTAAACCAAAATGTAGTGAATTGAAAAGTAAATAACAAAATTTAGCCAAAAATGGATGATTTAGAAAAATATATATCTCTTATTCAGCTATAGTCACATCTTGGCTATTTTAGCTAAAACTGTGTAATATTATTTTGAATTCCCCACGAATAAGGGTTTAGTGAATAAGCCCCATATGATTTGGATCTTCGATTTCCATTCTATAAGATCGCAGATCTTGCTCTAAGCATTGCTACAAGTTTAATTGTAGTTCCTACAAAGATCGAAGTCTAGGGCTGACTTTAAAAACTTGAGCTATAAAGAAAAATAAATGTAAATTTAGCAGATGATGATTTATATAAACTAAGCCATTTTAGCCTACGTTTTGCTAATACGTTATAAACTCGCTGTTTAGTGAATAGAACACTATGTTGCAGCATTACAGGGGTTACATCTTCCGCACTAGATCTCATCCTTTTTGGCATATCATATTGGCATAAGCATTTTTTAACTTGATGAATGAAATCACTTGTCTATAATGTGACACGTCTCAGCAACTTCATGAATTTTAATAAGCATGTTAAATTACTTAAACTGGATCTAAAAATGTGCCGAGCTAATATTCTTCAGATTTAAAAATAACAGCTTTTATTAATTTAATATACCTACAATAATTATTGCAAACCTTAAAATTGAGACTTTGGTGCATAGGTAAACATTGGCCATTTTAACCTGTGCTTGCGTGCTTTTTGGACTGTGCATGTTGAACACCAATTAAATCGATCCTAACATTCTGAATTCTAACTTGCATTCACTGTTACAAACTAACTGTGACCTATCAATTAATTCCTATGCGATATGACACCTGCCTAGCATGATTTGTTAGTAATATATATAATGTATCTATCCTAATGCAGAGTGTATCACTGACATGTGTATATAAATGTCTATATATAGTGATATATACATCTATATATAAATATGTATACTTATATATATATATATATAGATGTATATATTGACATTTATGTATACTTGTGCAATATTATTTTAAATTCCCTACAAATAAGATAAATAAATCACTATTATAATGAATATACATAATGTATATCTTTTTTATTTTTACAATCATAGTGATAAGTAGTTTTGGCACCTGTTCACAACCAGTATGTAGTGAAATATAATAAAGGTTTACCTAACTGATTACTAATTACCCAGTTTGATCTACTTTCAATGGAGAAAAAAAAAAAAGACAGACAGACAGACAGACAGACAGACAGACAGACAGACAGACAGACAGATAGATAGATAGATAGATAGATAGATAGATAATACAAAATTCTATAAGATGATACAGCATGGTGATTTTTCTTTTTGCAAAGAGTTAATCGCTTTAAAGAGTTAATAGTACAAGTTGTGGGTAATTGTGTTTTTTTGCTCCCATTGTACATGCATGTAAACTCCAATCTCATCTGGCAAGTAAGGTTTTCAAAGGTTAACACACCACATGCAATAAATATTGGAAGAAACATCGTTTTTGCTGCAAAATAAAAAATATACATATATATATATATCTATAAAAAAAATAAAAGGCAAACACGTATTTAGAATTAACATTTTAATGAGAAAATATTATTTGAATTACTGTTTTCATAATTTAACGCAGACAACGTTTCATCATGTCCTTCTGGAAACACACATGCTGAAGCTACACACATCAACAAATGCCATGCCTTCTGTACAACTAGTGGTTCGACAATTCATCTCTTTACATTTCTGGTGACATTAGACATGTTGAATTAACTTAAGCAGTTCACTACAAAGCAACTGTTTTTTGTTTTGTTTTTTTAATTTATTTTTTTCCAGTCTTCAGCAAATTTTAAAAATTAGAAAAACGAGGGCCAAATAAAAGTGCATTTTACACGTATTATTTCACTTGTATTCACAAACATTTACAGATGTCTCCCTTGCATAATTTGGGAGGTGCGAAGACAACTTATCTACATCTTGAAAGGAGGGTGTCTTTACCAATAGAGAATAACTGGATAAAATATTTATCAATCATTATTTTGATTATTATGGAAATATTTGACATGGTATCACATGAAAACTGACTCTGCACCACATAATCTCAAGTTTTGCAAGAATTTTAAAAAAAAATCCCTCCTGGTGACTTGAAAACCCATACCTATGCACATTTGACTTAATTTTAAACTCCCAAAATATAAATATATTCTTCCACATGGACTGATTAGCAGACAGTGCTATAAATGAACAGTGACACTGACAAACAATCTTCAGAACAACAGGTTACTTATATACATTAGAGAGTTTGTGTTTTGTTTTCTGTAAACAGAATGTTTCAGTATTGTGTATGCTGAGAATTTATATTTTGCTTTTTCCAAAGAATGTTTTTCCAATGTCATTGTAATCAACTGTTTTGTGTAGTTTGTTTATGTTATAAATGTAAAGTAACTGTTTTATATATTGCAGGCATATATGTTGTGGACAAAAATGTATTTACAATTTTACAGTACAAAGAATTGCACTTTCTTTCTGTATAAATAAACTGGCCATACATTAGCAAAGTCTGTAAGCTTAAATGATAATTTAGTAATTGAGTGGTAGTGGATGCAGGTGTGTTTGTTTATTTGTTTGTTCTATAGTTTGTTATCGAAGTTGTATTTCTATATTATTTTTAAGTTCTGCATTCTCTGTACAGAAATAACACATGGTTTACCAATAATAAAAAAAAAAAGATTATGCTGTTAGAATGATGGTTACAATTGTGTCCAGTATTATATTCTGTGTTTGTTTTGTTTTGTGTTATGAGTTTGTTACTGTTTTTGTTTTCCATGTACTGTAATAAAACATGATGACAAATGGCACTCGTGTAACAAAAAGGAATATAATACAGATTTTCAAGTGTATAGGGATATGGAAATGACAGCCACAGAAGTCAAGTTGGGATAAGAGCTTGAACGTTGACATAGATGAATTTTTAACTCCTTAAAATAAAAGCTGTGAGTAAACTTTGGAGAAAGAGTTGCCTTGTAAAGTCCACCAGGCTATATTAATGCACAGCCACGGAGAGCAGGGCAGTTGGTGTGTTTGTCAGAGTCTCACTGGGAGTAGCAGGACTGCTTTGGCTTGTTGCTGTCTGAGGAGATGTTGGACTCATGGATCGAGAAGAGTTTGATAGGATGGCTGGGATATGTGTAGGGAGCTCTGGCAGACCTGGCACAGCAGTTGGAGTTGCTTTAATGGGAACTGGGATGGCTGGTAAAGTTTGTCCCCCATGGCACAGAGGTTTAATGGGCATTCCATAAGCACTTACACTGTAATCGCTGTTGGCCATTGATATTGGTGTAGTTGTGTCTATCATGCTGGAACCGTACATGTGAGGCCACCCTGTGCCTATGTGGCTGCCAACTGTAGTCAACTGGTTATGGAGTGGGTAGGCAGCTGACATTGGCTGCATTGTGGAAAAGGCAAGCCCTCCTGGCATTTTATATTCTCTGGCAATGATGTTCTCAATGGCAAAGGGGTGTTTAAAAGTGGATGTCTGAGAGACCCCAAGGTTATAGGTGGACATCTGTGGCAGGTGGGTGCCTGAAGCAGCCAGGGCACTTAATCTGAGCTTGGCTTGCTGCTGGAGATACTGGGCGGCATCTGATGGCTTGTTGGGGGCAAGGTGGTCCGATTTCATCACTTTGAACCTCTTCCTTCTCCTCAAGAAACTTCCATTCTCAAACATATCGCCACAGCTTGGGTGAAGTGCCCAGAAACTGCCCTTGCCAGGCTGGTCTGGTCTCCTGGGTATCTTGATGAAGCAGTCATTGAACGATAAGTTATGTCTCAGAGAGTTCTGCCACCTCTGTGTGTTTTCTCTGTAGTAGGGGAACCTGTCCATGATGAATTTGTAGATCTCACTGAGAGGGAGCATCTTCTCCTGGGAGCTCTGGATAGCCATGGCTGTGAGAGAGATATAGGAGTAGGGGGGCTTTTGGTCACTGTATGTATTCCTCCCAGGGCGAGGCATCTTCTCACAGCAGTCAGAAGGGAGATCTGCGTGAGATGGAGGGGAACACATCAGTTCTGCTAATCTAACTCATTAACGGACTTTACAATAAAACAATGCATTGACAATTAACTGCTCAAAGATATCTGCATCAGCTGGGAAAACTAGATTCAAACCTCACTTTCATAATAGGCTTCATGTCCTACATCTACATATTCACTATTACAACAGCAACAACAACAACAACAGAAAACCAGCTCTTGATGTTCTAAGCTAATCCATGCTTGTCAATTCTTCAGATCGAACACACAGGGTAATTCAATAAAGTAAGAATTCAAGATGACTTTCGAATTTAAGGCGAAAACAAAAAAAATGACCCATCTATGCATTCACTTACTCTGGCCTTCAATTTGAAAGGCACTTTGAATTCTCAGTTAAGTACATAATCCTGACAGTTTAAAATATAGACCCTGGTGCTGTATTCAGAGTATCACATACACATACCTTGGAAGTTCTCACAAGTTGACACTCTGCATTCGGAGATCAGCCTGGATACAGATCTTTGATTCAGATACTTCAGCTCTTAATTCAGATCCAGATCTAGCCTGGTCCCTTGTTCTGGGTCCGACTCTAATCTTCACTCCAGCATCAGGGATAAGCTCCTGTGTTATTTCTCTGGCCAGCAATTGAATGAGGGGAGCTGGTAAAAGATGTGCCTGCTCTGCTGGGTTGGAGATAAGCTAAGTAGTTGTCTCCATGTCCTTCCTCGAAGCATCTGATAGTTTTATGTGGTGACATGAACAGAAAAGTCCCCTGCAGAGACGCCTCATTAATGTGCCACTTCTATGCTATCATATGACAATCGCCCAGAGAGGAGATGGGAGGGAGCAGGGGAAAAGAGGAGGGGGAGGGGGAGAGAGAGGCATAATCTGGTTTCATTTACACCTATTTACATGGACACCTTGGGCCAATAGAAATCATTTCCATTTGAAGACAAGGCAATGGGTGAAAAGGCTCACAAACCGGAATTGAAGTGTGATGGCACCCAGTAACTGTGTGTGAAGGTATGCACCAATCTTTCTGTGTGCTTTGCAGGGAGTTTAGTCTGTAATTCACACTTACAAATGGAGCTACTGAGCAGTGGGATGTTTGACATGGCAATTGCTCGGCTGTGGCATTCTGTTTGTTCTATATTGTTATCTGATTTGTATTGTGAACCAAGCATTGCTTTTACTTTTTTTAACAAGAGGTGAAGGGGGGGGGGGGGGGGGGAGCATGTTCTTATTTCTCAGCCCATCTAAAGTAATTGTACACGAATCTTTAACATAGCTCCTCTCGGTGTGTGTGTGTGTGTGTGTGTGTTTGTTTGTGTGTGTGTGTGTGTGTGTGTGTGCTTGTGTTTGTGTTTGTTTGTTTGTGTGTGTGTGTGTCATAGCTGTGTGCTTGTATCGTGTAAATAATTACATAATACCTCATTAAAATTAACTCTACTTTTGTGTCACGATTGTTTTTTTTGTGAACTTAGAAATGACTGCTACTATTTCAAGTGAAACATTGTATTTAGATTATATTTTATACGAATCAGTTCTTTTAGGTGTGAAAACTTTATAACTTTTATTTCACTGAAAATATTTCTTTATTAGAACTGATATTTAAATAATTTGTAGATAAACTCCATGGTAAACATGAGATTTTTTTTAAATAATATGTTAGTAATGTGTTTATGTGCATTTTGATGCTTTGTGTTTGTTTTTTCTGTTTGTTTTTTGTTTTTGTTGTTGTATATAAATTACACATATATGCGTTATTAATGTATCTATTTTACTTCTGTAGCGCTAACAGGTGTGTTAACAGTTTGCTGGTTCCATTAATCAGGAGGAGGGGCAGTACGAGCGGTGCTGCTTAGACAGACACTAGAATAAGGGGGGCAATGCTAATGTAAAGTTTAGGAGAGGAAGTCCCTGCACTGTACAATACATAATCTAAGTGAGGAGTAGGAGGTATACACGAGAGATAGACTGACATGACAGACACATAGACAGTATTGTAATATATATATATATATATATATATATATATATATATATATATATATATATATATATATATATATATATATATATATATATATATATATATATATATATATATATATATATGTATTACTTTGGCTGGGAAGCCAGCGTTAGTTATCTCCAATAACCCTTTAGCAGTTTTTAATTGTAATAATTACCTGGAGCTCGGTTTGTTAATGGCTGTTGTTTAACATTTCACAATGTGTTGATCAGTGAACAGATAATCATGGAATTCCTTTCACTTTCAACAAGTGTCAAGTTTTTAAGTTTTTCAGAGACTATGATATAAAGAGTCTCTATATATCCAGAAACAGTCTATATATACACATACACACACACACACACACACACCAATATACATTCAATATAAAAATGATTTTTTTTTGGACACTGAGGACATAAGAGTTCTGTAATTATTGATAGCAAAGAATATCAATTTTAATTCTCCTAGCTTGGTATGAAAGTGCCTGGCTTGAGATTTATTCGAAGAAGCAGTAGTGATTTGTAATTCACTTTTAATCCAATGAAAATAAAATGCAATAAATCATAGTTCTGAGGTGCAAGGTGTTTGTATGACAGACACACACATAGACAGACACACACACTGACACGTTACCGACACATGCAGTGCTTTAATAGAATGAATGCTGGGGTTGTGTGGGGTCTGCATTGGAGTAAAATGAAATCCCATTTTAACTCCCCTGGGGTGTCTCTGATAATCCCCAATCATTCCAGCTCATAGCAGCAACATATGTACAGTACTTAGACAGCTGCTGTGTGAGCCAGATGTGCAGGCTTGAAAAGACTCAAACAGCCGACTGGTTATAAAGGACACAATCAGTGCTAGAGCAAATCCTATCTATTCACGTGTTTTATCATACAGCATCTACCAGCAAAAGGCAACCTGACCATTAATCATTGCAGGGCATGCTGTGATTAATGTAAGAAAAACACACACACACACACACACACACACTCATACAAAGACCACAACATATTGTATTTATTTTACTGTATTACAAATGTATATCAGTTATTTAAAGGAGAAAAAAATGAATTAATAATTATTAATTGATGCACATTGATACAAATCTGCTGTATAGACATTCACTATAACCAAAAAAAAACACAATTCATGTACAATTCTATCTATTATCTATCTATCTATCTATCTATCTATCTATCTATCTATCTATCTACCTATCTGTCTCTCTGTCTATCTATCTATCTATCTATCTATCTATCTATCTATCTATCTATCTATCTATCAAATTAGACTATGGAGTTAATTGTCCTAATATATCTAATCCCCAATAAGAATTTCATAGAGGTCAGACTGCAGGTACTGGCTTTATAAATATACTTCATGTTGACTGAATATTACAATTCACTTCCATTTGAACAGTCTGCCAGAACAGGTGTATCATAAAAAAAGCATCCCTAATTTAGTATTAGCTAGTGAGGTCATTTAAATTACCGGTATAGTGACCTGCACCTTGCACTGAATCTAGAGATAATTTTTTATGTATATGATTTATTGTATATTCATTTTACCATAATTTTTTTTTTTTGCACTGTTCTTTGTTTGAGGAAATACCATCAGAGTGTAACAAAAAAAAAATGTCCCTCTCTGTAGAAATTAAAAAATACATAGTAAATCATATACAGGTTATCCTAAAAAAAATACATTAAAAAAATTAAATACAAATTTCCTGCTAGACATATTTAACCTCAGCGTTTCAAATAACTGTATGGACATTTTTTTATTTGTTAGAACCAGAAATAAAGACAAAAATCAATTTAAAATAAATCATTTTTAATTGACAAAAATGTGTAATATTAAAATGAAGTAATATATATATATATATATATATATATATATATATATATATATATATATATATATATATATATATATATATATATATATATATGTCAATGATATCAAAAAATATTCCTGTAATTAATATTTTTTCCAACTGTGCTGAAAAAGTGAATTCTATCTTATAGATTTTTTTTTTTACATGAACCTGAATATTATTTCACAGACATAAAATACACTTTTGCAACCGTTCTAATACTAAGAAACACATGAAACTGGAGGGAGACAGTTAATTCTTTAAATTCAGTATTTTAAGCCCTGAGGGGGTTCCACACAATTAAATGAAATCCAGCGAAAGATGTGTTGGGACAATCATATCATTAATGACAGTTATTTTTGCTGGTCAATAAATCACCAAATCGTTACTTAAACACGATGAATTTAGGAGATTAAACAATTTCATTAATATTGAAATAGCTACCAGGATCCAGATTAGTTGCTTGAAATGCAGAATCACGTTTTTCAATATTAACAGAAGCACTTGAGCACTAACATAATATGACCTTCTAAATTCAGGTATAAAAATATAAAATACAATAAAAAATATAAACGAAAAATGCAAATGCAGATAAATTCGATCTGTTTATCACTCGTTCTATGCCTGAGAATTTTATCTGCAACCCTCAAACGTGCCCATATGACTCTGAATTGTTCTACTTTGTCAGATGAAGGGTTAATCTGACTTGCACCTTAACAAATGTCTGTCATAAATATAACTCCGAATATAGCAATAGGGATTTGATTAAGGATTAGAGTGAATTAACTATGCATAAAACAGCAGAATTAAAAGCAAGCCATCATCAATTGCAGGAGTGATAGTTTAATTGAATGCTTTAATTTAATTATAATATTACAAATACAAAAAAAAAAATATTAGTAGCATTATTATTTTAAGTAGATAATAAATTGCTTGCCCCCTTTTCTCTTGTGTGAGGTATTCGTACACAAGGTTTGGCTGAAATCTAAAGTTAAAGTATAAAAAAAGTAGGATTTGTTAAATTTTTAGATATTAATTAATTACAAGAATCTGACATGGCTGGCTTTATATTTTGTTTAAAAATATTTATTTATTTGTATATTATTTATTTTATTTTTTTACATGATATCGTGATATTGCAAGGTTAAGTTATAACACAATAAAAAAAAAAACAATCTACTGTACTTTCTAAAAACACTACACACACACATTATTAGAGTAATAGGTGTCTGATTTTTTGCATAATTGTATAGACTCTGTTATGTTAGATACATTTAACTCTGGTAATTGCATACAAATTGTCCAATTCTCTGAAATAAAACAGCAATTTTAAAAAAGCGACCTCAGTTATTTGGACACAGCTTTGTGTGTCTGCGTCTTTCTGTCTGTGTGTATGTCAGTGTGTCTGTGTGTTCGTTAGAATGTTAGACAATATATATATATATATATATATTATATTTTTTTATATATTAAATGTACATATATATATTTTTAATTTTCCATAACCTTACCCATTCAGACATATTTATCCACTAATACATACAACCGTTGAGTAATAAGCTAAACGGTTGATTTTCTGTGCTTGCTTGAGGCACCCACAAAAGCAATGTAAATGTGCATCATTTATTTATTTAGTGTGTTTGTTTGGGTCTGCTGTTAATCATTGAAATGAAGTGCATGTCAAATGAGTGTATAAGGGGTTTTAAGAGTGAATGCACCCATTTGTAAAGAAATGCAAAAGAATTTAAAGAAAAAGAAAGAAAAAAGGAAAAAAAGGCCCCCTTTTTTGGGAGACTCATTTAAATAAGAGGCTTCAACAGTTGTTGGGAAAATAGGCATAAATACACATAAGTCAATTATACCAATGTGCAAAAAAGCAAATGGGGATCTCTTTGCACCAAGGATGTATTCAGCTCTTTGCTCACCATCAGTAAAGCTCTGCTTTCTGCATGAAAGGATAGCAATAGACCCCTTTTAAAAAAAAAAAAAGAAAAAAAGAAAAAAAAAAAAAGCAGGACCCCACACGTTTACAGATTTGGTAATAATTTATGCTAATTTCCCTCACATAAATCCACAATTCGTTTCAGTAGCATACAGACTGCTCAGATAGGCAAGAGAAAGCAAAACACAATAGCCCTAACACAATATTGGTTTTCATTCCTTATGGTGTGAGTGCAGGTGTGATGTTGTAGAAAGGTTTTAGGATTTAATCCATAGTGCCAAGTAAAAAAAAAATAAAAAAAAAAATAAATAATCCTCTTTATCACATATGTTAATATTTACTATATAGGAATGCAGATGAGTTAAGCAGATTTATTTTTAGTGTCTTTTAGGCACCTAACAATGCATAGATCAAAACCAGATTTCTCAACTTTCAAATAGTTCTTTTTCATTTGGATTTAAGTCCTAGATTATATTTGATGGACTTACTGGCTGCCCCTCTGTTTACTTATTGGCAGTGAAGAGGGAGCTGATAGAATGAAGTTTGAGACTGAGTTTTCTTTGTTTTGCTGATAGTTTTTCTCCCTATGGGAATTTAAGGCAGTAAAGGGAGTCCTTTTGTTTCCAACAATTTTACCAAATTATTTTAGTGGGATTATTTTCTCTCACATCCACTGACTCAGATTGCTTTCTGTCTCAGCAAAACTAAGGACCAATTACATTGCACTCTTATAGTTTATTACACATATTTAATGCAGTTCAGAAATTCTTATTCTGTTTATGTTGATATTAGATGGAATGTATTGGTATTTATTTTTGAATTATTTTATGTAGAAATTCTGAGAATACATTAGGACGAAATAGCAATTTCAGTAATAAAAAAAGAGCAATTCTGAAATATATTTTAAAGAATAATTGATGTTTAATAAATGCGTTACCATATTTAACAACACAGAAAGCTATTATAACAGTATGACAGAGAAGTGTCTGTCGAACTATGTGTTCGATTGAAAAAAATTGTTAAATTATCTAAGATGGACAATTTTATTTTTTAATGAATGATGTTTTGGCCTTTTTTTTTTTTTTTTAAAGATATTTGGACTTTATAACAACTCACTGTTTAGTTGATATAAACAATATATCTAATTTTCCAAATGAGGTAGTTTGGGATACATTCAGACAATTGTGTAACATTAACATCAATGCAAACAAAAACTAGTTGTACTTCCTTATATTAAGATCATAATTGCTTTTCCCTTTTTTCTTACATGGAAGAGTGGCATGTCAATTTTTTCAGCCTTCAGTATCACAAGAATTGAAATGTAAGAACCCCCAATAAACATCCAGTGTTTTGTATTTATTCACATTAATCTTTATTTTTGGCATTACGCTGCCCGTGAAACATGCATTATTAGACTTAAAAAATGTCATATACAGAAAAATATTTTTATTCATTATCATCATGTTTTTTCCTTATTATTTTCATATCAGGTTGCATTCTGTGTGTTTGTGTTGTTGTACAGATCAAATAACGGCCTTCTTCCTTAAACGCAAAATAGCGTTGATTTAAAAATAATAGTGCAACTATATTTAGCTAAATTATTTACACTGTCACTAAAGCTGAGCTGGGGATGTTCTATAAAAAAAAAAATCTATTTTTGGTTAAATATTGTAATCTAGTTTTCAGTACACTGCAATTTGGTGTTTACTGAATGAACTGCAAGGATTGCAGAATATTATATTTTCTGGATGTAGGTAAATTGTCTTCGGTACATAAATAAAAGATAACATCATCTAATTAAAAGAGGAAACGCCACATCTCTGGAAGTCACGCCATTGAATAAAACATAAAAAATCACCTGTAACTTATGTTAAACTTTTTTTTAATGTTAGGCTCCATTTTCTTTAAAATCTATATCAAAGATTTAGCAAATGCCATCACAATTCAGTTCAAACAAGGCAAAGATAGAAAAAATAGAAACCTTGTTTAATGTATCGTCCTCTCTTTATGCTTTATCTATGGTGAATGCCAGGTGCGAAGGAAAGAGCTTATAAAAATGATTGACAGGAAGCTACGATGGAGATGTCCAGTTTCAGAATAAAGGATCCCTATGTTTAATTTTATTTTTTACACCTCACAGAAACATATTTGGTACATATAGGAGTAAGTAAACATAACATGGAAAAAAAACTTTGAGGTAACAGTTCCCTTATAAAAAATCATTTCCACTCATTGCCAAACTGGTAATTCAATTAGTTATTTTATGGCCTTTCTTTTTTTTTTTAAATATATCAAGTATTAATTTATTTAAAATCCCCAGCCTTAGTTCAAGGGTCAGCCCTAGTTTAAAAGTTGTTCTGCGTAAAGACTGAAATTCATCATCGCACTTTAAGCTTAAGATATACTGCTCTTAAAACATTCCAATCATTTTGTTGACTTCACTGGAATTTCCAAAATTTTTCATTTTGTACTCTCATATGCTTGACGTAGCTCCTCGCAGAGGAAACCACCAGCATCTGAAGAAAATTGAAAATAGAGAATGGCAGGTCCATGGATGAAGATTGCCACCTTACAACGGGACATGTCACCTTGTAAATATAGGTAAACTTTACATAACTGTAAAAAGATGAGACGTCAGCGTTAAAAATAAAAGAAAAGTGTATAGTCAGCGGCCCAATAGAGGGTAACCCTCTAATCCTCTAGAAGGAAAAACACAAAAAACAGTAATGAAGGGCTGCACCAAATATGATAATAATATAATATATTTAAAATATTTAAAAATGTATCAGCTGATATCCTATAACATATTTTATAACAGCAGAGAGATTAAAACGTATATAAATTAAGTGAAATATAAGGAGTTATAATTAGGATACTAGTTGTACACTTGATTGTACACTTAAATAGTCCAAATGGTTCAGAATTGCACTCTAGAGATAAATGTCTTTTAGGATGCTTTTGGAGATGTGATATCCTACAGTGCTTGTAGTAGTCCAATTATTCCCCTTGTATGAAAGACAAAAAGTGAAGGAGACCAATCGTATAGAATTTATGGACCAATATATGTGAAGAGAAAGAAATATATATATTATTATTATTATTATTATTATTTTATTATTTATATAGCGCCAACAAATTCCGTAGCGCTGTACAATGGGTGGACTAACAGACACATAATCAGACCACTGGACGTACAGGAACAGAGGGGGTTGAGGGCCCTGCACAATGAGCTTACATGCTAGAGGGAGTGGGGTATAGTGACACAAACGGGTTAAAGTAGGGGAATTAAGTAGTTTGTTAGAGAAGGGTTTATTGAGTCAACTCACATTTAAAAGAGCTATAGCCAGCTCAGGTGTGAAGGGCGTACAGTTGTATAATCCCCACTTATAGGATATGTGGTGGTGGTCTTCTGGAAGGGGTGATGTCCAACACTCAGGAGAAGGGTATATAGAAAAACAACTGATAGTGCCCTCAGTGTGAACGTAAATAAAAATGTACGTACAAGTATGATATCAGCGTTGGTGGTATGATCCACACCTCGGATAAACTTGTAGTCACACGATAAAAATATAAAATACATGAAATTGTGTATAAAAAAAATAATTGGCACAGGGTAGTAACCAAAAAAACTTTTAATTAGATAAAATACACAAACAATATTACCATTACGCGTTTCACCACTAGGACTTTTTAAAATAGGATAAAATTAACAACCTGGCTAGTAGGGGTTTATATAGGTACATAGTAATTAAAAAATTGGCGCCAAAATTACATCACTATTCGGCAGCCAATAGAATAAAAACTTATATAACATATTAGTAAATATAAATAAAAAAGCTTATATTCAAGATTATACTGAACTGTGTCTGTTTTAGTTAAAATCGCTTGAAAACGAGGTTAGAATACTTTAGATTACCTAAGAAAAGCGATATTGAGATCATTGGTGACAGTGCACATAGTATGCTGGGAGATGTAGTGTAAACCTAGTGAGCGAGCGATGCGTCTCGCGGTAGTGGATGTGAGGTGCATCATGGGGACTGTAGTATAGTGTATAACTTGGTGGCTAAGCAGAAAATGGGGTGGAGTAGTGCGATAATGGAAGAACAGAGGAAATAGTATCAGGCAGAATTACACAGGAATGATAGAAAGTTGATGCGAACTGCATCATGGGGATTGTAGTTTCATTAGATGGCAAAAAGAAATGAAACATAATAGAAAATAAACTATAAGTAGGGCAAAATAGTAAACAGGTGACTAAATATAGGGGAGAATTGTGCGTCTTGGGAACAGAAGAAGTACAAATTACACATACATTTGAAATATTTTAAATATATTATATTATTATCATATTTGGCGCAGCACTTCATTACTGTTTTTTGTGTTTTAAACTTTGTATAACTGTAGGCTACTTCTATAGTTATTATTAGACTAGTGTATGGTGGAATCACTGTGTCTGAAAAGAAAATTTTGTTTGGGAGTCTGCTAATTGTCCACGTGGCGGTTCAGCGCTTCAAATATTGTCAGCACAAAATATTTGGGAAAAACAGTTAAGATGAACTAAAAGGGTGCAAAAATGGTCCTATCGGTGTACTTAAAAATATATACATAATACAAATATTGTGCATGTTCCTGACATTTGGTTCACAGATCAAGTGACATAAAGTAACCAAGAGAAGGGGGAAAAGGAGGAGCAGTAAAAATAAATCAATCTATTTTTATATATATATTATTATTATTATTATTATTATTTATTTATAAAATATTTTACCAGGAAGGATACATTGAGATTTCTTTCATTTTTAAGTATGTCTGGGTCCACAAAACATGGCATTGTTACAATAGGGTTCAATATTAAAAAAAAAAAATACAATCTATATATATATACATATACATACACACATATATACATTTAACACATAATAGGTAATAAATATAGTCAACCATGACAGGTGCATTCAGTGTTGAGGTATGCTGCCATAGATCTCTTAAAATATTTTAGATTGAATGAAGATTTGACTGTGTCCCTGAGGTTATTCCATACAGGGCTGCCCTTAGGAGTGTGCTAGCTGTGCGGCAGCACAGGGTGCCATGCTAGCAGGGGGCACCATGCTGCCGACATAGCTCGGACATGCCCCAGGTGACAGGGTGCACAGAGCACCCCTATTCTGCAGGTCTGCCCACCTGGGTGGTGAAGTTCATTATTCTTCACCCTGGACTATAAAAAAAACAAACAAAAAACCTAAGAAGGCAGTGGGGGTGTAGCTTAATGAGGTATGGAACCAGAGCTAAAAGGGTGGTGGGGCGGAGCTAAAAGCACCCGCTACCCTTAACCTCTGCAGAAGAACTACCAAGTACCAGGAACTGCAGTGCCTCCACTCCTCACTCCAGTCCATAATGGCAAGAGGTAAGTGTGTACATGTGTGTGACTGCCTGTAACTATGTGTGTGTGACTGTAGCATTGTAAGACTGCCTGTAACTGTGTGTGTGCCTGTGTGTGTGACAGTCTGCAACTGTGTATGTGTGTGTGTGTGTGTGTGTAACTGCCTGTAAGTGTGTGTGACTGGATGTAATATTGTGGGTAACTGCCTGTAACAGTGTGTCACTGTCTGCCTGTAACTGTGTGTCTGCCTGTAACTGTGTGTGTGACTAACTGTGTGTATGTGTGTGTGTATTTCTGTGCCTGTAACTGTATGTCTGTGTGCCTGTAACTGTGTGTGTGACTATCTAACTGTGTGTATGTGTGTGTGACTGTCTGCTTGTAGCGGTGTGTGTGTGACTATCTAACTGTGTGTGTGTGATTGTCTAACTGTGTGTATGTGTGTGTGACTGTCTGCCTGTAACGGTTTGTGTGTGACTGTCTAACTGTGTGTATGTGTGTGTGTGACTGTCTGTCTCTAACTGTGTGTGTGTGACTGCCTGCAACTGTGCATGTGTATATGTCTGCTTGTAACAGTGTGTGCGTGTGTGTGACTGTCTGCCTGTTACGGTGTGTGTGACTGTCTAACTGTGTGTGTGTGTGACTGTCTGCCTGTAACGGTCTGTGTGTGACTAACTGTGTGTATGTGTGTGTGACTGTCTGCAACTGTGTAAGTGTATTTGTCTACCTGTAGCAGTGTGTGTGTGTGTGACTGAAGCTGTGTGTGTGTGTGTATCTTTGTGCCTGTAACTGTGTTTGTGTGTCTGTCTGTAACTGTGTGTGTGACTGTCTAACTGTGTGTATGTGTGTGTGACTGTCTGCCTGTAACAGTGTGTGTGTGTGTGACTGTCTGTAAATGTGTGCATGTGACTGTCTGTCTCTAACTGTGTGTGTGTGTGTGTGACTGCCTGCAACTGTGTATGTGTAGATGTCTGCATATGACTGTATTTGTGTGACTGTCTGCCTGTAACTGTGTGTGTGTGACAGATTCCCAGCACACTGGAGGAGCAGAGATCAGCATGCCTCACTATCTGCAGGGTTCCATCAGGAATGGGGGAATTAATATTTGTTTTGAAATAATAATTAATTTAATATATCCCAAATAGAAACACTACACCCCTACACACATGCTACACATAATGAAGAGGTATGATCGGAGGGGGGGGGGGGGGAGGAGAGGCGCTGTTAAATTTTTTCGCACAGGTCGCCTAATAGCCTAAGGCCGGCCCTGATTCCATAATTGCAGTGCACTGTAGTAAAAATGAGGATCAAGCCACTTTATTTTTGTATTGCGGTATGCAAAATAAAGTGCTTGTACTGGATTGGATGTTATAGGAGGTGGGAACAGCTGGGGAGAGCATTCTACTCAGGTAGGGTGGGATCTTTTGAGAAAAGCGCTTATGCACAAGGCTGGAAAGATGAAGAGTGTGTCGGGATTCCAGCAATAGCCAGTTCAGCTCTGTTAACATATCACAATGGTGGGTAAAGTAATTACATTCTAGTACAAAGCTGCAGAACTAATTATATAACGTATTAAGTTTATGAAGGTGGTTTTGCAATGCAGGTGCACACACTACATCCACATAATCAATGACCGGCATTAGCATTTGTTGCACTATCTGTTTCCTTAGTGTCGGGCTTAGGCAGGATTTATTTCTGTACCGGGCAGGCAAGAAGTTTTGGATAGAGTTTAGAAGAGATTTTTTTCAATGTGAAGGACAAATGATAGATTGGGGTCTAGCAGCATACCTAGATAATTGAAAGAGCAGCCTCTGTCAGTGTGCTATTTGAATTTGCTCTGATAAACAGTTGTTGATCTTGTAGTTTACGTAATTTAGGTACAGTTCCATAGATCATTGTAACTGTTTTGTCAGTGTTTAGGAAGAGTTTGTTATCCGCTATCCACTTTTCTACCTCTGTGAGCTGGTTTTGAAGCATATATATGTTTATTATTTTTTTACTGCACCTCTTTTTTTCGGTTTATTGGTCACTTCTCACATGAGCTGTGACTAAAATCAAAACTTAGTGGCTACTTCCTAATGATTCATTTTTTTTTTTCCATCAATCATTTTTTTTTTACTCCACGGATGGAACGCTGAAGTATGAATCATATGAAAATGCTCGTCAATTGCTAGAGCCATTTGTTCGGTTACGCATCCATATGGCGCTTTAGAGTTATGGAATTTGGACAACCCACCAATCGTCCTAAATTCAAATGGATTGCAATACATCCAAAAACAATTACACAAGTCAAATTATTATTGAATGTATTAATATTCTATTATTTTTTTTTAATGGAGGGTGTTGGATAATGAGGATGTTACTACCCATGGATGTTGTGCTATACAGGTTGCACTGTATAAGTTTATTTTTTCCCCTTTTTTTTTTTTTACAAACACTGAGTTATGGTGAGTTGACACTTGACCTAAACAAAATGTAAATAAAGAAGAAATTCTAGAAACAGGGTTACTAACTAAAGTGAGAATTCAAAATTAATTCAAAGTGAATTTTAAATTTAAGGTCAAAATACGTGAACTGGAAAAAGTCAGCTCTGCTTTTGCGTCAACTACTCTGGCCTTAAATTTGAAGTTCAACTTAAAATTCCACGTTGGTGAACAACCCGGGCTATCCTCGGATCTTCAGAAATTGGGAAATTGTTTGAATTTTACTATTTTGACCAGATTTAAACAAGTCGTCAGGTTATTTAATTTTCTATTGAACAGAACTCTCAGTGTTTTTGATTTTTTTTTTGATTTTTCAGGTAAACTATCAAAATGTAGGTGCCTCTGGATAAAATCACTCATTATTTTGATCATGTAGATTCATTTGATTTAATTGCTAAAACAACTGTATCCATCTTAAGAACTTTCATCTTAATTGGAAACTGATCGTAGTCATACTTTGTTTATATTGATACGTGCAATATTCTATATATATATTTGCTTTGATAGAATAAGTTTAAATAATAACACAGTTTTCTGGATATTACATCTTTCGAGCAAACCCTACATTAATAATACATATTATTAAGTAGCGGCTTAATGGGAAATATTTACTAAACATTTTTAATTACTCAATTTACATATTAATCATTATTTGCACTTGTGCATACTCTTATTTACTAAAGTGATCACTTATGTATAATACATTTTTGCTATTTGCATACAATTATGCACATAAAATGTTCTACAGTCAATTATTGAGCAGGCTGTTCATACACAACAGAGAAATAATTCATCTCTATTTATTCCCTTTATGTACAGTCAGTGGGTTAAATCAGGAAAGATGCAAGTTATTTTCAGATTTTATAGAAAAAAAAAACAAAATTGACAACTATATGTGTTATTCTTTATGTGTGTTAAAATAAATGTTGCTTCTCTATCTATCTATCTATCTATCTATCTATCTATCTATCTATCTATCTATCTATCTATCTATCGTATTGAAGAAGTAAATAGTTTGGTTATAAAGGAACATAAACACAATTTAAATGCAAAGAAGGAATGGGCACTCGTAGGAATTTCACTTTATAAAAAAGTAAAAAATATTTTAATTGTGCAGCGTCAAAGTTTTGGACCCACTCGTGGTCCTTTCTCAAAACCTTGAGAAAAGGACTACCAGTGGGTCCGAAATGTTGACGTTGCACAATTAAAATATTTTGTACTTTTTTATAACTAAAAGTCCTACGAGTGCCCATTCCGTCTTTGCATTTGTATTGTATTTATATATATATAGGAACTGGCAGGGCACCAATGTGTCTAGAATCAGGATTGTAGGTGACTTACATAACAATTTTTAAACTGCCTATTCAGTAATACTGGGTCAATTTGCCTTATTGGTTCAAGTAGAGTACGATAAATCTGGTCTGCTATGCACTGACTTATATTAACATTAAAGCAATTCTATAGGCGCTGGGTCGGCACTCTGCCCCCTGCGATGTCATTCGACAGGATGTACATGCTTTAGCGCTTTCCTATGGGGGTTTAACTGACACTGGATGTCCTCATGCTGGGCATGAGGACGACCAAAGTTAGTCAAACAAAAGTTGGTTAGCTACCAAAAACTGCAGTACATTGCAGGACTAAGGAGGACAGGGACACTGCATCCAGACCACTTCAATGAGTTGAATATTAGAATTTGGAATCAACATATTTACAGTGAATTGTTGTTTTAGTGATTTTTCTCCAAGATAACAAATAAATACTAGTCAGCGCACCAAAATAAGAAAGATAAAATGTAATCACAAATTCAACAGGAGCAGCAATCTTACATGGTCTTTAAACCTGAGAATAGCCTGTAGGAATAAATCCAAAGTAAGTGGCGAATCACCTATACACGGTGATACTAAAGACACAGTGTAACACTAAGAGTGTATCAATAGTGCATAGATACAAATCAATATAACAAAGTATCAAACAAAAATAATAGAATACTAACACAATCAAAAAACTTACAATCAATAAGAAAAACTGCCTCGGAACAGCAAGCCACGGGTATTGTGTACTCACAACACTCTCCGTAGGGGGCCCCTCACACAGATGAAACTCCAGAGTCGTGGTAAGTCCCGTTCATGCCATCCACGAGTCCTGAATAATTCACGCCAAAGGTAGGGTGAGGATATGGGGACAGAGAGCTCAAACCTCCAATTCCTGAGAGCGAACTGCCAGGGGATCTGCTGAAACCACACCAACTATAAAAGGAAGGCCACCGGCTCCGGCAGTCTACCTGGCCTTTATGTGACCTCACCGGGTTGGGGGAGCACACCAATCTATGTACCCGTAAACTCTCCACACTACCAATACCATATCCGGAAGCTTCAAAAAAGGCCACAGTGAAATTTAAAGGACAGCTCCTGTAGAAACCTCACGGACTTGAAGTCCATGAGTTTCGTCCCACTACGGGACTTTCTCAAGGGATTTTTCTCCAAGATGTCTATTTTACATGATTTTAAGCAAATTAAAATCTTTGTTAGTAGATGGTCTGGGGATCACTCTTTCTTTCATTCATTCTTAACCTTCTTTGCCTGAAGGCAAGTCATTGATTGGCCTTTTATTACCTGCCTGGGTGCTTCTTGACAAGATGGTTCTCTGTGTTAGTTCGAGATGGGTTAAGTCAACATTTTGCATATCTGCTGAAGTCTTTTTTTCTGTCTTCCTTTACATTGAACAAATATGGCAAACGGGCTGACACAAGGCAACTGTATTCAACTGAGATGAGACAACTTGTTTAATGTGTTACCCTTTTAAATTTTAAAGATTTTTGAGTATATACTCCCATTTCAGTTCTAGAACATTATTTTTCATAGACTTATGCATTCAGTGTCACACTGCGATTGAACTGAATTTTGGGCAGTTCATCCAAATTCTGTAACTCCAAAGTGACATATGGATGTATACCCAAACAAACAACTCACACAATGAATGAACATGTTCATTTCATTCCATTCATGATTCTGAGTTCTGCCTGTTTAGCCAAAAAGAGATGATTGATTGGAAAAAAAGATGATTTATTGTTAAAGGACATTCACTAAAGGTGGATTTTATTCACAGATTAAGTAGGAAGTAACTCATAGAGGTGGAAAAAGCTGTTAAAAAAATCTATACTTGTATAGATATGTATATTATACATCTATATATAAAATCTATCTTTAGATTTTCTGCTTCTACTCCTGTTTTGCTTGTATTGGATATTTCTTTTCACGTGATCTGTGAGCTAAATGACAGGAAAATGCACCTATTGGTAAACATCAAAATATATACATCATTTATATAATATATATATTTTGCATGGTTGAAATTAGTTTGAACTGAAAAGTCACTAGGACGAATTTCAGACAACCCAAACATTTTTCAGATGAGTCGATTTGGCTGAACCAATTTTGTTTTCAAAAGTTGCACAAGTCTAATTTTTAATAATAAAGAAACAATTTTCTTTATCTAGAACATTTTTTAGGAGACATGTTTCTTGAGGGTTAAAAAGTCCTGGAGGCAAATGATGTACTTTAGAATTACACCACCACTTCAGAGATTGTGATAACGTTTGTCTGCTGCTAGAGTCATACGTTTTCTACATCCTCAGACATCCGGTCTTCAAGTGACTCTACAACAACAATTAAATCCACTGATCCTAAATACATGATATTTATTTTTACACGAAAAATCGATAAAGCACAAATATTATGTATCAACAGAATATGTAGATTTTGGAAAGTTTGAATTCATAAGTATCAACATGAATCCTTACAAATAAACCATTCATGGACAAATAGGCAAACATTGCGGGCCCCTGGGCAAAGCAGTGCAGTTGGGCCCTGCCTACACAACCACTCACAGGAATAAAAATGTAAATTATCGATAAAATTTAGCTTATATTTATTGGTACCTCCAACAAACGCAATACATTCATACAATACAAACACACAGACTGCTGAATACACACACACGGACTGCTGAATACACAAACACAGACTGCTGAATACACACACACCGTCTGGTTAACGCACACACAGAATGCAGAATACATACAGGCTGCTGTATACACACAGGCTGCTGAATACATACACAGGCTGCTGAATACACACACACAAACTGCTGAATACACACACAGAATGCAGAAAACACACAGACTGCTGAATACACACACAGATTGCTGAGTCCACACACACAGACTGCTGAATGCATACACAGAGATAACTGAATACATACATACTGCCTGAGTACACACACAGACTGCTTAATACACAAATACAGACTACTGTATACATACACACAGAATGCTGAATACAAACAAATACTGCTGAATACACACATGCAGACTGCAGAACACACACACACAGACTGCAGAATACATAAACACACAGACTGACTGCTGAATACACACAGACAGACAGCAGTGAGGGGTGCAGTGTCTGTGTGTATGAGGGGTGCAGTGTTTGTATGTGTGTGAGGAGGGCAGTGTTTGTGTGTGAGGGGTGCAGTGTGTGTGTGTAAGGGGTGCGGTGTGTGTCTATGTGTGAGGGGTGCAGTGTGTGTGCACGTGGTGCTGCATGTATGTGAGGGATGCAGTGTGTGAGGGGTGCAGTATGTGAGGGGTGCCATATGTGTGTGTCTGAGGGGTGCTGTGTGTGTGTGAGTGGTGCAGTGTGTATGTGAGGAGTACAGTGTGTGTGAGGGATGCTGCGTGTAAGTGGTGCAGTGTGTGTGAGGGGGGCTCTGTGTGTATATGAAGGGCTGAGTGTGTGTATGTGAGGGATTGTGTGTGTGTGTGTGAAGGTTGAGGTGTGTATGTGAGGGGTTCTGTGTGTATGTGAGGGGTGCAGTGTGTGTATGTGTGAGGGGTGCTGTGTGTGTGTGAAGGGTGCTATGTGTATGTGACGGGTGGTGTGTGTGTCTATTGTATGAGAGGTGCTCTATGTGTGTGTATGAAGGGTGCAATGTGTGTATGTAAAGGGTGTTGTGTGTGTGAGGGGTGCTGTGTGTGTGTGTGTGTAAGGGGTGCTATGGGAGTGTGTGAGGGGTGCTGTGTGTGTGAGGGGTGGTGTGTGTGTGGCGGGATGCAGTGTGTGTGTGAGAGGTGTGCTGTGTGTATGAGGTGTGCTGTGTGTGTGTTTGAGGGGTGCTGTGTGTGTGTTTGAGCGGTGCTGTGCATTTGTGAGGGGGCGCATTTGTATTTTTATTTAAAATACATTTTTTAAAAAGCCTCATGCCCCCAACCCCCCCCAGCACCCTTCTCCTTACCTTTGGTGAAGGAGGGGGGGACTCCGGTGGTAAGTAGTGATTAGCAGACCCTTCGTTAGTGAGAGGTAGGACCTGGGAGGCAATTTTTTTCTGCTCTAACCCAGCATTCTGCTCGCTGGAGGAGTAAAGACAGCCTGCAGCCAGAGGAGCTGCATCTTCACTCCTAACGCAAGGATAATTCTGTATCACAGCATTGCCGTGGCAACGCTCTAACACAGCATGCTCATGGGAAAAACTGCCTCCCAGGTCCTACCTCTCACTAACGAAGGGCCTTTGGGCCGGTGAGGGAGATCTTTGATTGCGTTCTCTGGATACCAGCACAGTCAACGTGGATCAAGAAAAATTACTTCTCTAACTGCTAACTGACATTTCCATAGGCTTCTTATGACTCTTGAGATGTAGGTATATACTAGCTAAAATATAAATGCTTCTAAAACATGTTTTTTTCCAAGCAGTAGAAGATAAACACACATCTGCTGCCTGTAGCTGATGCTTAGAGAGTTAGTCGAAATCAATGGCACCTCCACACTTTGGTAGTACTAGTTATATGTTGCTATATGTTGTTATGAAACGTGTTAACAATCTGCACTCTGAATCATGAAACAAAAAATTCAGATGAATCGCAAATCATTTGAAAGCAAGCACAAGTGTAGTACAAATCAGAGGCCAGCTAACTTGATACACTACAGGTTTGTATATATTTTACAATAAGGGATGTATTCAGAATGGGTCTTGAGCATGATCAAATATAATCACTGCCTCGTTTTAATTCTTGAAGCTAGGGAACTTGACACTCCTTAAATTTGAAGGACTACCATTGTGGGGAATTAAAAAACTTCCATACATAATATGTAGATAAACCAGCTAACACTGAGAACCATATATAAAGTAGATAAAATTAATGTTGAAGTAAAACATAAAACAACCAAAAGCATTTTCTTTCATAGAGAAATATGTATAGAATCCAATCAGCAGACAGTGAAGCCCAGCATCCAAGGCAGGGGCAGTCGATCAAAGCACAGGTAGCAAACAGACAACATTTGTAGATATGCCAGCTAACACTTACAACCATATATAAAGTAGATACAATCCATGTTGGAGTAAAACATTTCTTATATTGAGATGGTTTAAAAACAAAAAGGCAAATAGACAATAAGAGGGCATAGCTCTTAACAATACTTAACAATTGCTTTTCTTCTTTGTTTTTAAACCATCTCAATAAAATATACTTTTTACTCCAACATGGCTTGTATCTACTTTATATATGGTTGTAAGTGTTAGCTGACATATCTACGAACTTTGTCTGGTTGCTACTTGTGCTGTGATCGACCGCCCCTGCCTTGGACGTTGGGCTCCACTGTCTGCTGATTGGATTCTGTACATATTTCTCTATAAAAAAATACTTTTGGTTGCTTCTGTGTTATATACCTATTTTTCTAATGCAAGTCTTGATTGACTCCAGAATGTTTTCTGGATTCTTTTGTGAATTGAAAAACCTCTGCTACATTTAAGAGCTGGAACCATAAAGGAAAATAAACGCAACACAGAAATTATAGGAATTTATTCAGAATGTTCCTTCTCTTCTCACAGTCTTAATGAAGATGTAGAATACAATTTTTTTTGTATTGTATTGTATTTTTGTATTTTTTTTACAAATGATTTAATTTGCACTACTTTGCCCTACTTGTTGTGTTCTTCTGACCTTTGCTAGTCCCCTTGTTTCCTCTTTTTTTCTCCTTGTGTTTTAATATGGTTAATGCTAAATATTTTGTGTATATGCCAATGGGACCTGCTGTTGTGGGTTCAGAAACATAGGTTGTGATGGCAGATAAGAACCATTCGGCCCATCTAGTCTGCCCAGGACTAATATCAGAGGCATGCACTGGTAGAAATAGGCACACCAATGTGTGAACCAGACCATTTATATAACTATATATTACACTTTGCTTTATTTATCAGTGGGAGAATAATCAGCTATAGTAAGATGTATTGAGATGATGACACCAGAAATAATCTAATATCCTTTAAAAGTTAAAAGTTAACTCTTCAAGTATGTGTCTTGTCAACATCTTCTCACCTCTGAAGTTTATCATATTGCAGCCCTTGCACGTGTACATGATGTCGAAAGTGGACTCCTCCATGACCAGGAAAAGGCTCCATCAATTCAATGTCTCACATTCTACTCTATGAATTATTGTTTTTCTTAACCCATGAGCCTCTGTCCATTGTTGTTCCAAAAAGAAATCTGAGTGCCAGTTTGGAGACAAGAAGGATTTTTTTCGACAAAATTGGAAATAATTTTGAAATGATTTTCTCTCATTCTTTTGGATCAATGGCAGAAACATGAAGATATGTGAAATTATGAATGTAGTAGATTTGAGTCTTTGTTCAGTCTGTATTACCATGGAACTATTGTGAGCAATTGTTTTATTACATTTTATGTATTTGCTTTAACCTTTTATATGGCCATTTATTTAATATTTTATCCATACACAATTAAAGGCTATGGGAAACTGAATTATAGATAATGGCTTTAAAATGGTTTGCAGGTTTTGTGACTGATGTACCTGAAATTTAAGGACTAAAAAAGAACTGAAAGTTGCTGGTGTGTCTTTAATGTTGAAAAAAATCACAGGAAGCTTTACTGAAAATATGTAATAGATTTAGACTGGACAACGTGATAATACTGCTAAATTTATAATAGATAAAGTCCCAGACCCACACTGTATACACTTAGGGAACTTATTCTAGTTATAGCCAAAATATTTATGTTTCACCTTTCTGACATACTGCCAGAGGAATGGTATGTAGTGACATCACCATTGGCCATAAAGAATAATTGATTCTCTATGGAGGAATTGTAGGTGCATCAAGGTGAGCACCGAGCATGCGTCTACGTTTTCAAACTTCTCTACGAGGAACATTGGATTGGTGCATCATCCTGAAGACACACCTCCAGGATTATGTAACCTGAGGAGGAAGTGACCGAGGGAGACTTGGAGCTGGAGAAAAGGTGGGTAATTAGTTTATTTTAAATAAATCATATTCTTATTTTTATACAGTTGGAGTAGGCTAACTGGCAAGTGGCATCAAGGCTGCAGGATAAGAAATACAGATATTTATTCCTAACGCTACAGAGTTCCTTTAGAAAAAGTAATAATGTTAACATAAAATTCCCACATTGGATATAAGTTGTACGTGGAGTTCATCAGGATACTATCCTGGGTCAAATTCTTTTTAGTCTGTTTATTAATGCCACTTTTCATTATTTGCAGGACACACAGATAGGTACCACTCAAAGATGGGTGACTCTCATAAAAAGGGCCCAACCTGCACTAGAGCTGGTACAGGACTTAGCTCTAATGAATGTGTTTCACTTTGCATGGGGTGTTTATTTATTTTAAATTTTTCACTACCACTACTGCACAGAATTACCACTTATGGATGATTATTAGGTAGTTAGTTCAACTTCATGGTCTTTTTTGTATCCCTCATCCATTGGGCAGAGTCTTGGTGATATTTTGCTTTTCTTTTCATATTATCCTAGTACTACAACATTTTTATGTCTCTTATACAAACATCTCCTGTCCTATTCTCATAACCAATTAGATCAACCTCTTTTCCTAGATGGAAATGTTTTTTTAGGAGGTATATTCTTAAAGACGTATTTAGGCACCAGGTTTTCCAGCTGTGTTAATGTCATATTAGAGGAACGTAAATTCAGATGACCCATTGCATTTCCATGAATGATGCTGCTTAGTGCAAACTGTAGTGGTTATGGTGCTTGGAGTGTTCCATTGCTGGCAATTAGTTGTGCTATTTTATGAAAGGAGCAATGGTGTCAAAGATCAAGATTCAGCACTACATTTTTTTTTTAAAGTATTCATTTATTTAATAAATTAAGCTAATTGTGATCTATACAGCTTATAGTAAGATGATGACAGCTGTACTAAAATGCTGTATGCACTAAGTAAGTCGCTGTACAGAGATTTAAGGGATGCACACAATACTTTCATAAAGAGTTTTCAGAACATCAAGAATGTTTGGAGTACTTCAGCAATGTCCTAGTGTGTGGAGAGTTCACTGCAGTATTTGTTGTAGCCAACAAAGGAACTTCAAAGGTGAGTATCTTTTCTTTGGGTTATTTCACTTGAATGCATTATCTATACAGACAACTCCAGCCTGGGCTGTCTTTTAAAGACTCCTAGAGGCCATAGGTGTTACCAAATTTTGTTTTGGGCTCAAGGATCCAGACTTTTTTCAAAACCTAATATCACCCCTGGTGGTAATTAGCGGGTACTGCAAAACACATATGCTACTGTTAAAGGAATACTGCAGTGCAGGGCTTATCTAATTGGCTGATCTTATTATCTACAGAGCCACAGCTGATAGATCAACAACTTGCGCTCCTCATGGAGAGCAGTACCCAGCGGACCCCAGGTAAGAAGTACATCCATTCAAGAATGGTTTGACTACTCAAAATGGTGGAGGGGACACCAGGGCTCCCTTTGCATCATGACCACTATAGTGAGCTGTTGTGGTTATGGTGCTTAGAATGTTCCTTGAGTGCAGTGTTTGCTTGCCATAAGACTTTATTTTGTTTTTAATAGCATGTTGCAGAGTGGCTAAAATGATCACGTGGATCTTTGTCATCGGATAAGTTGTTGAAACTACGTATATATTGTTTATAGTTTTTACACAAAGAGGATGTACAAAAACAAATCCTTTCTTCCCTGCTGGATGAGACACGGGAGTTCTTTGATTGTATGACTGCTGTCACCTCCCTAGCAAACAGAGATTATTGACTATTGACAGGAATTAAGCAGAGCTGTTTGTCCAGAGACCTGTTACTACATACAAACCAATTTACTGTCAGTGTGACGATGGTGACGATGTTACATAGAAGCAGAGCAGCTGTTCCCTTGCGTATATGTCCTAAGCTGCTCAATACACTCTTTCTCCCCATTAAATTGTACTTGCTAAAACTCACAGAAACTTAGGTGAAACCAGTGCGTGAAAAAAAGTGAACAAAGCATGAGTTCAAAGAGACCACAAACAAATTGAATCAACAAGAAGGCAATTAACAGGCATTTAACAGAAATGAAGAGGAATGTCAAACACCAAAACTAGTACAGTTTCAAAAGTAAATATTCGAATACTTTTTATTTAATGGAATGTCTTTATCTATACTTTATTAGACACTATAAAGCACATTAAACATGCACTTGGTGGATTTCATTTATAATCTGGAGTGGAAAAATCGCTATCAAATAGAAAACATTTCATTGCTGCTTATTTTTTTGCTGTTGATTTGAAATCTTGTCAAGGTTTTTAAAAGTTATGGACTGGAAGTACATTGCTTAATTGTTTAATCTCCCACTTTATGATTGATTTAGCACACGTCCCGTCCACAGTTTTCAAAAAGTTAACTATAAAAAAAGTGTATTCCTAAAATATCTAGCAAAGGTATTGCTGGGTGAATACTCTTGATTAAAAAGTTTTGTGATGTAATTTGGCTGTTAGAATAACGATGTCATAATATGCAAATGGAAACTATGTATTAACCCTTCGTAGTATTCCAAGCGTTCCATTTTCACAATAATAATCAGAAAATATCAGCCCATGGAAATAGGAATTGCTATAAAAACTTGCAAAAAACTTGCATTGATTTAATAGTGAATGCAATAAAAATGATTTTTGCGTAGTTAAGTTCTGCTCTTAATATAATAATGAATCAGGAAAGGTGTATTCATCATTCACTAATACTTAAATATGTCCTTGGGTATCGAAGTTATTATCCTGCTGATTGGTACTTTATATCTGTGCAGGGTGGGATGATCGCGGAGACGTAATGCACGTTTCATATTCGTAAATGACTCCACTCAACATTTACTATGAAAAATATTGTCCTTGTGTCTTCAATGAAAATTTCAACTGTCTGTTTTATGTTATAGACAATAATATCGAACAATTAAGAGTTGTATATAAAGGGCCAACTGATGTAGGATTATGAACAGTGGGAAGCTGATCCTTCTTGAAGACCATCAAATACAAGTTTCCACATTTTTCCCTGTTGGAAATATTCAGACGCAGAAGATGCCAGCTTGGTAGTGGAGGGGATTAGCTTCCTCCCAGCCCTAACTCCAGTGTTAAGGCAGCAGTAGATCAACTGTATAATGTGTGCACTGTTTAGCCATTTGTACAAGCCGAACAAAGGTTGAGCTTAGCCAAATTGCATTGCACTTGTGAACTGAGTCCCAATTTGAAGTATCTTTTACAGCAGGGGGAATGAGAACAATTTTGTGTGTGTCTAAAAAAAAAAAAAGGAATGATAAAGCCACTTTATAGAGCATCTCAAAGTGAAGTAGTGAGGCGTGACATTCCCAGGGTGACATGGGACAATGGCAGGGTCAGGTGGATGAAAAAGAGAACCAAACAGCCACTTTCACATGTCTGCCCTAAAGTGCTGCACCTCTCCATAATAGAAAACAAATGTTGTAAAAAGGGGGATTGCTCCAATTCATTTAAAATGGCAAATGATAGCTAAACAACATTGTCAAAACGGAATCAACGTCTATGCAGAGCCACCCAGAATAGGCCTTTGTGTTTGATTTTATGAGAGGCTGCGTCACTTTTAACTCTAGTTAAACATTCAAAGAATTCTCCCAAGAAGATCTGAAACCCCTCTAAGGTTTTTAATCCGATTTCCATATATTTCCCCCCACCCCCACCCCCCACCCCCCCCCCCACGTTTTCCAGAAAAGTTTTTTATTTTTTTTAAAGTTCTATTTTCTGTAAAAATTAAAACATTTTAAAAATAGACCTGCTGTCTACATATTTACCAAATTCGGTAAAATAGTTAAATTTTAAATTTGACAAGTATTTTTTTTTTTTTTTAATGGAGTCCTTTATTTAATTATTGAGAAATTTAAAGTGTATTATTTTGTGTTTTTCATGTTTTTTTCCTTTATTATTTTATTTTAAACCCAGCTGAAGGGAAAAGAAAACATTCTTGGTCATAGTTTGCTGGTCTTTTTGTCTGCTTGTTTTATCCAATGTATTCTGCTAATCATATACATGGTTTAAGTATACCAACAGTATATTATTGGCTCTTCAAAAGGTTAATAGAACTTCATTCATTTCTTTCAACTTGCCTCCTTTTTTTTCTCTCTCATCAGTATAACACAGCTCTGCCACCCACAAAGCTGGCGAAAGAGGTCATGTGATTATAACTAACCTCCAGTCAACCAGAGGATGGCTAATTCCTGATGTCTAAAAGCAGCATTGATCCCTTTCCAATGAATGATCTTCACATTCAGCAAAAATCAAGCACTTTTCTACGGGAAAGAAAGAGGATGCTTTTAAATACTGTGAACATGAAAGACTTTAAGACACAAAATAGATTTTATCCATCCCGAAAAATTCCAGTGGAGCAGCTCAGAATGTTAACACGTTTGCTCATTAATTAACCCTGCATGTTTGAGCAACAAGTATGAGTTAATATTCAATGTACATTATTAGATTAGTTATACTATATTTTCCTGCCAATATTGGTTTGCATAATGTACTAGGCTTATATATTTTTTGATGGTTTAAAAAAATTAAATAAAAAAAAAAAACGAAAAAAAAAAATATATATACACACACACACACACACACACACACACACACACACACACACACACACACACACACACACACACACACACACACACACACACACACACACACACACACACACACACACACACACACACACACACACACACACACATTCTCCATTTCAAACACATTTTATATCTCTTGTAATGTATTATCCAAGAGTCTCATTCAACATTATCAGGGTTATGCACAAATGTGAAAATTCAAAGTTGATTTAAAATTCAAGGTAAAAATATCCAAATTAGTAAAAATTTTAAAATTTTCTAAATCAGCTATCTAGAATAAATTACTCTAAAAAAAAAATCTGTCAATATTATCTGCTTCCTTGAATTTCTTAAATAATTTGTGCTTTTTACCACAGCAAAGGTAAAGCAGCTCTGTCACTTCTGAGTATTTCGTAAAAGATATAATCTTTACAAATCTCTTATGCTGACTGAGTTGGAATTTTATTGAAATTCCAACACCATGCAATAGGTAAAGTAGGGACTACTGTTTCTAATGGTAAAGCCTGAGGTGGACTAGAATTCACAAAAGGTAGAGCTCCCCTATCAAACTTTGTTCAGTCCCAGTAACTGCACGAGTGATGGATGTGGGATTTAGGCATCATCTTGCTTATGGTGAGACGTGATCTATGGAGGCTCTTGAAGTATCTTTGAATCCTGTATAGACCTCAGTGTTGGACTCTTGTACAGCACCGACATGGCTACTGGCAGATGAAGTGCCAGGAGCTGAGGAGGGTACCCCAGAAGAATATGACAATGACCTTGAGGGACAGCATCATATACCTGTCTTCCACTGGACCCTAACAGGACATGCCACCTTTGGGTGGGGTGGAGGGGGGGGGGTGAGGGGAAGGTTTGCAATAATGACAAAATTCACAGAGACATGTAAATAAATAAACCATCCAGTTATAGATAGATAAATGAGTAAACCCATATATGAGCCAGTTTAGTAAGATACAAATTCAACCAATCCATAATTTTTAGATCAATGAAGATAATGTGGTTTTAGATATTGTTTATGAATTTAGAAAACACTTTAAAATGGCTCTTCCACATTGAATCATATTACATCATCAATGTTTTAAGTCTTCTCTAATTGGTAGTCATATTCAAATCAAATGTTGAAACAAAATGTATACTTACCAATAAATCTGTCTTGCCATGGTTCATATGAGCCATAATATGTGGCGTGAGGGTCTTATCCATGGACCATGACCACATTCATATGAAAAGCTAAATGTATGCTTGCCAGTAAATTAATTATCTTCTGTGTGGTCTGGTCATGGTTCACAAAAGTCTTAACAAGTGGTACTAGAACTTTATAACACATGTATGACTCCCGTGGGCCATGACCACATTAGGATGACAATTATTACCTTATGGTAATTTAATAATATCTTTGTTGCTTTTGATGTTTTCTTGTGGTCATTGTTTTGCCTGAAGATTAATTCATAGAGAAGTTTACATTTTATGGCAGATGAAAAAACAGACTTTCCCTAAAATCTACTGATCCCCTGGGCCCTGGTCTAATACCGTATGTTATCAATCTCAATTGGGGCACCAGGACCAGAGGAAGCAAAACAGTTGATGCCATCAGAATAAAAAACAATTCTGCTCATATCTCCAAGAATATATCGACCAAAGTGCTCTATTTTACATAATCTGTAAAAGCATCCAATTTATTTCTGACAGTCCTCCAAACTAATGCCAGAATTATAATATAACAACTTCAATGCTTACAATAAAAACAAAATGAATTATTGCACTCTAGTCCTGGTGATGCAAATATGTATATTATTTAAAGACCTCTTGACTGACATGGAATTAGCACTATTATAGACATCATCATTTATATGTGCATTTTTTTAGAGGAAAAAAAAATATAAAGCAGAATTAAATAAAGCAACATTTATTAAAATCAGTGCTCAACAAGTAAAAGAACATGCTTAGAGTTCTGGGTGATAGAAACCAATATGATTTGAAAGCTTGTACATAGCACTTCATAACAAAATGTGCTGCCTCATCTCCCCGGCAAAGTCTGAGTCTCATGGAAAGTTCCTCATGAATGCCTTGAGGTAGCTTGGAAGAAGGTGAAATGCGTCAGCAAGTTTGCTATAGAGATTTTGTTGTTATCATGTCGATATGTCAGGAGGAAAGCTAAATGCTACAAGTGAAGCTGTACACTTCTTTTTCCACACTAAGAAAAGGGTTTGTGAAAGGTTGCAGCATTGTTCCAATATATTTTCTTTGGATTTAAAGTTGTAAAAAAAAAAAAAAAAATAGAATGTTGTTGGGTACTGAATTGTATTTCTAAGAAAAAAAATCCATACAATGTCTGAAATTTTACCATTTAAATTTGTAGGAAAGTAACTGTTTTTGTAGGAAAGTAAGCAATATATGCTGGGATCTCACAAATAGTTGACCAGTAGATGAGCACCATGAAACTGGAGACTGCAAAAGATTAACTAGTATGAGTCCAAGCCATGCATCACAAGTTTTGGGATATATAAGGCAACAAGTGAACAGTCAGTTCTTGAATGACTTGAAAAAGGGCCAAATAGTGATGTCTAGACAACTGGGTCAGAGCATTCCCAAAACATTAGGTCTTGTGAGGTGCACCCAGTGTGCAGTGGTTAGTAACTACCAAATGTGGTGCAAGAAAGCGGGGGCTGCCATCAGAAATGTTGGGGCAAGTTGCACAGCCTGATGGTTTGGTTTGCAGGGCTCCCCGTTGAGCCTGCCAACAAGGATGCAGTGTGTGTGTAGAGTGGATGTAGTGTGTGCAGAGTGGATGCTAAGAGCATGTGTAGTGGATGCAGTGTGTTTATAGTTAATGTAGAGTGCATCTATAGTGGACGCAGAGAGTGTATGTTTGGTGAATGCAGTGTGTGTATAGTGGATGCAGAGAGTGTATGTTTATTGAATGCAGTGTGTGTCTAGTGGATGCAGAGAGTGTATGTATATTGAATGCAGTGTGTGTATATTGGATGCAGAGAGTGTATGTTTAGTAAATGCAGTGTGTGTATAGTAGATGCAGAGAGTGTATGTTTAGTGAATGCAGTCTGTGCATAGTGGGTGCAGAGAGTGTATGTTTAGTAAATGCAATGTGTTTATAGTAGATTTAGAGTATGTGTGTATAGTGGATGCAGAGTGTGTGTAGTGAATGCAGTATATCTATAATGGATGGGATGCAGTGTATGCATCTAGTGGATGCAGTGTTTGTTTTTGTGTAGTGGATGCAGCGTGTGTGTAGTGGGTGAAGTGTATGTTTGTGAGGTGTGTATAAATATGTGTGTATAAATATGTGGGATAGGGTAGCCTAGGGGCTGCATTCTGTGGGTAAAAAGCTTTTTTTTTTTTTAATTAAAAAAAATGACATTTTATTTTTCCTTCCCTGCTTCTTATCTGTGGCCAGGGAGTGGGGACATTTGAGTCACGTGTGGTCCAGTGGCAATGTGCAAGCTGCAAACTGCAGGGACCCAGCAAGTTATCTTCAGCTTCCAGCTCCTCCTTGCTCCTTCTCTCCTGAGCCCAGCTCTCATATCTTGTAGAGTGTTGCTGTAACATGCTCTGACCCAGGGACTTGCAAGAGTTGGAGAGAGGAGTTAACAGAAGCTGAAGATCACGTGTGTTGGGCCCCCTATTCTCAGTGGCTCGGGGGCCCACAGTGCCCTGTCAAAGACTTTGTTTTTGCTGGTGGAGGCGCTGAATTACAAGATCAGATGGAGACTTTGTCTCCCTGAGCAGTTTCTGACCTAGAGGACAGCTGGGCCCAAAACAATTGTCCCAGTTATCACACCCTGATGGCAGCTCTGCATGGAAGAACAACTAGTGAAACTGCATCAGGGTCATGGGTGCCCAAGTCTCATTGATGCACGTGAGAAGTGAAGGCTAGACAGTCTAGTCTAATCACACAGAACAACTATTGTAGCTCAAATTGCTGAAAAAGTAATGCTGGACATGATAGAAAGGTGTCAGAGCACACAGTGCATTGCAGTTTGTCACATATGTGATTGCCGCAGAACGGTCTGAGTGCCCATGATGACCCCTCTCCACTGCTCTAAGCACCTTCAATTGGGTCATGAGCATCAGAACTGGACCATGGGCCAATGGAAGATAGTTCCCTAGTCTGAGGAATAATATTTTCTTTTAGATCAGGTGGATGGCCGGGTGTGTGTGCAAAAGATGGCCAGGGGACCTGGGGAAGAGATGGCAGCATGATGCACTGTAGAAAGTAGGCAGGCCAACGGAGGCAGTGTTCTGGGCAATGTTCTTCTGGGAAACCTTGGGTCCTGGCATTCATGTGGATGTTACCTTGACATGTACCTCCTACCTAGAGATTACTGCAGACCACGTACACCCGTACATGGCAATGGTGTTCCTTGATGGTAGTGGCCTCTTTCAGCAGGATAATGCACCCTGCCACACTGCAAAAAATTGTTCAGGAACATTACATCTGACATTTGTCATTATTATTATTATTATTATTATTATTATTATTATTATTATTATTATTACTGTTAGTAGTAGTAGTAGTAGTATCATCAAATTCAACACCATGTATACAAAAATGATTAACATGCAAAATCTTTTTTTAAATAACATAATTTTATCCTTAAAACATGTTGATTATATGTATGCTGATATGAAAATTTGAATTAGCACATTAAAGAATACTTAAACAAAATCAATAAAAAAAAATAATCTGATTATGGTGGACATTTTCTGTAGGATCTTTAACCCCTTAAGGACCAAACTTCTGGAATAAAAGGGAATCATGACATGTCACACATGTCATGTGTCCTTAAGCGCATGTCACGTAGTGTAGAGGTTAAAAAAAAATAAAAAAATAAAATAAAAACGTTTGTTTTTTAAAACATCATGTTCTCTCCATCACAATTTCTTAAGTGGTTTCATGAGTACACACACACAAATGCATGCACTCACTCATGTACACACTACATCCTATTGCAACCACAGAACGTTGACATCTGCTCAACATAATGTTAACTTTAATCCTGCTGAAAGTGTTATCAACCCTCAGTGCTGGAGCAGAAGGATATATTTAACTTCTTTAATATTTAATTCTGGGAATATGTTCTTTAGATCTGACTTTAGAAAGGATTTTCCCTGCGGCAATTCCCTCCTTTGTGTTATTTCTCTGAAAGATATCACACAGATACGCAAGATTTAATCACTTGCCTAAAGAGGAGATTGTGGCTCAGAATTTTTTCCTGAGAGAGGAAACTTTCATGGTTGTGGAAAAGAAATTGAAAGGTTTTGAAAATGGACTTAGAGTGAATAAATAAGTGCTTTGCTCGTATTTTTAACATGGTCTTTTGTTGGCTGAGATAACCTACAGGAAGCTGAATGACATGTCTATCTACAAACTGGATTTCTGAAACCTAGTTATAGCTTCAACCCAGTATTACATATTAATTGTTATACATGTTATGCATACAATACTCTTGATTAAATACTACTTGTGCATTTGATTTTAAACAAATGCAAATTATCCAAATTTTGCAAGATTGGTGGGTCATCCAAATTCCATAACTCCAGAGCGCCATGTGAACATATAATGAAAATTTACATTGACAACGGGCGAATAGATTTTGTTTCTTAATGATTTGGTGTTCAGTGTTTTGTGTGATGACGAAAAAAAAAGTATGGTGGTTAGGGGATAGCCACTAAATAAAAGGAAGGAAAAAAAATCAAATAAATAAATAAACAATAAATAAATCAGGGATCAGCGAGACTGAAGTCTTAAAATATACAATTGTAGGCTCAATATTATCTGAATTGTTAAAAAATATTTACTAATTGTGGGCTGAAATTGAATAATACAATACCATTCTATTCAGACAACCAAATTCCAATCAGAATTGACATGTGAATATTATGTATAAATTTTGCCAACCGGTGATTGGCTCATTTTCCCCACCTATTAGTCCGGTCGAATAGGTTATTCAGCATAATTGGCATGGATGATGTGGCAGATTCCCTATCCCTGGATTAAAAAGCTTTCTGTCCCATTCTCCTGTTTGTTCGGCTTTTTTTTTTTTTTTAATTCTTTATTTTTCTTGTGCATGTAAATACGGATAACATTTGTCTTGCGATGCCACAACAGCATTGGCAAGTTGATTAGGAACATTGGGTTTGACATGGCATGCGATTGACAGCACATTTCTGATATTGCCAACCTTGTCATGCTTAAGGGTGATTATTCTCAGAGGCAGCAACATCTATTAGCCTTGCATTAAATCTGTAATTTATGAGAACTTAAACATCAGAGTGAACATGAAGATGCATGAAACAAGTGAATACAGGTAATGCTTAACACTGCAGGGTTTGCTATGTTAGGAGGCTAGATTCATATCGTTGGTTGTAGCAGGTTCATAAAAGTATAAGGGAAACATCAAATGAAAAACCACAGGAAAAACAATAAAAACTATAGCATTTGTAGATAGGAACCACATGAGGCATCTGTAGCATGCTGCGGCCAGCCTTTCGGTCATGGACCCAGGTATGCAGTGCTCTTTAGGTTCTTCAGCCGATGCCTCGTTGGGGCTGTGCTGGTCCCTGCCACAGTTGCCCATGCTGTCGCAGTTCAATGCAGTGGGTCAGTGGACGTGATGGATGTCGCTTGGGTGAGTCAGTAGTCTGGGGTAGAGTTGCCCTTAACCCCTTAAGGACCAAACTTCTGTAATAAAAGGGAATCATGACATGTCACACATGTCATGTGTCCTTAAGGGGTTAAAGTAGAGGGAGCCTGAGGTTTGCCCATGCTGCGTCTTGTTTGTATTCGCAGTTTCGCCACCCTGTGTGGGTAAGCTGTTTGTTTGTCTCTTCGTTGTTTTCTCGCTGGTTTGGGCCTCCCCTGGGGTGCCGTTTGACGCTGCGGGTCGGGCGGTGGGCGGCTTGGCGGGTGTCTGGAGGTGGGCATTAGCAGGGCCCCCTGTCTCAATCTGTGCTCAAGCTTAAGCCAGAAGTTTGTGAATATTAGTTCCAGGCTGGACACAGGGGCTTGTTGTACCCCATGTCTGCTCGCAAACCGCGTGGTCGCCGCCATCTTGGGTGGGTCTCCCTGACCCCTGATTTGTTCCATGTTTGTTTCTGCCATAGCTGGTAGTACTCCCAGTGGTGGACCAGGATCACCCCCACCGGTCCGGGGGGTGGGGGGGGTTACGGGGTACCCATTTGTAGCAATCGGCTCGCGGGTCGCTCCAGGCTGAGAGCTCGGCCGCCGCTCCCGTCCCATGCACACCCGGCCGCATGCCTCCACGAGTATAGCCTGCCATCTGTCGTCCATTCCCAGGCCGCATTACCGGTTTACCATATGGACTAAGGGTCAGTGCGTTGCTTGGGGTCATTTTGTGTAGTTTTTCGTGGGTCTGAAGTGACCATTTAGTCGTTGTAGCTTAGATCAGGAGGGAGCCTCAAGCAGGCACGTCTTCCCTCCTTGACAGTCATGCCCCGCCCCCTTGTTAGGCTTTTAAAATACAGAACTAGACCGACCGCAAGCCCTGATTCTCTGGAACTGTTTTGGGCATGGGACCATGCGTGCGGTCGGTCAAAACTATGACTTCCAGGAAATTCCTGAACACCTGAACCTGGGTGATTTTTGGATATGTTGGTCACCCAGATCGGGGCTATCAGTAACTTTTGTAGTGTTTTTATGTATTTTTAGGGTACTTTTGGGGTGTTGGGGAAAAAGTATGTTTTTTTCTGTGCTTGGAGATAATTGGATTAGATTAGTACAGTTCCTGATCCAATTATCTCCCATTGCGATCTGCATGTTGTAGTGGGATTCAAGATTTATCAAACCAGTCAACATTTTTCCAGTCTTCTACTGCACAGATTTTCTGTTCCTCTTCTCACTGTACCATATTTTCGCAGTTCTTAGCTGACACAAAAGGAAGGTCCTGCTGCCATACTGTCACGACTAGTAATGTGGTCCAGCACGCAGAAACTATGTAAACATATACATAAGTAAGAAAAGGAAAATAATAGGATAGAGCGTAAACCGGACCTTAGAATGGCCGGACTAATACGCTAGAGACAGAGAATGGTCAAAGGGAAAGCCGAGGTCAAGGAAGCCAGAAAATACTCAATACCGATTAAACAAGCCAAGTCAGGGAAACCAGAGATCAGAATAACCAGGGAAACGCCAAGGATCAGGATACCAGGAAATCAGAAACACGAGAATAGCACTTTCAGGAAACCAGGAAACTGAAACCACGACATGGCAAAGTAATGGGGAAAGCTAGGGGTTTAAATACCCCTCTCTAGGCTATGGTTGGTCAGAGGGCGACCTCTGACCCCAAAACGTGCGTGTGCGTTGACGTCGTGACGTCACGCACACGTTGGTATAATTCTCGGGGGCGGGGCTAGCAATAGACGCGACCACGCGGTCGGCGCCATCTTGGATCTGGGCGCGATGCCCGGAAGAACTACGTGCGCGGTTCCCGGCTCGCCGACGAGCAGGTAAGCTCGTGTAGTCGGAGCGGTCGTGCCGGTCGGGCACGACCGTGAGGCTCGGCGGGCCGGTGACCGCAACAGTACCCCCCACTCGAAGACCGCGCACCGGGCGGGAAGGACCCGGCTTAAGAGGAAAGCGGTTGTGAAATGACCGGATAAGACGGGGCGCATGGACCCGGTCAGCAGGAACCCAACAACGTTCCTCGGGACCATAACCCTTCCAGTCAACGAGATAGGACAAGACACCTCTGGATAATTTGGAGTCCATGATAGAATGGACTTCGTATTCTTCTTGATCACCCACTACCAAGGGCGGAGGAGGAGCGGATACCCTGGTGTAGCGATTGCAAGTAAGGGGCTTGAGCAGAGACACATGGAAAGTATTCGCTATTCTCATATGAGCCGGTAGTGCCAAAGAATAGGTCACTGGATTAATACGTTGGGTAACTCGAAAGGGACCAATGTACCGAGGGGCAAATTTCATGGATGGGACCTTAAGCTTGATATGTCTTGTGGAGAGCCACACCCTGTCACCTGGAAGATAGACAGGATTAGCGCCCCGTTTCTTGTCAGCTTGGACCTTTGCTCGGAATGAGGCTTTTTGCAGAGCTGAATGGACGGAATCCCAGGTATCATGGATCGATTCTAAACGGGTGTTCAAAGCGGGGATTTCTGTGTCTGAGAATGCAGAAGGTAAAACAGCGGGGTGATAACCCTGATTAACAAAGAATGGACTGTGATTAGAAGATTCATGAGTGGCGTTGTTTCTGGCGAACTCAGCCATGGGTAAGAGCTCATACCAGTTAGATTGATTGGCATTTATAAAGCAACGTAAATAGGCTTCTAAAGACTGATTCGCCCTCTCTGCTGCTCCATTTGTTTGAGGGTGATATGCTGACGAAAAGGAGAGTTCGACGCCCAATTGTTTGCAAAAGGAACGCCAAAACCTAGAAACAAACTGGGTACCTCTGTCAGATACTATGTTTTTGGGTACACCGTGCAACCGAAAGATCTCTCTCAAGAATATTTGAACAAGATCTTGAGCAGATGGTAATTTTTTAAGTGGGACGAAATGTGCCATCTTCGTGAATCTATCAATAACCATAAGGACTGTATTAAACCCGTTTGAACTGGGTAGATCCACAATGAAATCCATGGCCAAGTGGGTCCATGGAGCACTAGGTATGGGCAGTGGTTGTAACAGTCCAGGAGGTGACCTAGGAGGAACTTTAGAAACTGCACATATTTGACATGCCCCAACATAATCTTTGATATCGTTTCTAAGAGCAGGCCACCAAAATCTCCTGGAGACGGCTGAGAGAGTTTTATGGACTCCAGGATGGCCCGCTGTGAGGTTGTCATGGAACAAATCTAGTACCTTCTTTCGAAACTGAGGTGACACATACAGTTTGTCCGGAGGTTTTCCCACAGGTGCCTGAGTTTGATCTGCTATTATGGCACAGAAGAGTGGAGAAGACACTTCGGAAACAGTAGTGGCAATGAGGCATTCAGGAGGTACAATAGGATATATCTCCTGTTCTGGTACTTCATCTGTCTCAAACTGCCGAGAAAGTGCATCTGCCTTGGTGTTTTTAGTACCAGGCCTGTACGTAATTACGAAATTGAATCGGGAGAGAAACAATGACCACCTAGCCTGACGAGAGGACAGTCTCTTAGCGTCCCCAATATAAGCCAAATTCTTATGATCAGTAAAGATCAAAAGTGGCTCTTTGGAACCTTCCAAGAGATGCCTCCATTCCTTAAGGGCAAGTACAATGGCCAAAAGTTCCCTATTCCCTATGTCGTAATTCCTCTCTGCAGGTGTGAGTTTGCGAGAGTAAAATCCACAGGGATGTAAAGGCGTATCAGGACTTTCTCTTTGAGACAGAATGGCTCCAACTCCTGTCTCTGATGCATCCACCTCTAGGATAAATGGTTTGGATGGATCAGGATGGGTCAGGACAGGTGCAGAGGAAAATAAAAATTTTAATTGTTCAAATGCCTCTCTTGCTTCTTTGGGCCAAGATATACAATTTGTTCCTTTTTTTGTTAAATTGGTTATAGGGGAAATCACGGAGGAAAATCCCCTTATGAATTTGCGGTAGTAATTTGCAAAACCTATAAAGCGTTGAGTAGCTTTAAGGCCCTTGGGTAATGGCCACTGTAAGACTGCCTCCAGTTTGCGAGGATCCATCTGGAAACCATACGGAGATATAACGTATCCAAGGAATTGTATCTCCGTTTGGTCAAACTGGCATTTCTCCAGTTTACAGTAAAGGCCGTTTTGTAACAGGGTTTTCAGTACAATTCTCACATGTTCGTGATGTGTCTCTAGGTCTGGGGAATAGATGAGAATGTCGTCCAAATACACTAGAACGAACATGTGAAGGTACTCTCTTAGGACATCGTTAATAAAATCCTGGAATACCGCTGGAGCGTTACATAATCCAAACGGCATAACCAGGTATTCATAATGTCCCATTCTGGTGTTAAATGCGGTCTTCCATTCGTGACCGTCCTTAATCCTGACTAGATTGTATGCACTTCGGAGATCGAGCTTGGTAAAGACTCGAGCTCCCTTCAATCTGTCAAATAGCTCTGATATAAGGGGAATAGGGTAGGCGTTTTTAATGGTAATCCTATTCAAACCCCTATAATCAATACAAGGGCGTAGATCTCCTTCTTTTTTAGAGACAAAGAAGAATCCAGCCCCGGCTGGTGAGGAGGACCTACGGATATGACCCTTTCTGAGAGCCTCCTTAATGTATTCCTCTAAACAAAGATTTTCCTGGGGGGACAAGGCATAGATTCCTCCCTTGGGAGGCATAGTCCCTGGTAATAAGTTTATAGTACAGTCATAAGGTCTATGAGGAGGTAACCCTTCTGACTGGACCTTGTTAAATACCTCTTTCAAATCCATATACTGCTGTGGAATTTGTGTGGTCAAGGGAGGTGTAACAGGAACATTAATGGTGCCAATAGGTTGTGGGATTTGCTTAAAGCAGACACCTTTGCATCTCTCACCCCAACTCACAATCTCTCCTTCAATCCAATCCAAACGTGGATTGTGTTTAAGGAGCCAAGGGAAACCGAGTATTATCGGAACTGTAGGTGAAGATATAATTTGAAAGGTCATTTCTTCAGAATGGAGAATACCCACTGAAACAGTGATTGGCAGAGTTTCGTGTGTGATGAAAGGCTGGGTAAGAGGCCTTCCATCAATGGCCTCGACTGCTATAGGTTTCTCTTTATGTCTTAAGGGCAGGAGATGTTTTGCAGAGAATTCTTTGTCTAGGAAATTCTCCGCTGCCCCAGAGTCAATCATAGCCTCACATTGAACAGTAGTGTTCTCGAAAGATAAGGTTACTTTGATAAGGAAACGGTTCTTAGTCAATTTAGGGGACATATACATCACACCTAAGGTCGGTCCCCGTACGTGCCTTAGGTGTGCAAGTTTTCCGGCCGAACCGGGCATGATGACCTTAGATGCCCCTTCTTGCCACAATACATACATAACTCCTCGTTACGTCTGTGTTGTCTCTCTGCCTCAGTGAGTTTAGCACTACCCAATTGCATGGGTTCAGGTTCTGGAAGAGGCGTTTGGCTACTCACCACTGGGTTAGAGAAACGAGGAGCTATGGACAAATTAGAGCGTCTGTTACGTTGTTTGTTTTTCTCTCTCTCTCTGAGCCGGTTGTCAATGTCTATCATGTAGGCAATAAACTCGTTAAGAGTAACCGGAAGGTCTCTAGCTGCAGTCTCATCTTGTATATTCTCAGCTAAACCTTCAGAGAAAGCAGCCACCAGACCGCTATTGGTCCAATCAACCTCAGACGCTAATGTCCTGAACTCTATAGCATAATCGGCTACAGAACGACTGCCTTGCTTGATTCGCATAAGGGCTTTGGCAGCGTTCTTCTCCCTGCCTTTAGGTTCAAATGTAGCTTTGAAGGCCGTAAGAAAAGTATTGTAATCACGGGCTACTGCGTCACCACTTTCCCATAAGGGGTTAGCCCAGGTCAAAGCTTTTCCAGTTAATTGGTTCATCAGATAGCCTATTTTTGATCTATCTGTTGGAAATGAACCTGGGGAGGCCTCAAAGTGGTATTCAATTTGGTTTAAAAAACCTCTGAATTCCTTAGAATCACCTCCATAGCGAGGGGGCGGTGACAAGGTTATGGACGGTGGTTTATGTGGTACGGGAACCACTACAGGTGGCGGAACCACAGGTGGTACCGGAGGGACCTCTAAATAGGCAGTCCTCTGGAGCAAGGTCTGAAATGCCTGGGCAAATTGGTCTAACCTGTGGTCCATATCCTCCACCCTACTCTCACATGCGATCATATGCTTGCATAGTTCTGCAGGATCCATGGCCATGTCGTAATGTCACGACTAGTAATGTGGTCCAGCACGCAGAAACTATGTAAACATATACATAAGTAAGAAAAGGAAAATAATAGGATAGAGCGTAAACCGGACCTTAGAATGGCCGGACTAATACGCTAGAGACAGAGAATGGTCAAAGGGAAAGCCGAGGTCAAGGAAGCCAGAAAATACTCAATACCGATTAAACAAGCCAAGTCAGGGAAACCAGAGATCAGAATAACCAGGGAAACGCCAAGGATCAGGATACCAGGAAATCAGAAACACGAGAATAGCACTTTCAGGAAACCAGGAAACTGAAACCACGACATGGCAAAGTAATGGGGAAAGCTAGGGGTTTAAATACCCCTCTCTAGGCTATGGTTGGTCAGAGGGCGACCTCTGACCCCAAAACGTGCGTGTGCGTTGACGTCGTGACGTCACGCACACGTTGGTATAATTCTCGGGGGCGGGGCTAGCAATAGAGGCGACCACGCGGTCGGCGCCATCTTGGATCTGGGCGCGATGCCCGGAAGAACTACGTGCGCGGTTCCCGGCTCGCCGACGAGCAGGTAAGCTCGTGTAGTCGGAGCGGTCGTGCCGGTCGGGCACGACCGTGAGGCTCGGCGGGCCGGTGACCGCAACACATACTTCATCCACTTTAAGGTTAGACATGGTTCAGAAATCATCTTATTCTTAACATTGTTATAACATGTGGTTATTTCACTTATGATCACCTTTCTGTCAATCTACACCAGCCTGAGTATTCTCTTAACCTTTCTCATTAGCAAGACATTATCTCCACAGAACTACTTCTCATTGGATGTTACGTGAGTTTTTTTAGCACAATTCTCTGTAAGCTCTAGAAACGTTGTGGTTAGAAATCTTAGTATATCATAAGTTTCTGAGATATGTAAGCCATATGTAAGCTGCCTCTGACATGAACAATCATTCTATGATTGAAGTTACTGTAGATTCTTCCTTATACTGATGTTTGCTTTAAACAGTAATTGAACTTCTTTTACTCTTCTGAGATAGTCAATGGTCCTATCTAATCAAGTGTCCACTGAACTTATAACGCATTTTATATTTCTTTGCATTTTGGTTTATTCGCTAAGCAGAGTTGTGGCAGAACCACTGCTTGTTCGGATGCTTTCCACTGGTATTGTGTATTTTTCCCTGTGTTTCATGTATTGTACTCCACTCCCCATTCGGGAGTGCTCCTACGAAAGGAACTCATTTGTCTCCCGAATTGGGACCACCCCAATATCCCATTTAGAACCAGCCAGTGGGAGCGTTTGTGGCTTGTTTCCCGACTCGTCTCCTGAATTAGGACCTCTCTGGTGCCCCATTAGAAAGTTCACACCAATTAATCAGCACGTTTGCACTCGCAACATAAGTGTGAAACCATAAGGGAAGTAATTAATGAGTGCTTCCCTAGGTGGCCACCATTTCGCATAGACGAACTTCAACAAGGGGGAGCATTCGTACCCGAAAGGAGGCGCTTTCTTTGCCGTGTTTCCACACACGGACCTCGCGAGTGGAGACTGGTTGAGGAATGTACTGTTGTGAGGGTCCCTGAGGTTGGTGTGGACAGTTTTGGGGCACTGGCTAGTTTGGCAGGCTTTTCTGTGTTTGGAAGACAAAGGGACGGACCCTTTTCCCACGTCTTGGCTCCCTAGCACAAAGGTGTGGGAAAAGGGTCCGTCCCTTTGTCTTCCAGGCACACAACTTGAGTATGCTTCTCAAGATTTTCTTCTATAAGGAAAATACCAAAACAAAAATGTTAAAATCAATATGCAAAATAAAGTATAAAGCCAGTATAATAAAAAAAGGTATGAATGTTACACATTACCTGTGTTCACTCATTCGTAGAACTTGAAGTTACTGAAAAAAAGAGTAGAGAAACCTAGAGTGATTATTTTAGGTAAATAGTAACGGAATTGAAAGTAGGTTATAACATTAAAACACACATATTTACACACATATTCACTCACTGTTCGAGTCTAAATTGGCGATTGTTTGTTCTTTGTACAGTCCTAATATTGAATAGGTAACCAAAATGCTGTTTGTGCTGGCTCATATACATTTGTATAATCTTATCATAGCCTGACTGGGACATATTTCATTTTCTAACTAGAATTTTAATTTTTCCATATTAATTTTGTAGCTTGCCTCCACTTTACCAGTTCCATAATACTCTCCTTTTAAAACAGACCCCAAAATCATGTAGTGCATTTGATGTGGAGTCACATCATAGCTTTATGAAGAGTCTAAATTATATTCTCAATCAAATTGAATAGTCTTTGGCCACCAAAAAGTTATTATCTAAATAAATCCTTAAATAATCCAGTCTATCAAATACCCATTGCAGGCATACCCTTTATGTGATCTGTATCCCAATGTGTACACTGCAGACATGACTACAGGTAGGCTATCTCCTTATTTTAAGGCTCAGATAGACCTTCATGGTCTTCTCTTTTAAGTACTTTTTTTCTCTTCCTAACGCCCAGGAAAGAAACATAATATGGTACATTTAACGTTGAAGAAGCAAGTAGACATCCTGTTTTGCTGTCGTCCATGAAATCTGATAATAAGCATAAACCTTGCTGATCTGAATATGTGTCTACTTGTCTATTTCATATTATTATCCATCTATCTAGAGGCAATGTAGATTTTTCAAAGATCTAATGAATAAACAACCAGCAATTGCTAGCGGTATAATTTACATTGTTAATGCCTACATGTGTATAATAAATATGCATTTCTATGTCTTCAAATAAACTCATTTGTAACCTGTGGTTATGAAGTTGTCTTCAGAGAAAACTCAGTTCCCAAATCAGTTCCCAAATATTAAAATAATGCTCTTACTTTTTCCCCCATTCCGGTTTACTTTCCAAGAATTAACATTTTGAATCACCCTTATATGATGTATTTTTTTTTTTTAAATCATGTAATTTTTTAATACAAAAATTTAGAATTTTGTATTATAATCTACTTTAAAATATTTGTTTTATGAATTCTTTAGGTTTCTACAGAAAAAGTCATGGGAAATTGCTATTTAGAAAAACAAAATTGAAAATCCAAGCCAAAAAAAACAAACAAACGTTTCCTGTTTCCTGCGCAGTGGAATGTTAGAAGTGACTCTGCAAATCACAGCTTCTGGTTGGCTGCTGACATCACATGTTCTCCACAACTTCGTTTTTATAGTAACTTTTGATGAAATGGCTACATGGCCTACTCCATATTGAAAAGCTGGCAGATCTTGAAGTGATAACCCCAGCTAAATTTACTATAACTTGCTTACACTTTCAGGTGGAAGGATCACTTTAAAAATATGATCAAAATAAAAAGTATGAGTAAAAGTAAAAATAAATAATAAAGTTATGATAGTTAAATGCAACATTTTAGTTGCCACATTTACTTTAAACTTCATATGATACCAAATTAACTTTTTTTTGTAAATGCTAATGTTCAAAGATTCATGAAAATATTATGTAAGTTTACATAAATGTAGTTTTTTTATTGAGTAATTTTTATTACATTTACGACAAGCATTGCTGTGCATACCTAGTTATAAAAGGAATATTGCGAGAACATAACACATTTACATGTCATTCTTTTACATCTGTGTTAAACATTAGAAGGGTAATAATAATGATACTGGTCACTAGTTCACCACTCGCAACATAGTTGACATTGTATAAAAAAAACATAAAAAATAATGAGTATTAACCAACATATAACTGAACATAGTACTGCCTTACGTACATTTTAAAAGAATACTGTATCACAGATATTCGAAAATATTTATACCTGGGCAGCAGTTGGAACATATGGATTGTCTTATTGAGAAAAGTCATATTTGGAATAGTGATGTCGCGAACATTAAATTTTCCGTTCACGAACGGCGAACGCGAACTTCCGCAAATGTTCGCGAACGGGCGAACCGGGCGAACCGCCATAGACTTCAATAGGCAGGTGAATTTTAAAACCCACAGGGACTCTTTCTGGCCACAATAGTGATGGAAAAGTTGTTTCAAGGGGACTAACACCTGGACTGTGGCATGCCGGAGAGGGAATCCATGGCAAAACTCCCATGGAAAATTACATAGTTGATGCAGAGTCTGGTTTTAATCCATAAAGGGCATAAATCACCTAACATTCCTAAATTGTTTGGAATAACGTGCTTTAAAACATCAGGTATGATGTTGTATTGATCAGGTAGTGTAAGGGTTACGCCCGCTTCACAGTGACAGACCAAACTCCCCGTTTAACGCATGCAAACAACCGCAAACTCCCCATTTGCACAAGGTTGGATACCAAGCTAGCCATGTCCCGTTCCTTGTCCTCACTGATGTCATTGAAGGTCTCTTCCTCCACCCAGCCACGTACAACACCAAGGGTCCCCGAAAGGTGACAACAAGCCCCCTGTATTTTTTTTAAATGTACACTACTGTTACACCAGATATGAGTTGCACTGGTGTGACACTGTGCCCTGGCAGGCCCTGAAACGCACACGTGTGAAGGAAACTGACTGCTATTATTTCACAGTCAAATTTCTAGTTTTTTTTTAATGTACACTACTGTTACACCAGATATGAGTTGCACTGGTGTGACACTGTGCCCTGGCAGGCCCTGAAACGCACACGTGTGAAGGAAACTGACTGCTATTATATTACAGTCAAAAAAGTTTTATTTTTTTAAATGCAAGCTATTGTGACACCAGATATGAGTGGTGGCACTGGGCAAGTGGGCACAGTATACGCTGTGAGCCTTACACACACGCTGGCAGGCAGGCAACTGCAATAAGATTACACAGGAGAAAAAAAAAAAGCAGACTGATGTTCTAGCCCTAAAAAGGGCTTTTTGGGGTGCTGTCCTTACAGCAGAGATCAGATGAGTCCTTCAGGACTGTAGTGGACACTGAATACACTAGCCTAGCTATCGATTTCCCTATTAAATCAGCAGCAGCTGCACTGTCCCTCCTCTCACTAAGAATGCAGCTTCCGGGGGGCGGGGCCTAGCTGTCATGGAGGAAAGACGCACTTCTTGTGATCTCCCTCAATATCTCACTTTAAGCAGCTATCAACAAGTGAATTTCACCCCAGAAGGGGATGACCCAGCAATGTTGCTCCTACCTGACCAACCCGACATGCTTAATAGCGGTCAGCAACTCGACAGAGTCTTACTTATCTTCGCGTGGCAAGTGTGGCCTGGTGCTCACCGGGCGGGAGATGCGGCCGATCTCCCGATCCTGTGATGCCCAGGAGCAGCTACTTCCCGGCAGGAGCTCCGTTACCCCCCCCCTTGGACCGGTGGGGGTTATCCCGGTCCACCCCTGAGAGGCTGTCTGGAGCTAATGGACGCACAGAGCACAGCCGCCCAGGCTGACATACTCATCTGCACCTGGCGCCCAGAAGGGATTGGATGAGCACAAGCAGTAAACAGCAGCCTGCCAAGCATGTCCCACTATAGCCGATCCTCCACACCATGCCTTTGATCACAGGAACTGCTCTCTGCACATTAACTAATCGTAAAGTAGCAAGCGTTTAAACATGTCATTATTTCACCTCCTAAAGAGTTTATTGTCGTAGTTCCTTACATGCCTTTACCTTAACCGTTCATGTATTATGTTATTCACTAGTCTCATCTCATGGGGCGACTCACACTTGATTTATAACTAGTGGTGGAGCTGCTGATAGAAATACACAGTTGATAACGTGCAACAGAGGCGGCTCTAGACTTTATGAGGCCTTAGGCGAAACTCAAACATGAGGCCCCACTAACAAAAAAGTGTCACATATACACATTGATGCACAGTTTACCTGTGTATGTGCCTGAGAGTGTGTCTGACAGAGAGTATCCTTGTGTGTGAGAATGTATGTCTCTGTGAGCATGTTTGCGTTTTTGTCTGAGACTGAAGTGTGTTGTGTGTATGGCGGGTGATGGTGTGAGGGGGGTGATGGTGAGAGGGAGAGCGGGGTGATGGTGAGAGTGAGCGGGGGTGATGTAAGAAGGAGGGGGGTGATGTGAGAAGGAGGGGGGTTGATGTGAAAGTGAGGGTGGGTTGATGTGATAGTGAGGGGGGTGATGTGAGAGTGAGGGGGGTGATGTGAGAGTGGGGGGGGGGGTGATGTGATGTGAGATGGAGGGGGGTGATGTGAGAAGGAGGGGGGTTGATGGTGAGGGTGGTGAGGGGGTGAGGCTGAGGGTGGTGAGGGAGTGAGGCTGAGGGGGGTGAGGCTGAAGGGGGTGAGGCTGAGGGGGGTGGGGGGTGAGGCTGAGGGTGGTGAGGGGTGAGGCTGAGGGGGGTGATGCTGAGGATGGTGAGGGGGTGATGCTGCGGGTGGTTGGGGTGGGGGGCTGAGGGTGGTGAGGGAGGGTGATGCTGAGGGTGGTGGGGTGGTGAGGCTGAGGGTGGTGGGGGGTGGTGAGGCTGAGGGTGGTGGTGAGGCTGCTGGTGCTGAGGCTTAGGGTGGTGGGGGTGTTGAGGCTGAGGGTGGTGGGGGGTGCTGAGGCTGGTGGGGTGGTAAGGCTGAGGGTGGTGAGGGGGTGAGGCTGAGGGTGGTGGGGAGGGTGGTGAGGCTGAGGGTATTGGGGAGGGTGGGGGTGGTGAGGGTGGTGGGGGTGGTAAGGCTGAGGGTGGTGGGGGGTGCTGAGGCTGAGGGTGGTGGGGGGGTGCTGAGGCTGAGGGTTGTGGGTTGCTGATGGTGGTGGGGGTGGTGGGGAGGGTGGTGAGGCTGAGGGTGGTGGGGAGGGTGGTGAGGCTGAGGGTGGTGGGGAGGGTGGGGAGGCTGAGGGTGGTGGGGGTGGTGAGGCTGAGAGTGGTGGGGGTGCTGAGGCTGGGGGTGGTGGAGGGTGCTGAGGCTGAGGGTTGTGGGGTGCTGAGGGTGGTGGGGAGGGTGGTGAGGCTGACTGAGGATGGTAGGGAGGGTGATGAGGCTGAGGGTGGTGGGGAGGGTGGTAGGGAGGCTGAGTGTGGTGGGGGGTGAGAGAGCCTACCTTTAGTCCCTGGTGGTCCAGTGGGCTCCCTGGTGGTCCGGTGGCCATTGCTCCCGGTCTGCAGCTCCGCAGAGCTGCAGACCATGTAATCTCGCGAGACCATCAGAGCGTTGCCGTGGTAACCCGCGGCAACGCTCTGATTGGCCAGTTTTCGCGAGACACATGGTCTTTTGCTCTACTCACTGCAGAGCTGCAGACCGGTGTCTGCGGTCTCTGGCTGGGCAGCCAGGAGGGGCCTCGCACCCGGCGGCATACCGGGCAAGCCGCCGGGCCCCCTCCTGGTGTCAGGTCCTCGGTCAGTGACCGAGGACCTGACACAGTCTGCCCACAGGCGGTTTAGGCAGCCGCGAGGCCCCAGCCAGCGCGAGGCCTTAGGCGGCCGCCTAAACCGCCTAATTAGAGAGCCATCTGTGACGTGCAAGCTACACCCTAAACATGACAGCCATCTTTCACAACAATGTACTGCTATTTACTCATACCCTTAGTGCAACTAGCCATGATATACGCACGTTCAGCCTAGCATGCTCAAATATAACACACTTCTGTCTAAAAAAAAAAAAAAAAGAATGCAACTTCAGAATTAATCTAAATTGTATGCTGTCTAGGAGGTGGGAGGGTCTGGGAGGGAGGGTCTGCTGCTGATTGGCTGGAATGTGTCTGCTGACTGTGAGGTACAGGGTCAAAGTTTACTCAATAATGACGAATAGGGGGCGGACCAAACATCGCATATGTTCGCCATCCATGGCGAACACGAACGCGCTATGTTCACCAGGAACTATTCGCCAGCGAACCGTTCGGGACATCACTAATTTGGAAGATTGTGAGAGCCCGTACAAATTTTTTGGTAAGTGAAGCATCAGGTAAATGATACATTATGTCCCATCTGTGCCATCATTTAGCTGCCACCTTGCCCAGGTTTGAGTCAATGTGTAGTATGAATTTGCCAATCTGTGAGACATTTCCTGTAAAAAGAGATCTAATTTTTAAACCTTCTTTAACAGTACAAGAGATAGAAACTTCTAATGTAAACACACTGTAGTGTAAGATCTAATTAAAAAAGAAACAATTTTTGTTCATCTTGGCTGTGTGAGTCGCAACCAGAGGATATATGGCTAGAGCTCTGGAAACAGAAAAAAAGTGATTAAACTCCTAAATTGCAGATAAATTAGCAGTGAGATTCCAGGGGCATGATCTATACACCAAAACTCCTTCAATTATCTAAAGTTGTTTTGGTGCTTAGGTCCCACATAAGCCTATATGGGAGTTGTGCCAACTCTCCCCCCTGCCCTCCTCCCGCAGTCATTCTGCTGCTTCACCTAGGTCATCCTCCAAGCTACTGACCTCTCCAGGTTCTCTTCCTAGGACACAGGATCATTTGCTCCACTATTTGGGAAGATGAAAGAGGAGCTGTGCTCCCGTGTGTTATGTCACATGCTTCCTCTATGTCAAGCAGGATGTTAATAGATGATCTTTCCATGGTTTCCAGAAACACTACAAGAGAAGATCTTGAGTTCCTGTCACCATCTTGTTGATGGCCGAGCAGTCCCTCTTCATCTGAACAATGCCGAGCCATGTGCCAAGACAAGCTGTGAGCCTCAGTTGTCCTGGCCACCTTTGATTTCCACAGCATGCCTCTAGCCTCTGGATTGGGCCTGGAGAAAGATTTGAAAACTGCTTTTAAATAAATAAATATTTATAAATAGTAGTTTAGATAGATAGATAGATAGATAGATAGATAGATACATAGATCTAAACTACTATTCACTTCAAGGGAAGAATAGTCAGGCTCATTCAACTTTTCTCATCTAGATTGCTTACTCCTCATCCCCAGAACCTCCACTAAATAACTCATACTTTGCAACAAAGTAAACACTTTTGTTGATTGGCCAAACCACCATTGAGGGCAGCAAAATCCCCTTCCCCATTTTGTCCTGGGGGATTTATTCATTTTTTCACAGTTTTGTTTTTTATAATTTGTATATAGTTAGCGCAACAAAAGAAAGGTTAATGAAAATAGATTCATCCATTTGTCTTGATTTTTTTTTAAAAACATCAAGTGCATTTATTTATGAATTTTTATATTTTTGTTTTGCTTTGAAACAATAACGCACTCATGTATTAAAAGGTGTGCGTTATTGTTTCAAAGCTGTTTTACATTTTTGATATGTTTACTAAGTTTAATAACTTAGTTCAACAAGAACAATTTTTTTTTTAATAGACACTTGAGATATGTACAAGACTTGTGCATTTGTTTTTAAATGAATTGCGATTCATTCAAATTTTGGGTGATCAGCAGTTTTTCCAAATTCCACAACTCCAGAACGTCATATGGACAAACCATAAAACAAATAAAACGGGCAATGGACAAACAGTTTAATTTGCTTTGTGATTTGGAGTTCCAACTGCAGTGCCAAAAAAAAAAAATATGGAAGGGAAGAAAGTTGTTTGTTAGGGAAACCACTTAATATTGACTTTATCCATATATTTAATAAATATATTACGGCTAATCCTTTGTTTTCTTCTATTGGTTACTTCTTCTCACTTGACCTGTGAACCAAATTGTGGTAAATTTCCCCTACCATGGTACTGCAGAATATAAACATTTAAATTATTTATATATTTTACAGTAAACTGATTTGCCAATATCTGTGTCATTTTGGCTCATTATATAACTAAAATTGGGACACAGTCATTTCATTTTTGAAATTTGTAATTTTGACTCTGGCCCTCAATGGGCCTCATATGTGAACAAATGTCAGCCTACCATCATTTTAGATTAGTATGGTTGCTAAACTTCCTCACTCGGGAGTGCAGAGAATGAGGGATTAGAATTGAGTAGCCCGGCTGGCCATGGAGTTGGTCAATAGTGATGTACCGAACGGTTCGCTGGCGAATAGTTCCTGGTGAATATAGCGTGTTCGCGTTCGCCACGGTGGGCAAACATATGCGCGGTTCGTCCGCCCCCTATTAGTCATCATTGAGTAAACTTTGACCCTGTGCCTCACAGTCAGCCAATCAGCAGCAGACCCTCCCTTCCAGACCCTCCTACCTCCTGTACAGCATCCATTTTAGATTCATTCTGAAGCTGCATTCTTAGATAGAGGAGGGAAAGTGTAGCTGCTGCTCATTTGATAGGGAAATGGATAGCCAGGCTAGTGTATTCAGTGTCCACTACAGTCCTGAAGGACTCATCTGATCTCTGCTGTAAGGACCGCACGCCAAAAAGCCCTTTTAGGGCTAGAACATCAGTCTGCTTTTTTTTCCTGTGTAATCTAATTGCAGTTGCCTGCCTGCCAGCTTCTGTGTCAGGCTCACAGTGGATATGTGCCCACTTGCCCAGTGCCACCACTCATATCTGGTGTCACAAAAGCTTGCATTTAAAAACAAAAAAATGTTTTTCACTGTAATTGATTAAATAGCAGTTAGTTGTCTGCAAGCGTCTGTGTGTCAGGCCTACAGCGTGTACTCTGCCAACCTCTGCCAGTGCACAGTGCCACTCATATCTGGTGTTACAATAGCGTGCATTTAAAAACAAAACATTTTTTTTCACTGTTATAGATTGAATAGCAGTTAGTTGTCTGCAAGCGTCTGTGTGTCAGGCCAACAGCGTGTACTCTGCCAACCTCTGCAAGTGCACATTGGCACTCATATCTGGTGTCACAATAGCGTGCATTTAAAACCAAAAAAACTTTTTCACTGTTATAGATTGAATAGCAGTTAGTTGTCTTCAAGCGGGTGTGTCAGGCCTACAGCGTGTGCTCTGCCAACCTCTGCCAGTGCACAGTGCCACTCATATATGGTCTGGTGTCACAATAGCGTGCATTTAAAAACCCAAAAACTTTTTTCACTGTTATAGATTGAATAGCAGTTAGTTGTCTTCAAGCGGGTGTCAGGCCTACAGCGTGTACTCTGCCAACCTCTGCCAGTGCACAGTGCCACTCATATCTGGTGTCACAATAGCGTGCATTTAAAAACCCAAAAACTTTTTTCACTGTTATAGATTGAATAGCAGTTAGTTGTCTTCAAGCGGGTGTTTCATGCCTACAGCATGTACTCTGCCAACCTCTGCCAGTGCACATTGCCACTCATATCTGGTGTCACAATAGCGTGCATTTAAAAACCCCAAAACTTTTTTCAATGTTATAGATTGAATAGCAGTTAGTTGTCTTCAAGCGGGTGTGTCATGCCTACAGCGTGTACTCTGCCAACCTCTGCCACTGCACAGTGCCACTCATATCTGGTCTCACAGTAGCTTGCATGCATAGGCGTGCGCATGGGGTGTGCCGGGTGTGCCTGGGCACACCCTAATCCCCGTGGCACGCACTATGGATTGAGTCCTGCAGGAACAGCGTTCCTGCACTTTTCTTTAAGCAGGAATGCTGTTCCTGCAGGCACTCAGCGCCCCAAATGCCCCCTTCCTCCCCGTGTTCCCCTGTCATCCCCCCTCTCTCCATATCAGCGAGGGAGCTGTGTGCTCTCTGCTCCCTCTCGCCGCGCCGGCTGTCTGCAGATGCCGGGAGCCGGAATATGACGTCATATTCCGGCTCCCAGCTACAGCAGACAGCCCGCGCGGCGAGAGGGAGCAGAGAGCACACAGCTCCCTCGCCGCGGCTGATATGGAGACAGGCACCCGCCCCACTGCACCCCAGGGACAAGACCACACCAGCTCTCCAGGTAAGACGGCTGGGTGGACATTTTTTTATTAAAAAAATAATAATTTGTGAGTGTGTGTCTGTGAATGTGTGTGTGTGTGTGTGTCTGTGAATGTGTGTGTGTGTGAATGTGTCTGTGAATGTGTGTGTGTGTGTCTGTATGTGTGTCTGTGAATGTGTGTGTGTCTGTATGTGTGTCTGTGAATGTGTGTGTATGTGTGTCTGTGAATGTATGAGTGTGTGTCTGTGAGTGTGCGTGTGTGTGTGTGTGTACGCATGTATGTATATATGTGTGTGTATATATATATATTTTTTTTTTGGGGGGGGGTTGGGAATCTTGGGAGAGTGCCGGCTCTGCTCTAAGCCTCCATGGGCCGGCAGGGAGATCAAAGATCTACCTCACCGACCGACAGCAGCATGGAGGGAGGCAGGAGAGGACCCAGGGAGCTCTAGACAGCAGCTCCGCTAGGTTCCTCTCGCGATATCTGAGCGTTGCCGCAGCAACGCTCAGATCTTGCGAGAGTTAACTCTAGCCCAGCAGGCTAGAGTTCACTCTCCACTGGACCACCAGGGATGGCACATGCTAGCAAGGATCCCCCCTCCCTACATAAGGTCAGAAGTGAGGGGGGATATTTACTAATCTGCCCCCACCTCCACAATCCCTCCAAACAGCACCCTCACAAACACACACACACAAACACCCTCACCCACACATTACACTAACAGCACCCTCACACACACTAACAGCACTTGCGCACACACACACACACACACACACACACACACACACAGCAGTGTATGTATGTGTGTGTGTATATATATATATATATATATATATACACACACACATATACATGCGGCGTGTGTTTGTGCTTTAGGGTGCACACCCTAATGCAATAGGCTGCGCACGCCTATGCTTGCACGCATAGTACCACTAATCCCCCAAAAAATGACAGGCAGAGGCAGGCCACCCCGCAGGGGCCATCGTGGTCGTGGTGCTGTGATTCCCTTTTGCCCTAGAATAATGCCCAGTTTTCAGATGCCACGTACCCTGAACTTGAAAAGTTCTAAGGACATAGTTGACTGGCTAACACAGGACACCCAATCTTCTACAGCTTCCGCTCGGAACCTTGACGCACCATCCTCCTCCAGCTTAGCTTCAGGCACCTCTCAAGATACCACTCACCCGCCTGCCGCCACCACCAACACTAGCACCACAGCCGCTTCACTTTAACTGTCAGAGGAGTTATTTACACATCTGTTTGAAGAAATGAGTGATGCGCAACCATTATTGCCAGAGGATGTAGATAACAGGGAAAGGTCTCAGTCAGGCAGCATTACACACATGGACGTACGGTGTGATGATGATGATGTTGTACCCGCTGCTGCTTCCTTTGCTGAGTTGTCAGATACAAGTGAAGCGGTTGATGATGACAATGCGTCCATGGATGTCACGTGGGTGCCCGCTCGGCAAGAAGAAGAACAGGGTGAAAGTTCAAATGGGGAGACAGAGAGGAGGAGGAGACGAGTTGGAAGCAGGGGGAGGTCATCGCAAGGAGCTAGTGGCAGAGTCAGACAGCATGCATCGGCACCCGAGGTCAGCCCGACAGCACGCCAATCAACGCATGCTGTGTCCACCACCAGAATGCCGTCATTGCAGAGCTCAGCAGTGTGGAATTTTTTTTGTGTGTCTGCCTCTGACAACAGCGATGCCATTTGCAACCTGTGCCAAAAGAAACTGAGTCATGGGAAGTCCAACACCCACCTAGGTACAACTGCTTTGCGTAGGCACATGATCGCACATCACAAACGCCTATGGGATCAACACATGAGTACAAGCAGCACACAAACTCAAAGCCGCCATCCTCCTCCTGGTCCAGCATCTTCAGCTACATCAACCACTGCTGTCCTCCTTGCCCCCTCTCAACCATCCGCCACTCCGTCTCTCGCCTTGAGCAGTTCCCGCTCATCTGCCCACAGTCAGGTGTCTGTCAAGGATATGTTTGAGCGTAAGAAGCCAATGTCAGAAAGTCACTTGCCCAGCCCTTGCCCAGCGTCTGACAGCTGGCTTGTCTGAACTATTAGCCCGCCAGCTTTTACCATACAAGCTGGTGGAGTCTGAGGCATTCAAAAAATTTCAGAAAGTCACTTGCCCAGCCCTTGCCCAGCGTCTGACAGCTGGCTTGTCTGAACTATTAGCCCGCCAGCTTTTACCATACAAGCTGGTGGAGTCTGAGGCGTTAAAAAAATTTGTAGCTATTGGGACACCGCAGTGGAAGGTACCCGGACGAAATTCCTTTTCACAAAAGGCAATCCCTAACCTGTACTCGATTGTGCAAAAGGAAGTAATGGCATGTCTGGCACACAGTGCTGGGGCAAGGGTCTATCTGACTACTGATACCTGGTCTGCAAAGCATGGTCAGGGCAGGTATATCACCTACATTGCGCATTGGGTAAAACTGCTGACGGCTGCCAAGCATGGAATGCGTGGCTCTGCAAAGGAGTTGGTGACACCGCCACGACTTGCAGGCAGGCCTGCTGCCACCTCCTCTACTCCTCCTACTCCATCCTCTTCCATAACCTCCTCGGCTGAGTCCTCTTCTGCTGCTGTGTCTTGCTCCACATCAACGGCACCCCCCCAGCTCCCCAGGTACTATTCCACATCCCGGATACGGCAGTGTCACGCCGTCTTGGGTTTGACTTGATTGAAAGCAGAGAGTCACACCGGACAAGCACTCCTGTCCGCCCTGAACGCACAGGTGGAAAAGTGGCTGACTCATTAGCAACTGGAGATCGTCAAAGTGGTTTGTGACAACGGAAAAAATTTGTTGGCGGCATTGAAGTTGGGCAAGTTGACACATGTGCCGTGCATGGCACATGTGTGTAATCTGATCGTACAATGCTTTGTGCATAAGTACACAGGCTTACAGGACATCCTGAAGCAGGCCAGGAAGGTGTGTGGCCATTTCAGGCGTTCCTACATGGCCATGGCGCACTTTGCAGATATCCAGTGGCGAAACAACATGCCAGTGAGGCGCTTGATTTGCGACAGCCCGACACGTTGGAATTCAACACTCCTAATGTTCGACCACCTGCTCCAACAAGAAAAAGCCATTAATGAATATTTGTATGACCGGGGTGCTAGGACAGCCTCTGGGGAGCTGGGAATTTTTTTGCCACGTTGCTGGATGCTCATGCGCAATGCCTGTAGGCTCATGCGTCCTTTTGAGGAGGTGACAAACCTAGTCAGTCGCACCGAAGGCACCATCAGCGACATCATACCATTTGTTTTCTTCCTGGAGTGTGCCCTGCGAAGAGTGCTGGATCAGGCCATAGATGAGCGTGAAGAGGATGAGGAAGAGTTGTGGTTACCATCACCACCAGAAACAGCCTTATCAGCATCGCTTGCTGGACCTGCGGCAACACTGGAAGAGGATTGTGAGGAAGAGGAGTCAGAGGAGGAATGTGGCTTTGAGGAGGAGGAGGAAGACCAACCACAACAGGCATCCCAAGGTGCTCGTTGTCACCTATCTGGTATCCGTGGTGTTGTACGTGGCTGGGGGGAAGAACATACCTTCATTGAGATCACTGAGGAGGAGGAACGGGAAATGAGTAGCTCGGCATCCAACCTTGTGCAAATGGGGTCTTTCATGCTGTCGTGCCTGTTGAGGGACCCTCGTATAAAAAGGCTGAAGGAGAACGACCTGTACTGGCTGTCCACGCTACTAGACCCCCGGTATAAGCAGAAAGTGGCTGAAATGTTACCAAATAACAACAAGTCGGAAAGGATGCAGCATTTGCAAAATAAATTAAAAAGTATGCTTTACACAGCGTATAAGGGCGATGTCACAGCACTACGGGAATCTAACAGGGGAAGAGGTGAAAGTAATCCTCCTCCTCCCACGACCACGCCGGCAAGGACAGGACGCTTTAAAGACGTGTTGTTGATGGAGGACATGCAGAGCTTTTTAAGTCCTACGCATCACCACAGCCCTTCAGGATCCACCCTCAGAGAACGACTCGACCGACAGGTAGCAGACTACCTCGCCATAACTGCAGATATCGACACTCTGAGGAGCGATGAACCCCTTGACTACTGGGTGTGCAGGCTTGACCTGTGGCCTGAGCTATCCAAATTTGCGATAGAACTTCTGGCCTGCCCCGCTTCAAGTGTCCTGTCAGAAAGGACCTTCAGTGCAGTAGGAGGTATTGTCACTGAGAAGAGAAGTCGCCTAGGTCAAAAAGTCTAGATTACCTCACTTTTATTAAGCTGAATGAGGGATGGATCCCGAAGGGACTGACACTGGGCGATACATTCGACTAAAAAAGGCCTGATGAGATGAGCTGCCTTGGGCTAAAAATGGTCCACACGCTGCTGTATTTTAGCTCTGAATGCCGGTTGACTTGCGTGACTTATCCGCCACCAACTAGGGTTCAAGCCGCAATGTTTTAGGGCACTTTCTGCCTGGGAAACAAACATCAATTTTTATGGCTGCTGCGGCTGCAACAATACCTAATTTTTCAGACATGTGTACATGCCTAATTTTTCGGGCCTCTGGTGCTGCACTGTGGCTTCAAAAACCAAACCAAAAAAATGGCACATAACAGGGATTAAACTGATAGGAATAGTACTACTTAACACACCGCTCCTATCTGGTGGCACATTAGATTGCACGCGCAGTGCCCCAAATTTGAAGTAGGAGGACCGACCAAGCATCTTTTTCCATCTCCCGGTTCCTAAAATCGATGCCATTTACACGTCCCCTGATAGGGCGCCAGCTCGTTATTCTCTTGGGCGCCAGTTCGTTATTCTCTTTTTTACTTCACTAGGGACACTTTACTGCACTATGGGCACTTAGACCCACTCTTTGTCTTGCACAATGTTATTCCTAGCCAGCATCTGTGATGGGAAATCAGGCAGTCATCTAAACGTTTAGATTGAGCTTTAGCTTAGAACACCCTTGAAGGTGTTTAAGGAGATTAGGGCTAGTTTAGATGATTCTTCTTAGACCTCTATAAGAGTCTTTATAGCCCTTCTACCTATCCAGCATTTCTGGAAACTAGCTAAGAGAAAGGGTGGCTGTGTGTCTGTGATACATTTAACTTTATATCACCTTATTGACACTTTTTATGACAGCATCACTCCGTTCTCCATACTCTCTGCCTATACCCATCTATTTAGAGGGAATTTCCTGGCCCCTGGCAATATTATATAATAGGTAATAGTATTACCATTATTACACAATTAGCCACTATTGGGGAATGAGTATAGTATCCCTTTGTTATTTATAAATGATACAATAAAGACTTTTGTCCATTACTCAATTTACTTTAACAAAGGGTACTAACCACGGTATTAGGAAGCATTACTCTGCTTTCCCTTTCTCCCTCTATGATACACCTATGCTCACTAGGATTTGTAGGTATCACTTTATTATAGTTGTCTAACCTTTTCCTATGCCAGTTTTAGATCTCCTTCTTGGGAGATTTTTTTCTTTTTTCAGTTTATTAGCATATACAAGCCCTCGGTGGGGCTGGCACCACAACTTGTCCACATTTCCTCGTTTCTTCCACTCATACCGCTTTTTCCATCTTTGAAGGGGTTTGGCGAAACAAGGAAATAGTCCTCTACTCGTAACAGGGATTAAACTGATAAGAATAGTACTACTTAACACACCATATAATAACGCAGAGAGAGGCAACACAGAGAGAGGAGTTTGAAGAAGAGAAGTCAGAGGAGGATGGTGGCTTTGAGGAGGTGGAAGACCAAACACAGCAGGCGTCCCAGGGGGCTTGTTGTCACCTTTCGGGGACCCTTGGTGTTGTACGTGGCTGGGTGGAGGAAGAGACCTTCAATGACATCAGTGAGGACAAGGAACGGACATGGCTAGCTTGGTATCCAACCTTGTGCAAATGGGGAGTTTGCGGTTGTGCAAATGGACTGTTTGCGGTTGTTTGCGGTGCATTAAGCAGGGAGTTTGGTCTGTCACTGTGAAGTGGGCGTAACCCTTACACTACCTGATCGATACAACATCATACAGTAGGTCCCCCCCTCATTATTTGTATGGCCCCCACCCACCGCTCACGGGTGGGGGCGGGCGGGAGGACAGTAGGTCCCCCCCTATTGTGATTTATGGCCCCCACCCACCGCGCAGGGGTGGGGGCCGGGGGGATATTCCCCTGTATAACAATGTTAGGCATTTAGTGAATATTCCCTATTCTGCTCTGTGTCAGTGTGTATCAGGGTCTCTGAGGACAGGTCTCAATCCATATATGCCAAGTGACCCTATGTTGGAGGAACAGTCCCTATTCTGCTCTGTGTCAGTGTGTATCAGGGTCCCTGAGGACAGGTGTCAATCCATATCTGCCATGTGACCCTATGTAGGGAGAACAGTCCCTATTCTGCTCTGTGTCAGTGTGTATCAGGGTCCCTGAGGACAGGTGTCAATCCATATCTGCCAAGTGACCCTATGTAGGGGGAACAGTCCCTATTCTGCTCTGTGTCAGTGTGTATCAGGGTCTCTGAGGACAGGTGTCAATCCATATGTCAAGGTGTCAATATGTCATATGTCAGGTGTCAATCCATATCCATTGTGATTTAGGAATGTTAGGTGATTTATGCCCTTTATGAATTAAAACCAGACTCTGCATCAACCGTGTAATTTTCCATGGGAGTTTTGCCATGGATCCCCCTCCGGCATGCCACAGTCCAGGTGTTAGTCCCCTTGAAACAACTTTTCCATCACTATTGTGGCCAGAAAGAGTCCCTGTGGGTTTTAAAATTCGCCTGCCCATTGAAGTCTATGGCGATTCGCAAACATTTTATGTTCGCGACATCACTATTGGTCAATAACAAATAACTTTTTAATGGGGGATTTGGGGACACTGGTCTATTTAGGGACAGCGTCTGCACCCTCAAATCTCTCTTTCATTCAGAATCACTGTGAGTAATAAATAGATTTGTCACCCATTTTTCGCTCTATGATATAGTAATAAATGGCTTGCGGTTAATGAGGAGACACTTAGATGGAAATTAGTTGGAGAGGAGCACCTCCTTTTTTTAGCCTCCTTATTCATTCATGATCACTATCATTGAGCGGAGAGGCCAGAGCGTACACACAAACGGCATTTCTCATGGGCATGCCTATTAGCATTTGCTGGCATGTGGTCACTGAGAGCCGTTGCATGCCAGGAAATCAATAAATGGCTTTGGTCCCGCAGCCATCAGTATCAGCATTTACCTGCAGATCACAGTATGTGTATTAGCACACTGCATTCTGCAAGCAATGACGGGCTGAGATAGTCACTTGTCTTTGTAAACAGACTGGTGACATAGCTCAGTGGGCTAATGCATCATCAGTAGAATCTGTTCAACCCTTGGGTCGCAGGTACAAATCCTGGCAGGGTTGACTCAGCCCTTCATCCTTCCAAGGTAGATAAAATGAGTACCATTAAATTGGGTAATTGTAACAACCCCTGGATGTTGGACCAATGTAACATACCCAGGACGTACTTAAAAACGAGTTAAGTTAACTCGGTTAAATACTTTGTTATTATTATTTCGTGACTCTCCTAGCACGTCATTGGAACAAAGAGTTAATCTAAGGTCAGCACCTGGACAAACATGTTGTGGTCTGGCTGAGATTGATGGGATATTTGCAGCTGCTGCCATTAACATAACTCTACTCCCAATAAGAGTACGCCGTGGAATCAAGCTGTTTCTCTCTCCTCAGATCCTTTTGAGCAATATCATTATCAAAAGGAACAGGTTTAAAATAGAAACACTTGCAAATAGCAGCTGCTGTCCTAAAAATGCAACTCCCACAAATCCTAGACAGTGTAAACATATACTCACGTAAGTAAAAGTAATGCAAACTTTATAAAAACTAGAAGAATTAATTACCACTCCAATAAAGTGACAGGCACATGATGCCTTCACGCTAAGTAAAGGACAGGCTACTGCTGGTGACTACAACCCCTATTATGCACTGCCTAGCTACCACCAAAGCATTAGTCTACTGATCACGTAGTGCAGGGGTGCCCAAAAGGTATATCCCCAGATGTTGCAGAACTACAACTCCCATGATGCTTTGCATGTCTTTAGAATGTGTTTAGAACACAAAGCATTGTGTAATCTGTAGTTTTAAAACATCTGGGGATCTACCTTTTGGGCACCCATGATGCAGTGACAGGGCATGAGTAATCTGCTTTGATCAAGGTGTCCAAATATGAGGGATAGCGTCTAATAAGAAACATACATTTCTATTCCTGCTTAACAGCTTCCTTCGTCTGTTGCTTGTCCATCTAGCCAACACTTAAAACAAACCAGGTGCCCTTTCTTTAGGCTGCGACGTCTCATCTTATGTAGAATACATTATTTTAATTAAGTCTAGGGCAATTTACTTTCCTCTGAGATTCATTCCACTGAGCAATTAGAGGCCCATTGGCAGTAGTACGTATGAATATTCAGAAGGGTGTCAATTAATTAGCAGACAGAAGAATCTCATTAAAACCCTTTTATTGCTTTGCAGTATTAAAGGGGCTTTCGCCAATGTTGTGGATTAGTGAATATTTTACTTTGTGCTGATTTACCTTCATTATTAGATTACTTGCACTGCACTTGGATTTTTATCAATTAAAAACTCATTAATTTGGCCACACTATACATTTCATCATCATTATCAATTTCAACTTTGTTATATTTATTTGTACTGTTGCCAAGGATTAAGCGTATTTACAAGTGTTCCATTTGAAAATAGGCAAGCCCATTTAAATCTATTAATTTAATGATTTCTTAAATGTTTGTATCCTAACATAATGCATTCACAAATTAAGAAGTAGAGTATTTTATTGCCTCAATTACTACTGGTTTATTTAAAACTCAATATCCTTTGGGCTCTTTTAACTTTAATATTCAGAACTGTCTCTATTATTTTCTGTTATTCTAAAAAAAACAAAAAAATTACTTTTTTTCTTTACAAGACGTTTATTACAATATGTATTCATTAAGAATGCTAATTATTAATACATGATAATATCCTATTCACACCCATAGTACAACAATATTTTTAGATAAACATTAGATTTAGTTCTTGAATGTTATTTTGCTCACAATTACTTCCTTTATCGGACTTCTTTATAATATATTTGCAGAGTCGAAGCTAAAAGCAGCAAAAATGTTCATAGATTTCTATAGGGGTTTCTATCACTGGTTGTCACTGGTCATCTCATAATGGCAGTAATTAAATAAAATACCAAAATAGGCAAACATTCTGTAATTGTGAAACAATATTCTTTTATTACAGGATTGAGGTCGCTACTGTTTGCAATGGGGGCAAGTACAAATGAATTTAGGCGACATGATGGCTCGGCTCAGCAGAATATAAATATTACCGTATGTACATATTTTGGAATACACTAATAGGAGCATTTTCCTGCCATTTGGTTCACATATCAAGTGAGAAAAATTAACCAACAGAGGAGAAAACAGGAGGAGCAGGAAAAAAAAATACATAATTATTTATTACATATTTATTAAATATATAAATAGATTGTTTTACTGCTCCTCCTCTTTCCCTCGTTTAGTCACTTTAGTGACTGTCTCTCAGCCATGATTCATCTTTTTTTCCATCAATCAGTTCTTTCTTTGGCACCATGAGCATAAATCAGAATCCAAACAATCCAGGTCTTTCTTTTTTTTTTTCATTGTTATTTTTTTATTATTTTCATTTCTTACATGCACAGAAAAAACAACATAAAGTATAAACAATAATAAAACACAATAACATAAAATTAAATAAAATAAAAATCCAGGTCTTTCATTGCGAGTTTTGGTTGGTTCATGATTCAGCTACATTTTGCCTTGGAATTCAGCAATTCAACTGATCACCCGATCAAACCCAAATTCAGACTAACTGCAGTTCAGAATGTTGCGAATCTCCAAGTCTAAGAAGGAATGGTTTGTAGGCAAATAGAATGATATTATAGCCTGCATAGTCTGTGTATTTTATACTTTAGCAAATGGCACAAATGAACGATGCACAAAATGAAACACATATTCACTCATCTTAAAGTCACCATAACACACCTATTATTGAATAAACTCCAAATAAATGATGCACAAAATGTAACACATATTCACTCATCTCAAAAGTCACCATAACACACTTATTAGTGAATAAACTCCAAATAAATGTGGGCAGCATATATTTTCTCTTATTAAGCTTTTTTTATTTCAATAAATATGCAAACTAGGTACATTCATTATAGTGGGAGCTGAGGAGAACTGACAAGGGCAATGTACATTATGAAAAAGTAGTTATCTTCAAAAAACATTTAAGATTTTTGGTTTCTTGGTCAAGTCTAGATGCTGCAGTCTTCCTTCCAAACCTGAACAGCCCTGGACGTCAATGAAATTATTGGTCATCGGACCAAGAGCAAAAGGATTGTCCATAAATGCATACAGTGCCAGAGTGGCAAAATTCTACACAGCTCCTTCATGCCACCTCTCTGCTGGGATGCTGTAATAGCAAATAAAGCATGGTGCTTTGTAGCTCAACACATGTAGGCCTGTGGCCTGTGGGAGATGTAGTTTCCCCTGTCACCTTTGCGAGTCGTCTCTTGATCTATTACCAGCACATAACAGTTTGATCCAATGCTAGTCTTCATTAATCATGAAAAACTGTTTAATGTAAGAAAAATATTATGTTAGGATACGATCACAGATCTTTGGCCAAATTAAATCACAAATTAAGTCATATTAAATATTCTAAAACCAAACTAAGATATCTTATTGGTTTCCCAAAAATGTCTTTAAAAAGAACTGAAATTAGCATGATCCTACCTGTCTCACTGTTATCAGTACATGGTAATGCATAGATGCCTACATGTTTACTTGCAATCAGCTGCCGACTAAAGTCACAGATTTTGGATGTCATCTCACACAGTCTTCATGTAGACACCACGCACTTGCACCATGATGTTCATGCACAGCTGGAATGATGCCAGTGCACTTGGTATCTTGCAGTTATTCCCTGGTTTTATCCACTTATATATCCTAGGTGACGCAGGGATTTCTTGCATTTAACTTTCACTGTAACACAGGCCCTGTAAATTCATCCCCATAGTAAGCTCCAGATGATGCCAGGTTATTATGGTTGTGCGTGTGATGCTTAGCTTGTCAATTTCATCACGTCCAGTACTCTTTCTCTCCCCAGGTCTGCCCTATTTCTACACCACGTTTTCGACTTCTGACTTGTTTAGTGGACTATATATCATCATTGTATATTAAGCATCAATTGAGGTCTTTATAAACTTGATAAAGACCTCAGTTAAGGTCGAAGCATTGCTGTGTTTTTCCAATAAATCTGATTAATATACAACTTTGAGTGCCTGGACCATCATGTTCATTTACCTACTACTGGATGGAGGTTTTTCCCACCTCTGGTCCAGTTAAGCACACAGGATTTCCTACTACAGTGTCTATATATATTTCAAACCAGACCTGACTATGATCTATCTGAATCTCTAAGGCACTGATGCTTTGAACTCTCTGGCTTTTGCTATTAGCTGCAATTATCTTAATATATTATCTAGATCAACTCAGAACTGATGTTATACGTGGGTATGCTCCACCTGGTATTTAGCTTCCAGCTCTGCACCTCATGTGCTCATGTTGGGTCATCTGTTTACACTAGGCCAAGATCCACAAGTAGTTAAGAGCTATGGACGTTTTCTGGGCAGCACATGAAAAGAGCAGCCCTGTCATATGTATAAGATAAAGCAAATAGGCAATGAAGAATCCTACAGAATATGCATTATACATCCTGAACAGCAACCGTTTTCATGTGTTTTCATAAATAGAATAAAATTATATGTGTCCAGGTAAACATGGTGGATCTGGTCACCCTGGCTATCGTGCAGTGTTCTTTGTATGCTGGATCAGGAGAAAGGGAATAGTAGGTACTTGGAGAAGAAGTGTGTAGTGTGTGTTTGTGCAAAAGCATATTGCAGAGGTGTCCTGAATTTAGATGGTCAACCCTGACTTAGGACCCATGTTTTTTCTTCTTATGTTGCACAAGCAGGAACAACAAACAAAATTCAACAAAAAAAAATCTAAATGAATGTACACATCATTAAAGACACTAATGTGAATGTAAGATTGTTTTTAGACCTGTGCCCATTTGAGAGTTCCACAGCATAATGCTGAAAATTTCTCTCACAAGGAACATTAACCATTAACTAGCATACCAAGACGATGACAAGATCGTCCCACATATAAACACACACAAAACAACCAAACAATTAGGCTGGACCCCCTAGCAACTATACATATTTTGACCCGCTTAGTTTGCTATGCCAATTAATTGAGCTTTGTAGAAGATTCCATTTTAATTCTGCTATATTTGTTTTCTAAGCCACTGCAACTCATTGTTTAGTGAATGGACCCTATTGAGACCAATTGTAATGGCAGACAAGAATCCAATAGCCTATCTAGTAAGGCTATCTTTTTAAATCTAAGCTTGATTTTGCTTTTTTGTAATGATCCACTTCTCAAAAATGCTCAAATTCCTTTACTGTATAATCTTTACTTAAAGAGCGTTTTTACACCAGCCCTGTTACAGTAGCATCTCATATAATTAATGTGATTGGCAAAATGAACAGTAGGTGGAGCTGTAGCAAGTATCTATATATACAGGTATATGATATGGTTTGTCTCTTTCCTATCACTCTTTGATTAACTCACTGTTGTGTTTGGTATGATGTCTGCTTTTATTTTTAACATTTAATGACATGCATTCATTTGACATTGATTTGATTCTTACTATGGATAATCCATTCTAACTGTTATCCCTGAAAAATAATTCCCATAAATAACCTGTAGGGACAATGGTTAGAGCAGTTCAATCCAGTCAAATGTGCAGTTCTTCTCAAACAATTGTCTCTGCAAGGACTCTCTACAGACTATGCTGGCTTGACAACAAGAGACGTGTGTATTAAAATGTTCAGTCTACAATGAGAGACTTCTTCATGTTTTGCACACAACAAATCTGTCATCGTTATCAGGGTATTCTCTTTGTGAATTGTCAGAATTCCAAGTACATTTAGGCAATAGCTAACGTGAATACATAGCTAACTAATATTTAAAATTCACTGTGAATTCCTAATAACTCATGTTTTAGTAAATAGCAATGACATTTTTCAACAGAGGAAAAATATGCAAAAATTGTGTGATACAATTGCCATTCCAAAATCTCATAACTAGTGGATCCACGGCTAAAATCCAAAACGTAATTTTTTTTTTTATTTTACACTGATTCCTATTGCTAATATATGTGCTGTTGAAATCTGAAGAAATACCTATACACCAGAAAGTGTTGTTGGTACTGTATACAAATGGAGACACCATAAACAATAGAGGAAGGGGTAATTTGCCGAATCATTAAAAAAAATTATCTCCACTTTTTTTGTGAAATATTATTTTTCAGGCATGAATTGTGGTTTTTCATGCTACTTTTAAAAGACTACTAGATTGGGATACATTTTCAACTCACCACACCACAAAAGACACTTTTCAGAACACTAATACATTTCCCCTATTTTTTTCTGCTTCAGTACGTTTGCTAAGCCAGAGATGAGCGCGAAATAATAAGGAAGCTGAAAATGTTAAGCCAAAATAGCCAAAGTCAAAAAATCGTCAAACTCAGCTATATTTCCAGCTCACCTATTTATCCCAAAGTATACAGTTTCTATCGTCGCTTCGCTACATACCCTGATTGGTGTACCGATGAGTTCAATGTGGTTTGAAGGGGCCAGAGTACGTTGAGAAGCAGATAAATGAATTGTGTACGTTTCTGCTGACTATGATACAATTAATCGGAGCAGGTGGTATTATCTTATGTGATTTTATAGTGTTGTGCAAAACGTAAGCCTAGATAGATAAATTGTTTAATCTGTTTAAACTGTGATTATCAATGTAAATAGGTAAAATATGAATTAATCATGACATGACGTAAAATCTTACATTATATCCTGTAACATTTTATTGTCAATAGGTAAAATATTTGTCTAAATATCCCTGGGATATTGTTTTCTTAAATACACACACAGATCCCTATGAAAATGCTGAGTATAAATTATTCATTTGGGGGGAAACCTAAATTGGAAAATCTACTAATTTAGCAGAAATAAATGAATTAAATCTTTTTATTGGGTATGTGAATTTAATTATAGCTATATGCAAATATCCATTTATAAAAAGAGGAACATGTTAAATACTGTTTGAAAAGTCACTTTTATTTGAACAATAACAGCAATATTCTCCCCAAAAGGTTAGAAAGATAAATATTAAATCTTCTTTCACAAAGGGAGCTTCAAAACAGATACTAAATTAATATGCATGCAAAATTAATTAGCAGCATTTCGTGACATCAAAACAAGTACCTGGTACACTAAATGCCTCCAGGGCATCTTAAGCATATGCTAGAATTATACTTTAATTGACTAATTACATGAATTAGGCATTGATTTTGCCACACATCAACTGTAAAATATATCTTCGTTAATTCTGCATGTATTACGAAACGATGGACAGGATCACATCAGACCTTTAATGCAGGAATTTTCCACTTCTTTTAGGTTGCTTCTGAAACATATTCATTACCTATACATACACTATATATTAAATATATGTACATTATTGTGGTACTAGATCTCTTTTTTTTCCGCCAGGAAGTATCTCGTGTACATAAAGAAACTTCATTAAAATCAATTACACCTCTGAAGATTAATTAGTATGTACCATAATTGTAGTGCTCAAAATAAGAGGGTCGATTTGTCAGAATATCCCTGATGTCATTAAATTGTGTAATTCAGATTTTTTTTTTCATTTGTCCTTATAAAACAATACATTGATTTAAGGTAAATGTTAAAGATAGCTACCAGATGATTCAGCCCATGTTGTAGGTTCCAGTGGTATAATTGTTTTGTTTGTAGGTTTCAGTGTTTGTTTGTAGGTTCCAGTGGTATAATTGTTTGTTTGTAGGTTTCAGTGTTTGTTTGTAGGTTCCAGTGGTATAATTGTTTTGTTTGTAGGTTCCAGTGTTTGTTTGTAGGTTCGAGTGGTATAATTGTTTTGTTTGTAGGTTCCAGTGTTTGTTTGTAGGTTCCAGTGGTATAATTGTTTTGTTTGTAGGTTCCAGTGTTTGTTTGTAGGTTCCAGTGGTATAATTGTTTTGTTTGTAGGTTCCAGTGTTTGTTTGTAGGTTCCAGTGGTATAATTGTTTTGTATTCATGGTTTTCTCAACAAAAAAATACAAACTCCAAAAAAACAGATTGGTCAACAGCCCTCACATATTAGCAACCCTCTGGAGGGATGTAAAGAGGGCAGGGATATGCAACCTTTGGCACTCCAGATGTTGTGGACTACATCCCCCATAATGCTCTTGCACCCATAACGCTGGCAAAGTATCATGGGAAGTGTAGTCCAAAACATCTGGAGTGCCGAAGGTTGCCTATGCCTGCTGTAGAGGTTACATTTGACGTACCTAGTGGGGGAAATACATAGAAACATAGAAACATAGAATTTGATGGCAGATAAGAACCATTCGGCCCATCTAGTCTGCCCAATATTGCAAAATACTTTTAATTAGTCCCTGGCATTATCTTAAGTCTAGGATAGCCTTACGCCTATACAGAGGAAGAACATCACAATACTATGCAGTACAGCTCCCTCTGCTGGAGCACATATTAAGTATGGTGGCCCTATAATGGGTACTATATTACACCACTTGGAATGTATAAGAAAAACATAGGAAAGGGAAAAGGATACTCATAAGCATAGCCCTGTATATTGAAAGATGAAATTGTTTGAGAAAAGCTTACTTTCGCCCAGATGGGTAAAACAAGTCTCTGGGCAGAAGGGTCTTATGATGATTTATACACATTACTGGACAAGTCTAAAGAAATAGAGAGACTTGCCATCAGACTGCTGAGATTAATTGGCTTCCAAGACATCTGAGTATTTGAGTATCTCCAGGGTCCTTGTAGGCCAACATCCTGATTGGATTAATTCCTTCCGTGACCAGGAGCCCCAAAATGGTTAACTCTATTTGGGAATGACTAATAATGACTCATCAGTGCCCGGCAGATGGCCAGCATCTGCTGGGCACTGATGAGTCATTATTAGTCATTCCCAAATAGAGGTAACCATTTTGGGGCCCAGAAGATGCCCTGAGATGGGTCATTATTATTCATTATCCTGGATTAAACCCAGCGGTGCATGGGAGACTGGGCATCGTTTAGGCCATTATTATATAGCTTATACAGGGCAGAGTACACTGGGCATCTTCTGAGTTCTATTTAATATCACTCTCTACCTCAAAGCCCATGAGATGGAATAAGAGAAGAGCCCAATGGCTGGGCCTCACTTTTTTTTTAATGAATTAATTTATTTTAATGTTGAAACCTGATCGTCTTTCAGGGAGAGAGCTAGTCTATCTTATTCTCTCTCTGCATAAAGCCTGAGCTTTGACTTCTGAAAACATCAACATACGGGAAAAAGGAACATTCTGTTACTGTGCATCCAAGGATATATAATGTTAAGCATTTCTCATTTATACTCTACAGATACAAATAAACTGTACATAGTACAGCCAAAGTATTAATAGTGCAGGAAAATTATAGGGGGTGAAGCAGCGAAGACCATATAGACTAACTGTGGGCTTTCAAACACTGTCTCATCCAAGGTATATGTATATGACTGAAGAATTCTGTTATATACTAGTTATATACTAGGGATGAATTGTTCTTCCTTTTTTACATATATACCCATTTAAAAAAAAAAAAATCCTTTCATAGAAACATAGAAACATAGAATGTGACGACAGATAAGAACCATTCGGCCCATCTAGTCTGCCCAATTTTCTAAATACTTTCATTACGCAATGAAAGGATTATTATATAAAAAATTGTTTTGAGGTGACAGTTGTCCTTTAAGACATGGCATCGATAGCAGGTATCTACATAAAAGCACAAACATGGGCAAGTAAACGATCTGGTAATCACTGTGTACTTTACTATTGTTGCATATGCCTATATTTCCAATATTTTTAATTTTTATTCATTTTCTATATGTAATGGGTAAAAAAAAGTTCCTAATTTAGATTTTATCCTATTGCAAAATACATCTCGTAATGCGAAGATATTTTTTATCTCTAATATACTCTAACTCTTTATTGTGTGCTTGTTCTTGAAAAAAATTATAATAAAAAATAGAATGAATCACTATCTACTAAATTCAATGTATTAAAATAAATATATATTAAACAATGTATCTAGGATGCTTTCAATTATTTTCTACCACCGCATATTGCATACGACGGTACGCTACAGGTTTTAGCTTAATCCAATGAAAAAAATCTTTGGAAACAAACATATTTTTGGATTATTTTCATACATTGCTTCATTCTCTTATTCACTGCTGTTCCCCCTTCTACACACGCTCGTTTTTTTACTAACTGTGGGTGTGTGAAAGTGACTGATCAAACAGCATAACAGAAGGCAAGAGACAAGGTTAAAAAAGCAGGTTTTGTTAAAGCTGTGAATATTTTTATTTTTTTTTATAAAGAAAAGCTACTCTTGCCCTAAAGCATCTACGTCTACGAGTAACAAAGGCAAATTCTAGAACACTCGATGTCCTACACACTAGGGAGGTTATTTATCACAGTCGCTTGACTGCAAGTTTGAGACAAAAATGCTGATTTAATGCAAGGAAAAAAAAAACCCCAAACTTTCCTATTAAGTCAGTGTTCCTCTGCGTTATTTTTTTTCTTCTGATCAATTCATGTTGCATTTATGTTGCTTATATGGTTTTAGTCATTATTAACACACTTTAATAAATCAATTTAAGACTGACAGAACTTTCAAACTTTAAACAATTCAACGTTTAAAAGCACGCTGGCTGAACATAAAAGCAATGTTTATTAGTTAAATAAATCCATTGTACATGGTGGGATTGTTTCTAGGAAATCAGTTCAGACGATAGCATAGGTACAGACACATTAACCTCTCGTCAGTGGCGTACTAAGGGGGGTAGTCCACCCCGGGTGCCACTCAGTAGGGGGTGCCATGCTGATGGTGCCCATCGGGTGGCCAATATCTTTAGGGTCACCCGAAGGGCAGTGTCTCCAATGTCGGCCACCTCCCTCCCTCCCTTAAAATACCAGTGTTTAGCTGTGCGGGCGGCGAGGGAGGCAGGGAGCACTTTACTTACTGTGCTCTTCCTGCACAGCCGTCGGGCACCCTGCAGTGAACCGGCAGCCAGGATATGACCAGATCCTGACATCAGTGTCACTACGGGGCGAACAAAGGGACCAGTGCAGGAAGAGAACAGAGATCCTTGCAGCAGCCACTGGCCACCAGGAACCGAGGATCCACTGCAGCCCTCCCAGAGCAAGGCAGGGAGGAAGGACCTCTTATCTACTTAATGTGTATGAATGTGATTTTTGTGTATGTATATTAGTAATTGATTGTGTATGTCTGTGATTATGTATGTGATTGTGTGCATGTCTGTGGTTGTGTGTGTTATTGTGTATATGTCTGTGGTTAAGTGTGTGAGTTGTGGTTAAGTGTAGACCAGCGATTGTATGTGTGTGTGTGGGTCTGTGATTATGTGTATGTCTGTGGTCATGTGGGTGTAAGTCTGTGATTGTGTGTGTATTTATATACAAACAACCACAGATATACACACACAGAGACGTATACACGTATACATTTATATAAATACACAACCACAGATACACACACACACACAGACATACGTCTCTGTGTGTGTATATCTGTGGTTGTGTATTTATATAAATGTGTATGTGTTTAGTAGATAGTTCCCTAATTTGGTATCCTTGATTATGGCAAGTCCACATAAGGATAACAAATAAGGGAGTTACCTACTAAACAATTAAAATATAATTTATGAAACAGCCTTTCTTGATTTTTATCTTTCGGCTGTTGTAGGTAACTTCCTAAATTGGTACCTTTATGTGGGATTTTCATATTTAAGGCTATCAAATTAGGGCACTGTTTAGCAGATAGCTCCCTTGTTTGTTGTCCTTAGATATGTTAAGACCACATAAGGATAACAAATAAGTGAATGTATCTGTGTATTTGTATGTGTGTCAGTGTTTGTGTCTGTGTAGCTGCATGTATCAGTGTGTGTCTGTGTACCTGTGTGTGACTGTGTGTCTAAGTATCTGCATGTGTGTACCTGTGTGTATATGTATCTGCAGGTGTATCAGTGTGTGTATGTGTGTGTATATTTGCATACACCTCAGCATCCCGTCAACACTACACACAAATACACCCCTGCATTCTAACGTTAATGCTACATACAAACACACCCTTGCATTTAAACATCATCACTACATACAAACACACCTCTGTATTAAAACACCACCATTATATATAACCGCACCACTGCATTCAAATTCCACACTACACACAATTGCATGCCTGCAAACGCCAACACTACATACAAACACACCCCTACATTCACTCACACATACTTCATACAAAAACATGCTTACATTCAAACACTGCTCAATGATAAATACAGTTAAAAAAATCTGTGAGTGTTTTAGAGGGTTTTAAAGTGTGTGCCAAAAATAGGACCCGCCCCTAGTGCCATATGCTTTAGGTACGCCTCTGCCTTTAGTAGAAGGATCTAACTGGATCATTACTTTAGATGGGTCCAGTAGTGGCTGGTTCATAGGGATAGTTTTTGTTGCAAAATAGAGGCAAAAAAACTAAAATCTATTGGCATTGTAAGCACCACTGATATGTGTGTGTAAGCAAAAACATGCATCTGTCATGATTATATCTGACGTTTCTATTCTCGTCTTTCTTGCTGGCTGGAGATACTGCTGGTTTTGAACAGGGCATGGGGTCTAGGTAGGCGCTAATAAAAGGCGAACTAGCCAGCCACGTGGGGTGCAGTCTTTGGGTGACCAACAGGAGGGGAGTGCACAGCTCAGTGCTCCACCTCCAGCTGGTCACTCAATGTAGTCTGGCCAAGCAGACCAGATAGAGGATCTTTTGTATTCTCTATCTGGTCTGATAGGAAGCTGTAAGCTGAAAACAACATCTTACCGGGTAGAAGAAACAGATGATCCTCAACATCAGTCTGCTCGGCCATGCTACATGAAGTTACAAAGAGACACACAGAGGGCTGAGGGACACACACACACACACAGAGGACTGGTGGGTGGGACAAAGAGACACACAAAGGGACTGGTGGGGATAAAGAGACACACAGAGCGGTTAGGGGAACAAAGATATACATAGAGGGGTTGCAGGACTAAGAAGCCCACAGAAAGGCTAAGGGAGATAAAGAGACACCCAGAGGGCTGGGTGGACAAAGAGATGCAAAGAGGGCTGGGGGAAAAATGGACACACAAAGGGCTGAAGGGACGCAGAGACAAACAGAGGGTCAGGAGGGACAAAAAAACACACAAAGGGGCTTGGAGGGACAAGGAGGCACACAGAAGGGTTAGGGACAAACAGACACACAGAGGGGCTAGGGGACAAAGATGCACACAGAGAGTTGGGGGGGGGGAAACACAGAGTTGCTAGGGGGGACAAAGAGACACACAGAGGGGTTGGAAGGACATAGTAGTTTGAGGTTTTATGCTTTTAATGTTTTCTACAAATCTGTTTTTAAATATTTAAGCAACTGGTAGCCTGCAAGTAGCTGGTGTTGCCTAGAGCACAAAATAGTCTGAGACCGGCCCTGTTTACTAACCCAGCATTGTATGGGGATTTTAAAAGGCCTGCTGGCAAGTGCACTAAGTGGTCTCGAGATCTGAACTAGACTGCCGTATAAAACAGAGCTGCATCTCTCATACTGTGCAGGTCCTACTGATGGAGGAAGCAGGGATATATGATTACACTCCTTGAAACTGCAGGTGGCTCCATCAGTCAAATATATATATATATATATATATATATATTTATATATATATATAATACACATGAGTAGGACCATCCACTCTGAGATCTGTCAGGTTCACATGTAAAAATAAAAGGTAATTCAGTTGTACTTACTTTCCAGGTCAAAAGATGCTAGCTCTAGCCTGCTTACACATCATGTTCTTGCGGATTAGCTATGCTTTTAATATTTCTAATTAAAATCTTTTGTATGTAAATTGGCATTGTGGTTCTGTTATGTAGTAGGGTTTTATAATGCAATTCCCTTTTTTCCAATTATTAGATAAACTTTAAAAATATATTGAATTCTTCCCCTCTCCCAAAAACGGGGACCTGACTCTTCCAGCCAGGGGTGTCCTTGCTTGAGAGGATATATTATTTTCAATATATTAAGTACGCACTAATAAAATATTATTATCATTGGCATTTATATAGCGCCAACAAATTGTGCTGTGCTTTACAATTTTCTTAAGGTTAGGGGACATTAACAACAACTAAAACAAACTATTACCGGTTTTGACAGGAACAATAGGTTGATGAGGAACCTGCTCCAACGAACTTACAATCTAGAAGAGGTGGGGTATAAAACAAAATAGAAAGGGCACCATGATGGGAATGGAACCAAGTGACAGAGTGGAAGAGTAGCAGAACTGGAAGGTAAGAGTGAAGTAAAAAATGGCCCCTCTAATTAGGTTGAGAGAATAATGACAGTTACCTTGGGAGTCCGTAGGCTACTATGGAGAGATGTTTTTTTTACGGACTTATTAAAGTATTGAAGAGTAGGGCAGGATCTGGTAGGGGGGGCAGGCTGTTCCATAAGAATAGAGCAGCCCGTGAGAAGTCCTGTAAGGTAAAGTTAGAAGTATGGATATGAGAAGCAGACAAGAGTGATGCAGCCAAGAAGGGGCGTACCTATTAGTGTAGGAAAGTAGAGTTGTTGAGAGCTTTGTAGGTAAGAGTTAATATTTTGAATTTATTCCTATTGGGCACGGGAAACCAATGTAACAATGTACAGAGGAGTGACATACGAGGAGAGACTGGAGAGAAAATAATCCTGGAAGCATTAATTTCGAAAAATAAAACATGAAATAAAAAAGTATAAAGAGTAAAAATAATACTTTGAAAAGAAGTGACCTTCCCTGTTTGCTAAATCCTCTACTTAGCACTCCAATTATTCTCACATGAGAAACAGTTGTGCAGCAAACATCTCGTCAAGCCATGAATTGCAGTTTAAGGACACTTATTACATGCCTTTTACATATTGCACACCGTATTAATAGGTTAACAAGGTAACTTTTTACTCGTTGCATGTTTTTTACTGATGCAAACCCCTTATTATTAGGGTAATAGGTAGCCGTACAGTATAACAGATTTTCTTGGCTTCCAGCCGCACACACTGAATGATGACAGCTATAGATGTAGAAATTGATATATCTCACTCTCCCACATGCACAATTACTTACTCACTTCCCTAGGGATCCTTTGCTTTGCCTTGTTACTATAATAAATCAGAGAGAAGAGGGTACTGGCTTCAGACCAAACCTTTATGTGCTAATTATGATGTGCCCCGCATTGAGCTGCTACAATGTCACCACTATATATACAGTTTAATCATGGGCATTGTTATACACCATAAAACATACCATGTGCTTCCTTTTCCATTCACAGAATCAGCTTCTGTTTAGTAATAAAAGCTGGGTGATGAGTTGGTGACAGCAAGAACGGACTACGGTGTACTCCTGTGATAGTATATTTTTTTTCAACAAACACTTACGTGAGTAAAGTTAGAGTAATCTATTAATCTACATAAAACAACACAGTGAACACATACACATGTAAAGAACATTTTATGTTCATAGCTAATAGGGGTTGCACACGGCTGTAACATGCTGCCTGAAGGTGGGATGGTATGGTTCCTTAATTTCCATTCTGTAGTGTACTCAACAACGTTATTTAAAGCAACATGTACATTATGTTAAGTTGGTGAATCATTGTAAGAGTAATAGAGAAGGTTATATACTAAAGGCTAAATTAGCCAAACTGGAAAAAAAAACCAAAGCAATGTGAGCTATGTTTCCAGTGTGAGAAAGCCTTGGGATAAAGGGTAAAACTTGTATCGGTGTTATAAATATATATATATATATTTTTTTTTAAATAATATATTTTACATAGTTTGAATTTTATTGAAAAAGGATTTTAATTCCGCTGACCTGATCAGGGGAGCGTTGATACATTAGAGCTGTTACTTTTGTCGCTCATTAATCCATGAGTGTGATTCTTGTTTTATTTTTCCACATATCTACCTGCATACTACAGGTGGAGTGCTGCCTTGTTAAACTATCAGAATCACTAATTACCTAGAGCCAGATCTACATCGGCTCTCATACTGATACTATAGTTCAGGGTAGGCAACCTTCGGCACTCCAGATGTTGTGGACTACATCTCCCATAATACTCTTACACCCTTAATGCTGGCAAATCATCATGGGAAGTATAGTCCAAAACATCTGAAGAAGGTTGCCTATGCTTGCTGTAGTTGATATATTTTTAGTACTTGAGTTGATATATGCTTTCGTTAGCTCTCCTGAGGTAAGCCCTGTCTCACTGGCTGAGAACGTCTTTGCTCCAATAACTCAATTTCTCCTTGTGACAAAAAAAAACCTGCACTATGGAGGTGCACACGAAAATAAATCTTAATACTTATCATATGATATAGATCTTCATATGTAGTACAATGTGTCCATATGTAACAACAAAACTAGCCAAATTCAAGATAAATAGTAACAAAAGTCAGTATGTGAATATGTGAACAAATAGGGCCTATTAGTGATTATGAGAAAACACAGAAGAACTGGCCACTTACAAGAAGCGGAGCCCAAACTTGGCTCTATGTGTAGCACTTATTATAAACACTCTGTGGTCGCGTCGGTGATGGGAGTGACTGTGTGGATTATACCACTAATCGGAATCTCACAGCAATGAGTCCATGCTCAGTGTGTAACACAGGGTTATATAAGGAAGACTATGTCAGTGAGAGAGATAGGAAAAAGGGAAAGGAGGTACTTGAGAGAGACTGTGGGTCACATGAGCTAACCCTAGGTTAGGGGGGTTTGTCAGGGTCAGGTACATATTGATACATTTATATTCCCAAATCATTTGTTATACTAAATATTACCCTTTGAACTGCAAGCCATTCAGCCAATATCATTACCTGTCATAATTATGTTCTGTGGAAGGAGCCTTGTAGTACATGGTTAGCACTCAGCTTCGCTCTGTGTTATATGAGAGGATAGTTAAAAAATTACAGATATGGATAGATAGTGGGTACACAATCCCACCCATTATTTTTTTGAATTTTATTTATATTCAGGCATCAATTGTTTGCTTCTTATATGCTCATCATGTGATGGCACATAAATGTGGTAACAGTTGAGCATAGCATATGTTCGATGCATATGATGTTGGTCAATTTAAAGTTAAAAGCGGGATATGGCAGATTCACTATGTACCCTTTTCTCTCTTTATCCCAGAATGTCTGCCATATGTTAAATGCCTGTTGGGTCAGTTTATTTGGTCTGAATTGGGTCGAGGACATTGCCTCACATGTCCAATTCAGACTAATTTGATTGTCTTTTTTGTATATATTTTCCTGTTTGTTATTTCCAATAGTCAGTTGCTTGGATTTGTAAGCTCAAGAGCCAGTCCAGAATGCTGAGCAGGACCAAGTTGTGAAATAGGCTGAAACAGCAAAACTGGACAGGTAAAGCTATAAAAAAAATAAACAGGATTGTGGAAGGTTAGTCGTGAATAAGGATTATCAATCAGTTTACCCAGTTGATCTCCAATTTTGCCAGTTATTATAAAAGTGGTAGAGTTCATTGTCCACAACCAATTACAGAAGCACCTCTTGGTTTATGAAGTCTATATGAGATTTTGAGAATTTCACTGCACAGAGATTGATTTGAGTTACCTTTTATATCACTGCTGATTTGGGATACTTTCCCCTTTCTTCCATATTTTTATGCAGTATTTGGCATTATTACCCCTGACCTTCAGCTAAAACACACCAGGAAATCACTAACATTACTAAATAAATAACAAACCATTTAAACTGAAAATAACCAGGATGAAAAGAGGCGCAAAAGACAAGTTGTAACTGAGCTATAAGAAGGTAAAAAGGTATAAAAACCAAAGAGTTACAGAGCCTGATATTATGCCTGCATCTGTTAAAATGTTCCACTGGCAAATGGAATTTCACCCCCTGGTAGTATACTATTGCTTGTGTACTTTTTTAAATTATGGTTAGTAGCATAGGATTACAAAATACAAGCCCTGTGTTGAACATTTGTGTAAAAATGGGGAAGCCATCGTGTTAAAAAATGAGGGAGTTATTTTGGGGAGATGGGATGAAGAAAGTAATATGATTAAGTAAATAGTTAAGCATTCATGCAGGGATTCGTTTTTAAGGTCTGGTTAAAGGACTGCAGACTGGGCGACAGTCTAAAAAACAAAGAAAGGACATTATAGGAATGGTGTTCAACCAGAGATTGGTCAAAAATCATTGGGAGAGTGGAGTGATCTATAACAAGTGAATTCATGAAGAAATGAAGAAATGTTATTAAGAGCTGTTTGAGACAAGTGTGAGTATTTTAAAGGTAATACTTAGGGGTATGGAAACCACAAGAGAAATGGCCAGATAAGAATGGCAGCAGCATTAATTGCAGACAGTAGTGGGGCAGTATGAACATGATAGGGACTGAAGTGGAATGGGTGGAGGTTGTCCCTAGAATGAGAAACCTGGAAAGTAAATATGGATATGATGGTGTTAATCTGAAATAGCTTTGCATATCACAGCTTTTCACACTAAAGTGGTGTTCACAATGTTTATAGCTCATTGAAGACTTTCACATTTTAGTCTGGGTGGCAAATTGATGAAACTATGAGACATGTCACCTTACAATTATCTAGACATGCAAGCACATAATCCTATCATACAGGCTGATTCAGCAAACGGTGCAAACAATATCCCCACCATGCAGTAGTTTAGAAGTGCATTGCTGTAGTTTAGCTTCTGTAGGTAGTCTTCTCGCTTCTCCAAGAGCTCCTGGGATGTTTATTTCTCATGCATTGTAGAGATATGGTAATGTGACAAAACAGGATGGACAAGAAAAAAAAATAATATAAGTGAAGATAACATATATGGATACGTGGACTCACTAACTCATCCTCAGCAGAATGCATGGATCATTTTTCAAGCTCTATATACAATCTTTACATCTTCTTTATAACTATTTTGATTAAAAGAAAACTGATATTCATCCCAAATTTTCTATAAGTGATATTCTTCCTAAAATTGTGCATTGTGTGAATGGATAGGAGAACCAGATTGGTGTATTTATTGATCAATTTCTCGCTAACATGTGTCTAATGTGCAGAGATATGAGCAGGTTTACAGGACAATCAGTTCTAAGTAACATCATCCATCACACAATGGGAAGGAAAGTAGAACATTTCTGATGCTATGAATTACACAAGGGTCAGCAAGTTAAAGTCTCGGTTGGCAACACAAACATAGGCCTGAGGAATCAAACCCATCTCTTCCAGCTGTTCTAAACCATATGGGTTCAATGAACTGAGGAGAGCACAAGTCTATGTTCATTGACTATGCATGTGAGACTCTTTTTCATGTCAACAGCCTCATAAAACAACCATTGGAAAAGGTGCACACAATTCATCAAAACTCATCTGGTAGCCAGCTGCTGACAAAAGGAAAAATCTAGACATTAAATGCAACAGATGTTTCACGTCGGCACAGGTGCCTGAGATTTTCATGAAACCTTTGAAGTAATTTGAAGTATGAGGACCGGTAGGCAGTACACCTGCCTTTCTTTCCGCTAGCAGTTGGAGAAATCATGAGAAGCACAGCACAGAAGAAGATGACAAAAAAAAACAAAAAAAAAACAGGATTCAGTGCACACAATGGAAAACAAATATATTTATACTTGTGTAGCCAATTTCTTTATTCTGATATTTAATACAATAAATGTAAACTTGTAGGATGGACTATAACAAAACATTTCATCACTACCAGTTTGGAAAAGTATAAACAGATTTAAACAGAGCACCTACAGTTTCTGTCAACATTAATTTGTTTGTCAATTGCTTGGTGTGATGCAACGTTATTTAAAAATTGTAAAACTCTGTAGAATATTTTGGCATTTTAAAAATTATAATTATAATAAAAACAATAATAAGGCTAACTGACTGCCTCCACAGGGAAAGGTCAGTTCTGGAAATGCATTGAAAAAAATTAAATTAAATTGCTAAAAATTAAAAAATTCAATTAAAATTAAATTGCTTATCTGTGTAGGCAGCCATTTTAAAGTCCACTCTGGTTACAAGCACCATGCATCTTTTGACAAGCCCAGCATCAGCATGTGTCTTAAGGATTCTGGAATTTGCATGAACTCACTTGGAACAGTATTTGGTTGTATTAATGGAGTTTTATAATATATGGGCATATTAAGAACTAATGCATGTAGTTGGTATAATGCACATGTGCATTTATTCTAAATAGGTAGTAATACACTTTTTCTTTAACTATCCAGTAAAATGGAGTTTGTTGCCTTTTAGGTAAAGGATAATAATCAGTAGGGCTACATGTCCTAAGATAGTAAGTTTAACCCCGTACCAGTTACGTCTGACAAAAAACGGTCATTAATGATCTCGGACGTACCTGGTACGTCGCAGTAAACTATCCACTTACCTGATCGCTGGCAATCTCCTGCCAGCGATCGCGATGTGGGGGCTTGCCTGGCATCCTAGGCAGTCCCCCTACATTTTGAATGACGTTATAAATACATATACACGACCGCGAAAGTACTAGGTACGTCTGACAAAAACGGTCGTTAACGCATTTTAGCGTTGCCGACCGCTGATGGTCCTGAACCGTCACAACGGTAATCGTTACTCACCCAGTTGCCGTCGTTCCCCCGGCGGCGATCGGCATTGCTCCCGGTGTGGGGAGACTGCCTGCATCTGCCATGATGAATTAGGACTCCTTGGACCATGTGATCGCACAACAGAGCGGTCACATGGTCACAATAGGTGTCCTAGTGTCTCCCTGTAAGTGTAAAATAAAAATAAAAATTAATGAAATGCTAATAAAAAATATATAATATATATGTGTATATAAAAATTATATATAGACATATATTATATACATATAATATATGTCTATATATAATTTATATAATGACATACTAAGTGTATTTTTATATTAATACATACATATATTAATATAAAAATACACTTATAATTAAATTACACATGTATATATATAATATATATAATAACTATATATATTGTATATATATATATATATATTATAATAAAATACAAATAAGTAAATTAAATTAACTTATTTTTTTAAAATAATAATAATAATTAAAAAAAATATATATCTATATGAAATTTTATTCTAACTGTATTTTGATATTAATATATATTTATATCAAAATACACTTAGAATGAAATTGTATATATATCTATGTATATATAAATAAATAAAAATAATACTAAATATACATATGTCCGAATACAAAATTACATAAATAATTATATAAATATACATGTATACTTCAAATATATAAATATGCATATATATTTAAATTATGCGTGCATATTTATGTAACATTTTTACATAATTAAGTAATTTTATTGATTGCAATTTGAGGGACCTGCCTGACAGCCCAGGTCGAAAGTCCAGAGAATTTAATTTGCCAGCACTGTATTTTACCCTGTAACCTTCTATGACACCCTAAAACCTGTACATGGGGGGTACTGTTTTACTCGGGAGACATCGCTGAACACAATTATTAGTGATTCAAAACAGTAAAACATATCACAGCGATTATATTGTCAGTAAAAGTGACTTTTTTTGCATTTTTCACACACAAACGGCACTTATACTGACGATATAATTGTTGTGATATGTTTTCCTTTTTTGAAACACTAATATTTTTGTTCAGCAAAGTCTCCTGAGTATAACAATACTCCCCATGTAGAAGTTTTATAGCGTTTTAGAACGTTACAGGGTCAAATATATGGGTCAAATATTTTTACATTGAAAATTGCCAGGTTGGTTACGTTGCCTTTGAGAGCGTATGTTATGTCCAGTCTTTTTAAGTAGCCACTTAGTCACAAACACTGGCCAAAATTAGCGTGCAATTTAGTTTTTTACTTTTTTCACACACAAACAAATATGAACGCTAACTTTGGCCAGTGTTTGTGACTAAGTGGCTACTGAAAAAGACTGGACATACCCCATATTGAATACCCTGGGTTGTCTACTTTTAAAAAAAATATGTACATGTGGGGTGTGATTCAGAGATTTATGACAGATAATAGTGTTACAATGTCACTATTGATAAATTTAAAAAATGTATGTTTTGAAACCGCAATATCCTACTTGTACTATATCTTGCCCTATATCCAGGGCCGGACTGGGATAAAAATTCGGCCCGGGCATTTTTTTATCACAGCGGCCCACTAAGAAGGGGCGGGGCAGAGAGGGTGTGTTTTGTCGTCACTAACGACAAACACGCCCCTTTCTCAAAGTGCAGGCCAGGGCAGACCATGCGCAGAGCTCTGCTAAAGAGCTCTAGCATGAGAAAAAAGCCCTGTATTTGTTCTGCACAGTGCAAGCAAATTTAATAACATGCTTGCACTGTGTTTCCTTGCAACTTGTCTCTGGTGTCTCTATAAATGGATACCAGGAGACAAAAATGCCAGGAAAGCATATTGTGCTGTGTTTGGAGCCTGCTTGTGGGATTGTGTGTGTGTGTGTGTATAGAGTGAGCTGATTGTGGTGTGGTATTGTGTAATAAGGTCGGTTTTAGTCGTGTTGTGTTTGTGGTGTAATTTAATGCATATGTGGCTAGGGACTGTAGAGAATGTGTGTATAGGGGATGTAGCAAGTGTGTGCATGCAGGCTATAGTGTGTGTGTGTGTGTATATGTGATGTAGTGTTTGTAGAGAGTGTGTGTTTAGGGGTGTAGTATGTGTTTGCTTACAAGGAATCTAGTGTGTGTATAGGGGATCCAGAGTGTGTATGTCAGGAATGTAGTGTGTGTGTGTGTGTGTGTGTGTGTGTGTGTGTGTGTGTATATATATATATGTTTGGAAGTATTGTGTATGTGTGTGGTGCAGTGTGTTGGGGAGGTTCTGTGTGTATGTGAGGGGTGCAGTATGTGTGTATGATGGATGCTGTGTATGATGTGTGTGAGGGTGCTGTGTATGGGGGTGCTGTGTATGAGGGTGCTGTGTATGATGTGTGTGAGAGTGCTGTGTATGATGTGTGTGAGAGTGCTGTGTATGATATGTTTTGTGATAGTGCTGAGTGTGATGTGTGTGAGTCCTAAGTGTGATGTGTGTGAGAGTGCTGAGTGTAATAGTGCTGTGGATGATGTGTGTGAGTGCTGAGGGTGATGTGTGTGAGGGTGCTGTGTGTGAGAGTCCTGTGGATGATGTGTGAGAGTGCTGTGTGTGATGTGTTTTGTGATAGTGCTGAGTGTGAGAGTGCTGTGTGTGATGTGTTATGTGTGTGAGAGTGCTGTGTTTGAGAGTGCTGAGTGTGAGAGTGCTGAGTGTGATAGTGCTGTGGATGATGTGCGTGAGAGTGCTGTGTATGATGTGTTTTGTGATAGTGCGCTGAGTGTGATGTGTGTGAGAGTGCTGTGTGTGAGAGTGCTGAGTGTGATAGTGCTGTGTGTGATAGTGCTGTGGATGATGTGTGTGAGAGTGCTGAGTGTGATGTGTGTGAGAGAGCTGAGTGTGATGTGTGTGAAAGTGCTGTGATGGGTGTGATGAATAATATGATGTCCTCTCACAGGTTAGTACAGGAGGTGATAAATAGAATGATATCCTCTCACTGGTTGGTACAAGTAGTATAAAGTGCTTTATTAATAAAGTGCACAAGTAAAATATAAAAAATAAGACCTTACTCCATAGGCTCCTGCTTTGTGAGTTTATTTTCACACATTTCCCTGATATTTATAGAACATTCAGACAATATTGCACTATGATGTGTCCTCCTGTGTTTTATCTTTAGGGTACCTATTTTTTAACAAGAAGAAATCCCATTTTAAATTGTTATCTATTGTAAACAAGAAGAAACTCCACCTTATATTGTATGTACTTTTAAACTCAGGACAAAATTTTGAATCTATTTAGCAGTTTTTTTCATTAGCGTTTGTAGATGAGTAAAAGATTTTTCAAGTAAAAGTAAAAAAACATGTATTTTTTCAATTTTTCATCTTTTTTTATTTATTTTAAATTAAATTACATGAGATTATATAAAGAAAGCCCTTTTTGTCCTGAAAAAAACAATATATAATTTGTATGGGAACAGTAAGTGAGAGAAAGTGGAAAATTACAGCTAAATACAAACACCACAAAAGTGTAAAAAAGGCTTCATCGCAAAAACAGTCCGGTCCTTAAGGGGTTAAGGACCGTGGACATACCTACTATAGCCGCGGCAAATAAGACCCCTGGATTTACCTGGACCAGCGATCTGCGGTGATCCCAGTCGGGGGGGACTACCCGAGACCCCAGCAGTCCCCTTGCAGCAGCTCCAGCCACCCCGGCCCTTCAGGGCCATGTGCTCACCATGATCACATGGCCGCAATAGGAGTCTATGGAGCTGCCAGCAGGGGAACTGTCTGAGGCTGTCCGGCAGTCATCCAGGCTGCTAAAAAGTAAAAAAAAAAATAATGAAAAAATAAAATAAATACACTGAACAAAATTATAAACACAACACTTTTGTTTTTGCCCACAAGAGCTAAGACTTTTTCTATGTACACAAAAGGCCTATTTCTCTCAAATATTGTTCACAAATCTGTCTAAATCTGTGTTAGTGAGCACTTCTCCTTTGCCTAGATAATCCATCCACCTCACAGGTGTGGCATATCAAGATGCTGATTAGACAGCATGATTATTGCACAGGTGTGCCTTAGACTGACCTAAAAAAAAGTTCACAAAAAAAAAGTCCCGGGTGGGTCGGAAAACCAGTCAGTATCTGGTGTAACCACCATTTGCCTCACGCAGTGCAACACATCTCCTTTGCATAGAGTTGATCAGGTTGTTGATTGTGGCCTGTTGAATGTTGTGGCCTCTTCAATGGCTGTGCGAAGTTGCTAGGTATTGGTAGGATCTGCAACACACTGTCGTATACGCCGATCCAGAGCATCCCAAACCTGCTCAAAGGGTGACATGTCCGGTGAGTATGCTGGCAGTGGCCATGCAAGAACTGGGATGTTTTCAGCTTCCAGGAATTGCGTACAGATCCTTGCAACATGGGGCCATGCATTATGATGCTGCAACATGAGGGGATAGTGATGGATGAATGGCACAACAATGGGCCTCAGGATCTCATCACAGTATCTCTGTGCATTCAAAATGTCATCAATAAAATGCACCTGTGTTCATTGTCCATAACATAGGCCTGCCCATACCATAACCTCACCACCCCCATGGGCAATTCGATCCACAACGTTGACATCAGCAAGCCGCTCACCCACACGACGGCATACATGCTGTCTATCATCTGCCCTGTACAGTGAAAAACATGATTCATCCATGAAGAGAACACCTCTCCAAAGTGCCAGACGCCACCGAATGTGAGCATTTGCCCACTAAAGTCGGTTACGACAATGAACTGCAGTAAGTTCGAGACCCTGATGAGGACGACAAGCATGCAGATGAGCTTCCCCGAGACGGTTTCTGACAGTTTGTGCAGAAATTCTTTTTTCTTGAAAAAAGTCCCTAGTGGACTGAAACTGTGGGACACTATGTAATCAACTTTTTGAAGCTTGAATAAATGGCACATTTTTGGCAACAGTATCGAGTCCTGTGAGTGCACTTCCAACAAGGTATTTTATATTTTGAGGTCGGAGTAGCACCTAGGCAATAAACAAGACTGGGAGCAGGAGTGCGGGACCCAGCGTGAAATATATATATATATATATATATATATATATATATATATATACACACATATATATACACATACATACATACATACACACACACACACACACACACACAAACATTCTACATATATATTTAACTACATTATTATTTGATTTTATTAATTATAATTTGAGGGACCTGCCTGACAACCCAGACAGACAGTCCAGAGAATTTAATTGGCAAGCCCTATATTTAACCCTACAAATATGAGTGTTTAAAATGGTAAAACTTATCATGACGATGATATCACCAGTAAAAGTGCAGTTTTTTTTTTTTAAAGAATTTAAAAAAAACAAATAAAAACGCTATTTTCGGCCAGCGTTTGTGACTAAGTGGCTACTACAAAATACTAGAAATACCCAATTTTGAATACCCTGGGTTGTCTACATTTGAAAATAGTATGCCATGATGAGGTTACATCACATTCCTGGGCTACCATATGGTCTCAAAAGGCAACATGTACTTGAGGGGTGCTGTTGTACTTGTGAGACATTACTCTATACAAATATGAGTGTTTTGGAGCGGTAAAAAGTATTATACTGATAATATCATCCGTGAAATGGCAGTTTATGTGTGAAAAAATGCAAAAAAAAAAATGTAAATGCTAATTTTGGCCAGAGTCTGTGACTAATTGGCTACTAAAAAGACTGGACATACTCCATTTTGAATACCGTGGGTTGTCTTCTTTTACAAATGGTATGCCATGATGGGGTTAATTTTCCTTCCTGGGCTGCCATATGGTCTCAAAGGCAGCATAGGCCCAGCAAACCAATCTGGCAAATTTCAATGTGCAAACATAGAAAAGGGGAAAGCACTACATTTGACCCCTGTAAGTTTGCACAAACTCACAAAACCTGTACATTGGGGGCACTGTTGTACTCAGGAGATGTTGCTGAACACATATTGGGGTTTTCTTTGTCAGTAACACATAACAGGAACAGAGAATCCATGCCTAAAGTACAATGTAAGAGAAAAATAACACAAAAAAATGACTACCCAAAGGTTTGGCAAAGACTGGTGGTAGAATTAGTGCATGGAAAGTGTTACAATACCACCATTTGAAATACCCTAGGGTGTCTACATTTTAAAAATATATGGTTTGATGGGGGTAAATTACATTGGCCGGCTTCAAAAATGTCCCAAATAGGACATGGGTGCATGATGATCAGTTGTGAAAATTCCAAGTTGGAAAACTTTTTTTTTTTAATTTGGCATAGATTGGTGGAAAAGAGTCAAAATACCCCATTTTTTAATACCTTAGGTTGTCTTCTTTTAAAAATATATATACATGTTAAGGGTTATTGAGGGATTCCTGACAGATGTCAGTGTTACAATGTAACTTTCGTTAATTTTGAAAAAAATGGTTTGGAAATAGCAGTGCTACTTGTACTTATTGCCCTATAACTTGCAAAAAAAAAGCTAAGAACATGTTGGCAAAATTTAGAAACTTTTTAGCATGGGTGTTTTTTGGCGGTTGTAAATGCTTCACAGATTTTGGGGGTCAAATTTAGAAAAAGTGTGTTTTTTTATTTTTCTTCATATTTCATATTTATTTTATAGTAAATGATATGATATGATGAAAATGATGGTATCTTTAGAAAGAGCATTTAATGGCAAGAAAAAACTGTATTTAATATATGTGGGTACAGTAAATGAGTAAGAGGAAAATTACAGCTAAACCCAAACACAGCAGAAATGTAAAAAGAGCCCTGGTCCTTAACGGTAAGGAAAATAAAAAGGCCTGCTTACTAAAGGGTTAAAATAACACAAAAACAAGAATCTACAAAATAATTTACAATGTCTAATTTAAATGTCTATATAGCCCTGTTTTTTTTTTTTTAGATAAAAAAAAATACATTTTTTTAAATTCAATCTATTTTAAATTCTATTTTTTTTTCATGAAAGCATTTTTGAAATTGTGAGGGTTTTCTGTAGAATATTGACAGTAATTTTCCCAAACAGTGTCTTAAATCCCATTAATAGTGTGTTCTTATCTACGGTTTTACAGATTATTGTATGCTATTGATTTTGTGTCACAGAAATGTAGGTAGAAGATTTAAGCATTAAATAATGTTGCTGTGACACTTTTCTGTATGACCGGCAGAAGCAAGAGAGCACAACATATTTAATGATCTGTAGAACACAGACTCTGTGAGGTCAATCATATGTACTTAACCTTTTGACATTGTATGTTGTCTGCTTGTCTAACTGGTTTATGAAGTGTATGTTAACATGATTGGGGATTTAGGGCACCGATAACTTGATCTCTCAAAATTCACAGCAGATATATTAAAATGTAGAGAAGAGGTTTTTTCAAGTCTTTAACCTGCATGCACAAGGCATTTGAACCTTTCTTTGAACCTTGTTTAAATTCATAGTTTGAGTTTAAAAAAAAAAAGCAGAGTAATGTGTTTTGTTACGGGTTGGAATTAACCAGATGTGCCTCAGATTGCTGTGAACAAACTCACTCGCCAAAGAAATTTACGAGAGTGAATATAGAGTTCTAAAAGCCCAGAATGCATTTGAAAAATAAAGAAATAGTTTCTAGACAATGCAAGTGTTTTGTTTAATACTTTAATGCAATATGTTCAATCATATTATATGAACTTAATTTTTCAATGCATGGTATTCATTTACAAATTTGCTTACTTTATTTTCTGATATTCTTAACTGATATCAGGTACCTTACGGGATTTGGACGTCGATGCCATGTTTGAAATCACATTTTTGTATCTGAATGACAAGCCTTTTTGCATTAAATATGTTTGAGGAAGTTGTCTTATATCCATTATACAAAGCATTTGTATTCAGTGTACGCACTCCTAGTATACAGGCAGCTGTATGCTGAAGATTCTGATTTTAAAGGGATACTGTAAGCACCATAACCACTTCAACAAAATCGATTGGATGCCCTGCTTCAGCCTGCCAGGGACCCAGAATTTCTACTAAACAGTGAATCGACCATTTAGTAGTGATGTCTCAAGGCACCACAGTAACTTTAATCCATTGAAGTAATTATGATGCGTACAGTGTTTCTTTAACATGTAATTTGGAGATTTTTTCTTTAGATTTTGTACCTTAGAATCAGGTGAAGTCACAGTGGGTTAGGATTTATACTATATAATGGGAAGAATTAATTAGACTGAATAAGGTTAACTGTACGAGACTAGCAACGTTGATGTATGGAGGGTGTTAAAAAAAAAAAAAAGACATTTGTGAATAGGTTATTTTAAAAAATTTGCCAAAAGGTTGTGATAGAGATGGCTGATTCAATGTGAGGGGAAATATTTATTCCTGATTTAGGGAACTATGGGTGGGAATGGACAGAAACCTAGGGGATTAGGTGAAGAGAAAAAGGAGGTACAAGGGCATATAGTAAGTTTTATATAAGACTAAAAAAGAATAAATAATATGAAAAGAGAAAATTGTCATATGATGGAGGAAGCTAAGGCACATCCAGGAGGTGTATTGTTTTCTAGAAACATTTTTGAAAGAAAACCAGAACACTTTAATAAAAACTATTTTTATTAGCAAAATGCCACTAGACATACCTTCTATGTATTATTTATGGCGAAGATTTTGTTTAATAGGATCTAGAATTCTTTTTCTAATCTCTACAAAATATTTAACTCTGGAATATAGTAGCAAGAAGCAATGACATAGAAATGGTATAGTAAACTAATGGAGCTTTGTCTTGTTCCAGGAATAGTAAAAGTAGACAATAAACTCAGTAAAGAAATTGGATTGACTTAACCGTCCAACTTTACAGTGCCCGATCCAAGAGATATCACAGCATTTGTCATAAATTTAGACTCCCTATCGCTTGTCACCTCAGGCAGGTAGAAAGAGTAAAAGGCAAACAACAAAGGCCTTTGTGCAGAACACAGAACACTAGAGATTTTTTTTAGTTAGGTAGGGAATCGTAGATACTTACCAAGCAGTCTTTCATTCTGAACAGACTCTGATGTTTCTGGATATCACTTGATCGTTATAGACTAGGTCAGTTCTCACTTGGGAGCTTTCTTTAGAAGAACCAGAGGGTTCACATTTGAGTTCAAATGAATAAGTGTCATCTTTGGAAACAACATGGGATTTTACTTAACCCCCCCCCCCCCCCGCTTTAATCACAAATATATTAAACAAGAGAAAATGCCAACATGAACTTATAACTTCTATAATATACACACCAGAAACATGTGTATACTTATTTTTTTCACATTAAAATTATCTGTGTTTATTAAAGGTGTTTTGTGTTAATGATCAGAACAAAAATATCTTAAAGAAATTGCCTGGAAAAAAATTGACGGTTTCACAGTTTTTGCCTCTCATACTTTATGTTTTTTTGTTTTTTGTTTTTTTTAATAGCTAACTTTGGCAGCCCAAATCTTTGTAAACTACATATCCCATGATGTCCAATCAACAACCGGGCAACGTATGATGTCACTTCTTCATGAATGTCACAAACATCTGGCTTGATTACATTAGTAATCAAGTCGACTCCACTTGTGTGCCTGATTACTGTTCATTACCTGGCTGCAGTTCCATTCATTGGATAAGATGAATGCAATTGCTGGCTATAAATTAACAGCAAGTCCTGATAGAGATATTGGTGTTAGTGCCCTGTGAGTTAATGCCAATGGGTACATAATCGGACACCGAAAGCCATACACTTTCTTTTACATTTGTCAGGGGGAGTATTTACTTATAGCTGCAGTGAGTTTAGCAAATTGCAGCAGTTGTAAACAAGAGTGTGCACGGAGGTGAGCTCAAGGGACCAACACACAGCAATAGGTTGTTATTGTGCCTGGAATGTCCCTTTACATCTATGAGTCTGACTGCAGCAATGAGCAAATAACTGGAGCAGGTTACTATCGAGACTAGGATGCAGTGGGCAAAATGAGTTATGTGACTCATATATGTAATTAACACGCTAAAGAAAGTTATTTACTAAAGAGAGAATTTCAAACACATTCAAAGTGAATTTCTAAATTAAGGCCAGAGTAATTGAATTGAAAGCATTGCTGACTTAGAGACTCTTTCTCCATTTTGACTATTTCAATCCATTATTATTATTATTATTTTATTATTAATATAGCGCCAGCAAATTCTGTAGCGCTGTACAATGGGTATCTATCTTTGAAATTCCCTTGAAATTCCCACTGCTTTGCATTAGCAACAAACAATGCACTTGTTATGTCTTTGAATAAAATATAAAACTATTATGAAAACCCCTTAAAATGTGATATTTTCTATTAACGGTAAAAAATACACTGAGCCTGATTACTGAACAGCAGATATATAGCAAAGACAAACATATATTTAATATAATTTTGTTCAGTAACATTCTATACAAAGAAAAGTTTGATTTGCCTTTACATTTCACGGTTGAAAATCTGCACAGAAGGAGTCGAAAAATACAATATTCTGCCAACAGAAATATAAAGGAAACTAACATTTGTGATCTCTCTCGCTGTTACAAAAGCAATAACCTTGAATAAATTGGTACATTTCAGGCAGTTTTTTTTTTTTTTTTATAGAATTTCAATCTCCAATTCCATTCTATTTTTTATCCTTAAATATTCCCTTCAGTATGTGTATGCCTTTTCTCTTTTTCAAGTAGTGTTGCTCAGTGGTCAGGGATTCTAATGATTAAATACAAACCTTGCTCTTGCACTGATTATAAGAGTAAATTATAATCCTACATAAATTTTATATAGGCCAACATTCTTTAACCCCTTTATTTCAGAGGCAAAATATTTGTATTTTTTAAGATCCATAAATTCAGGTTCAGATTTAAAGATGTATGTAAGCTTATTGTGTTGTCGTTCTACAGTTTTTATTCTTTACACTTGGTCAACAACATAAATGTGCCTAAACTCATGTGTAATTGTTAGGGATTTAAATGACACAGAAATCTACCATGCAAGAATTTGTCTTTTCATGTTTGTGAGTAGGACAGGCAATGATATGATGAAAGATATGGAAATAGATCCCTTCTGGGCAACTGAATAGATACTCGAGATGGATGAAAGGGTTAGCCGTTCACCATAACAATTTAGAACATAAGAAACTGCAATGCTGTGGGGTAATTACAATCTCATTAGAAAACATGCATTGTTTTAATGCAATATATGGAACTTGAAGATGTGTGGTTCAAAAATGTGCAGTTAGATGGGAGACCGAGCCATAGATCACAAGAAGGGCACAAGTCTCCCAAGAACAAGGTGATGCACTAATTGGAACAACACCACTTTATAATGGAGACTTTACAAAATAGTGAGGGAAAGGTCTAAGCTAAAGATTAACTCTAAGAATGAACAAGTCTTTACTTTTGGACATGAAGTGATGAGTAACATTCTGAAACAAATTATGCAAGGTAGATGGTATGTCTTGAAATGTTTGAAGTGCTTCTGGGCTTCCAATATGAAAATCCCAAAACTACGTTCTCTCTTTGTCTGTCTCCAATGTAGTTGACTCAAAATGCAATGTATGCTATCCCTTAGATAATAGTGCCAAACTCACTATTTTACGACAATCAGATGGTCAAACTGCTATAAGGGTAAAGATATTGAAGTAAAACATGCATTTTGATAAATATTGATAAATGACTTAAATGGCAATGATACTGGTCTTCTCCGTGAAGTCTATCTCAAAATCGTAATTCTTCCCTAGAAGAACATCGTTCCTATTTCATTTCAAAAAATGTTTTAATGACTTTATTTTTATTTAGAGCAACACAGTATTCTTAATGGAAGCTTTGATAACACATACAAACATACAACTGTATTTGTACATGGGTTAATATTTAAAAATTGCAACACCCCAACCTGATTGTACTTTTCAATACAGAATATTCATTTTTGCAACCACAATGCCTTTGAGTATAATTCCATTCTATTATTCACAATGCTCTGGCAAACACGCAGACGAACATCAGTGACAAATGTATACATAGACTGATTCTAAAGCTGTCAGCCTTATCCCTCAAGATAGCAATCTAGTACCAATACGTGCAATACATGTGTAGCATTATATAACGTTTCCAAATGTTTCTAAAAAATACATGTTTTTTTTTATATACCATGTGTTGCTATATTATATAATTTCCGGGGTACAACACTGGTAGGGTTATACTAGCCTCATTTTTTGGGGGGTCACTTTTCAACACATATCCAAGGGTGCATGCTAAGCTTGTTGAATTCCATATGAAGAAATTAAACAATCCTAGTATATGTTATTATAATTATTATTGTATTAAATGTGAGGACATGGTACTCAACCTACTGTTCATACGGTAACCTTTCTCGAAACAAGACTATTTATTTGATAACAGTTTTGTGATCTAGAATGATTAGGAATTGCCCTCATTTCATGCTGAAATAATATTTCTTTATCTATATACCCCTGCTTATAAAACACAAACACACAATAAAGAGCATTGCTTTAGTTATGAAATATTCACATATGCCTTCTATTGTGATTTTGTTAGAGGTACAGCTAGACAGTAATATTGAGTACCCATAAAAAGCAAGAATATGTAGATATTAAGCTGCTTCACTATTATGCTTTCTCTGTTTCCTACAACCTCTCATTTGACTACAAATTAAAAATAAATAAATGCTTCAAGCCTACTCTATCTTATTAGCAAGATTTTTGGAAAACAAAATTTAATTTACTCACATTTGCTGTGGTTCATAATATTACCATTACATGCATTCTACTGGCCTTTGATTAGCTATGGATTAATAAAACTTTTATATCTTCCTTGTCAGCCTCATTTTGAACTCTGTTTTTGCATAGCGTTACTATTAAATAAATGAATTAGTGTCCAGAAAAGTGTCATGCATATTACCTAACAGCAGGGAGCCTAACACACTGGTCAGCTCCCCAAGAGCGTTATAAATCCGAACACGTATACTAACCTGCTCATGTGGACCTATTAAAAGCACGGTGATTTAGTGTGAAAGTCTATTTGTGCTTAACAATGGAATTTCAGTTAATTCAAAACAATGTAAATCATCTCCAATTACAGTATTTGAATATTCACAGCCGCTTAACGGGAATATTTGCTGTTGCCAAGAAAAAGTGATGTAAACGTTGATCAAGGTTTAGATTCCAGCACCTAGTGCTTAAAAAGATTATATTATGGACATACATAATTTATTGCCTTGTGCAGAACATTCATTGTTGTAAATCATTATAATTTTTTATTTATAAAGATTCAGCATAGACTTTAGAGCTATTCATTAAGATGGCTGGCATGACTATAATGGTAGGTTCCCAAAGGTTGACTAATGGTAAATACAGGTATCATCAATTACTTAAATGAAGCACGTGATTATCAATAGTACATGACTGCTCGCATGACACACATAGTTGTCAAGAAAGTTAGTATTGTCGCATTTTCTTATTGTCTTCTTTTTTTTTTTTTTTTTACAAGTTTACACTAATTCTATAGATTATAGTTCAATGTTTGCTACATTTTTTTTTTTTTTTTTTAAAGTGATAAAACAAATAAGCACTCTTACTTAATGGAGCATTCATCACTTTTAGACAATTGTCTTATTTAAAAACTTTAGCTTGAATGAGACAGTTGCCTTACTCTGCAGGCGGAAAAATTAGGCAAATTTGATTATTATCTTTTTTTATATATATATTGCGTCTTCTTTCTTATGCTTTCCACACCCACTCCAGGGGAGGATAGTCATCTAACCAATGAGTGTCCTATCCCTAGTAATGCTGGAAAAGTGCATTGAGAGATTTACACATGTGCAGTTGGAAGATCTCTTCACCTTGCAACAGCCTGACAGGGGGAGAAGAGAGGGAGTTTGATCAATGTGATCATGCAGAGCAGGCTCTGGTGTTGGGTTTATTTCTCCTGCTGCAGTTCAATGATACATTATTTCTGTCATTAGTGGGCTAGTCTGAAACTAAGATGGGTGTGTAAAAGTCAGGGGTAGGGTTGGGAGGGTGGGCAGGGTTTCGCTGTAGATACTCCCCAGAGGCATTGCCAGTAATGCAATCTGACAAGTTTAGAATTTTTTTACATACTTTTTAAAGTTTTTTTTTACTTTAATTTGTTTTGTATATTTGTTTAAGTGTTTGCTTGCTAGTTAAAAAAAAGTTTATTGTCAAATGATGCATGCCCCTTTAAACTTGTCTTATATCTATTAACGATGTGCATGGGAAAAATATTCAGTTTGGTTCAGCATTCCAAAATTTGGGACTTCAGCACTTTGGAACTTCGGGTCTTCGGAACTTCAGGACTTGGGGGTAGGGTTGGGTTAGGGTTAGCGTTGGTTCAGGGTTAGAGGTAGGTTTAGGGGTAGGGTTAGGGGTAGGGTTAGGCGTAGGGTTAGGTTAGGAGTAGGGGTAGGGTAAGGTTAGGGTTGTTTAGGAGTAGGGATAGGGGTAGGACTAGGGTAGGGTTAGGGGTAGGGTTAGAGGTAGTGTTAGGGTAGGGTTAGGGATAGGGTAGGGTTAGGTTTAGGGTCGGTTTAGAAGTAGGGTTAGGGTACGGTTAAGGGTAGTGTTAGGGTTGGGTTAGGGGTAGGGTTTTGGTTAGGATAGGCTTAGGGGCAGGTTTAGGGTAGGGATAGGGTAGAGTTATGTTAGGGTTAGGGGTAGGGTTTTGGTAGGAGCAGGGTTAGTGCTAGGAGTAGGGTTATGGTAGGGTTAGGGATAGGGTAGGGTTAGGAGTACAGTTAGGGTTAGGAGTAGGGTTAGGAATAGGGTTAGGGTTACCCTAACCATACCCCTAACCCTACTCCATACACTAACACTACCCCTAAACCTAACCCCAACCCTCCCCTGTTTCGACACTTTTCAGAAATCCAAAGCACTTCAGCACTTCCGAAATTCAGCACTTTGGCAATTCGGTTCGCATTCCGAAATTCAGCAATTCGGCACTTCGGACATTTGGAATTTGCATTCGAAACAAATTTGCATTCGGAACGAAACAAATTGCACATGTCTAATATCTATTCACTTGTAGATTTCTATCAAAGTAGCTACCAACCATAGTACTACTCTTTGTGAATTTGTGAGTCATTATTATTGTTACTTATATTGGATTGTGAATTTGGTTTCTACAAACTTAACAAATGTAATTTTATTAATGTTTTATTAATATGTGGATTTGCATTAGGGACTTTCTGACTGGCTTCCCTATTATTCAAAAAGCAAAACTGGTCATGGTGATTGGAGTAACTCCTGCATTTATGCCTCTACAGTATATTATACTAATGTATATTATTTTCAATATGGTACAATCAAATTTAACAATAATTTGTGCAAATTTCTCCTACAAAGAATGATATGTGTGTAACAAAAACATATTCATACTCTGTCAATGACATTGTCATGTTATGGCAAGTAGTACCTTTCATTTAATCTATTTTCTTTGATGCGAGCAATGATTGTATAATTAAAGAGGTATGGGAGTGAAATCGATCATGTGAATTCTGCGGGGAAAAAAATTCCAGTGATAATGGACATGCACTTCACACATACATTGGGTGAAGACCTTGTATTTGTTTCCGGAATGGCTAAAGAGAAGGGTAGTTCCACCGAAGGTGTAAGAATGTATGGTGTGGTGAGTATTGAGTCTCAAGTAATTAGGTGAATGGGTAGGGATAATTTTATGGATATCTTCTGGTATTAGATATCAGCAGTAAATCTGTTTTAGTGTCTCTCTATATGATTAGATCATTGTGTATTCTTATTAACTATGTTTGTGAGTTTAATCAATTTCATATAGCGTGTGCTTATGGAAAGGGCCAGATTGGCTCTTTGGACCTGGTGCAGACAATTACTATGAGCCTAAATACAGAATCTTAAAACAGTCATATTTCCCAAGCGTCATGTATCTGACGGTGGTGATGCTAGAGAGAAACTCACAGGATGCAGCTAGAGGAAAACACATGCTAATAATTTTTCACTTTCATCTCTCTAGCAAATCCATATCCCCTAACAGCAATGTCCGATGAAGCAGGATGTCTGTTGGGTGGTTTGGCCACTGACTTGAATCATGTAACCAGCACCGCCCATAGTCAGCCTGGCGAAAATGCATATCAAGCAGCTTGCCGATCATGCAGGCTGGCTCACCGTGGGTCTACTTTGCAGACATCGTCCTGAGCTTGACACAAATGCTAAATATGCACTTACTCTACGCTTTCTGCTGACAGTCCCTACCACTCACGTGTCCACTCCTCCTCTCTTTTCCTTATTACTAGCAAGTAGGATCTCCTGATATGCAGTCTGGGACAGAGAAAAAGTGGATGTTGTGAGTGTAGAAGAAAGGGGACATGCCACAGTATTAGAGAAACCATAGTAGCACGAGCATTTGCACAGTGTTATTCTGTTATTCATGTTATTCTATAATGCACACAATAATGATGTCACGATTCGGGAACCTAACACGCTAACAGGTCACAGAAAGTAAAGGGTGCAATACCGGTCCTTAGAATGGCCGAGTTAAGCACACTAAGAATAGTCAGGAGACAAGCCAAGTAAAGGGAATCAGAAAACAGGAGAACGAGAAACAAGCTGAGGTCAAAGGAATGGAGAATATAGGAAAATCGGAATAACAAGCCAAATAATTGGTAACCAGAGAGAAACACGAGCAAACTGCAATACAGGTATCACAAGACCACAACAGGGCACTGAGAGACAGGAACGGTAAGTATATAAATCCTGTGGTTAATTCTGATTGGATAACTTCCAATCAGAATTAACAATCACACGTGGGAGATATTTTCACCTCCCACTGTGATTATGGTACTGTGGCTTTAACGCCGGGTCACGTGACTGAGCCCGGCGCTCGTATAAATGTGCGGGTTCCCAGCATGCAGTGTTATCCATGCTGCCGCTGGGAGGCAAGGAGGATGCGAGCGGCTGTGAGGACGCCGCTCGATGACAGGTAGGGGAATGGGATACCGCTGTGAAGGACTGAGGGTGAGTGCTGCAAGTGGATTGCAGCCTCCCCTTACCGCCGCCTGCGGAGCCCTGACATAACCCCCCCCTCGAGGGTCGCCCAGAGGGTGGGAAGCCAAAGGCTTCAAAGGAAACCGCGCATGAAAGGAGCGTATCAAAGAGGGCGTGTTTAAATCAGAGAAACCCAAGACCGCTCCTCAGGGCCGAAACCCTTCCAATCCACCAGATACTGCAACTGACCTCGAGAGAAACAAGAATCAAGGAGAGCAGCTACCTCATACACGTCACTGGAGACCGCGCGGAGGGAAGCGGGACGCCTGAGAGGGCCCGAGAACCGATTACAGAGCAAGGGCTTCAAAAGGGAGGTGTGAAAGGTGTTAGGTATACGCATGGAAGGAGGCAAGGCCAGGGAGTAGGACACAGGATTCACCTTACGTAATACCTTATAGGGGCCAAGGAACCTGGGCGCAAACTTCATCGAGGGAACCCTGAGGCGGAGATTCTTAGAGGACAACCAAACCCTATCACCCGGGGCATAAGAAGGAGCCGCATGGACCTGATCCCACATCCTCCATAAAGAGGTGAGGTGCTCATCCAAAGCGTGCACTCCCTTGTCGGAGAACTCACCGGGAAGGACAGAGGGCTGGAACCCATAAGCTACCATAAAAGGACTTAAGCCAGTGGACGAATGAGTCACGGTATTCCAGGCGAATTCAGCCCAGGAAAGTTGTCCTGGTGTGCATTCGTGAAGCAGCGTAAATATAACTCCACAGACTGATTTGCCCGTTCGGCAGCCCTATTAGATTGTGGATGATAGGAGGAAGTGAACGACAAGGAGACCCCTATCTCAGCACAAAAGCCCCTCCAAAACCGAGAAACAAATTGAGGACCCCTGTCGGATACGATATCCTGTGGTATACCATGCAAGCGGAACACCTCTTTGGCAAACACCTGAGCCAACTGAACTGCAGAAGATAGTTTTTTAAGTGGAATAAAGTGTGCCATTTTAGAGAACCTATCAGTTACATTCAAAATTACTGTCTGTCCATCAGATGAAGGAAGATCCACAATAAAGTCCATGGATAAGTGGGTCCATGGTTTCTCGGGTACAGATAGGGGCATTAGGAGTCCCGGGGGTTTGACATTAGGGGACTTACACTGTGTGCAAACACGACAAGCCTGCACATAATCCACCATGTCTTGTTTAAGTGAGGGCCACCAAAACCGTTGAAGGAGACCCTTGTATGTTTTGGTAACCCCTGGATGACCAGCAGTTTTGGTGGTGTGAAATAAAGCTAACAACTTCTTTCTGTCTTTCTTTTTCACAAATAATCTACCAACAGGTGTCTCAGAGGGTGCTTGGGATTGGTATGTCTTGATACCATCAAGGAAAAGAGACGAAACAACCAAACGGGTAGCAGCTATTATCTTAGACGTAGGCACAATGGGTTCAGGAGCGGGAGCAATCGACTCCAAAGGTTCGTATTGTCGGGAGATAACATCAGCTTTGACATTACGGTATCCAGGCCTATACGTGATAATGTACTGAAAGCGTGAAAGAAATAAAGACCATCTGGCCTGACGAGAGGACAACCTTTTAGTATCAGCTATATAGGAGATATTCTTATGATCAGTTATAACCAGGACAGTTAACCCTATAGCACCCAATTGCATGGGTTCGGGAGATGGTTGTCTAGGAGGAGGTAATGCTAGTAATGCAGTACTGGGTAAAGCAGGTAGCACCTGTGTATTCATCCGTCTTTGACTACGCCTCTCTCTAATACGGTTGTCGATAAGAATGATATTATCTATTACATCATCCAGAAGAACAGGCAATTCCCTGGATGCTATCTCATCTAATATATAAGCGGCCAAACCCTCCTGAAAGGCTGTTACGAGAGCATCGTTATTCCAAACCACTTCAGCTGCTAGAGTGCGGAATTCAATAGTATAATCCGCTACTGATCTATTACCTTGTCGGACCCTAAGCAGAGCTTTGCCAGCAGAAGCAACCCTACCGGGTTGATCAAATGTGCGTTTGAAAGCTGTCAAAAAGTCTACAAAGGACATTGGGGAAGCATTCTCCCACATGGGATTAGCCCATGCTAAAGCTCTCCCAAACAAGTGGTTAATTAAAAAAGCTATTTTGGTTCTATCAGTGGGGTAGGAATGAGGATTCATCACCAAATGAATATCAATTTGGTTGAGGAAACCACGACATAATGCTGGATCACCGCTATAGCGCTGAGGTGGTGTCATGTGAACCACGTGAGCAGCCGCAACAGCTTCTTGAACGGCAGGTTGCAAGTGGGCAATACGAGCCAGTATGGTTTGTAAAGCCTGGGCAAACTGATCCATACGGTGGTCTAAACCATCCATTCTAGCCTCCTGATTTACTAACAGCTGTGGAATGTCAGCAGGTTCCATGGTGGCCCTGTTGTAATGTAATGATTCGGGAACCTAACATGCTAACAGGTCACAGAAAGTAAAGGGTGCAATACCGATCCTTAGAATGGCCGGGTTAAGCACACTAAGAATAGTCAGGAGACAAGCCAAGTAAAGGGAACCAGAAAACAGGAGAATGAGAAACAAGCCGATGTCAAAGGAATGGAGAATATAGGAAAATCGGAATAACAAGCCAAATAATCGGTAACCAGAGAGAAACACGAGCAAACTGCAATACAGGTATCAGAAGACCACAACAGGGCACTGAGAGACAGGAAAGGTAAGTATATAAATCCTGTGGTTAATAATGATTGTCTAACTTCCAATCAGAATTAACAATCACATGTGGGAGATATTTACACCTCCCACTGTGATTATGGTACTGTGGCTTTAACGCCGGGTCACGTGACTGACCCCGGCGTTCGTATAAATGTGCGGGCTCCCAGCATGCAGCGTTATCCATGCTGCCGCTGGGAGGCGAGGAGGACGCGAGCGGCTTTGAGGACGCCGCTCGCCGACAGGTAGGAGACCGCGGGCGGCGAAGGACTGAGGGGGAGCCCTGACAAATGAGCATCTCTTCATCCCTTAAGAGATACAATACTGAATGGATGAATCCCTTTATCAGATCAATCTCTTCAAGGTTCTAGTCATGGGATATTTCTGGGGCCTTTTATGCCAACAATATATTGAAAGGGTGAATTCCTGTATGTGGTTAACCCTTTAGGGCCCCAAAGACCAGAGACCTTTATGGGCACATTGAATGGAATAATCTTTATATGGCACATACAATGCTCTCCACTGTATCAATGAAAGAGTTAATTTTGCTGACGGCACTTGCCTAGTGAGGCCTTAAATATGGCCTGACGTCACTGGTAAAAAGTATAGTTTAGAGCCCATGAAATTGTTACACAAGTTTCTTTGGTTTCCTATGAAACACTCCTTGTTGGTGGTGAATCAAAGTTATGTCAGTCAGTAAATAGCAATTTTGGCATAATAATACTACAATGTCAAGAAAATACCATTAAACTCTAGTAAATTAAATGAAAACATTCATGTACTTAATTATGCATTTTTTTCATTGGGGAAAAAACTGCTTGCAAAAGCTGCAGATCTCGTGTCTGAAGCCTTTGTAAGCCTTCCTTTTCTAACCCAGCCCTAACTTTCTGTGGCTGGTCAATCACAGACTTCCCAATGTAGCTTGATGTGAATTATTTGCAAGGCAAATACAATGAGCTAAACAATCAGGAAGTAACAGGAACGGTTGTCTAATTTACTGCCTGGTGGTGTAACAAGATTAATTTATAAAAGTGCCAATTTCTATTGAAAACTTTACTTTTTGTAAAATGAAAAAATAGAGGGCACTCTCTTCTCCCATAAAGCACTTCAGTAAGCTAAAGTGATTTTGGGGTCTTGAGTCTCCATTTAAGGAAGTAATGACCCATTAATATTTTGAAATGCAAAGTACAGTAAATCGTTGTATCATTTTTTATGGATTAGGATTAAAGAATGTGAATTAATTATAGATACAGATTTATAAAATTGTGTACCTGGTTACATTACTATTTTACAGTTATCTGAACACACATTCAAAACGAAGATAAAGGCCATATACCGTATTTTTCACTATATAAAACACACTTTTCCCCCCCTCAAAAGTAAGGGTAAATGTCTGTGCGTCTTATAGAGCGAATGTGAAGGTTTACTTACCTGTATTGTAGCGGGGGGCCGGCAGAACAGCGCGCACCGCGGTACAGGAACCTAAATTTCAGTTTCCGGTTTTTGCCCGTAATGAAAGGAAGTGCGCGCTCAGTGTGCACACTTCCTTTCAGTCTGGCCGGAAACCGGAAACTGAAATTTAAGTTCCTGTACCGCAGTGCGTGCTGTTCTGCCGGCCCACGCTACAATATAGGTAAGTAACTAACTAAGGGACACAATGGGTCAAGGGGAGGGGGAGGACACTATGGGAGGGAAAGATCACTATGGGACAAGGGGAGGGGGGACACTATGAGATGAGGGGAGGGGGGAGAACACTATGGGACAAGGGGAGGGGGGAGAACACTATGGGACAAGGGGAGGGAGGGAAGAACACTATGGGACGGGTAACACTATTGGATGAGGGGAGGAGAACACTATTGGATGAGGGGAGGAGAACACTATTGGATGAGGGGAGGAGAACACTATTGGACAAGGGGAGGGGGAGAACACTATTGGACAAGGGGAGGGGGTTAAAGAACACTATGGGGCAGGGGAGGAGGGGTTAAAAATCACTATGGGACAGGGGAGGGGGGTTAGAAATCACTATGGGACAGGGGAGGGGGGTTAGAAATCACTATGGGACAGGGGAGGGAGGTTTAAAGATCAATATGGGACAGGGGAGGGGGGTTTAAAGATAAGTATGGGACAGGGGAGGGGGTTAAAGATCACTATGGGATGGCGAGGGGGGTTAAAGATCACTATGGGACCGTTTGCTCAGAATATTTTTTTTGTCTAGGAGAGGGAGTGGGTGGTAAGGAACACTATGGGACCGTTTGCTCAGAATATTTTTTTTGTCTAGGAGAGGGAGTGGGTGGTAAGGAACACTATGGGACCGTTTGCTCAGAATATTTTTTTTCTGGGTTTCCTCCTCTAAAATCTAGGTGCGTCTTATGGAGTGAAAAATACCGTACTTCCAAAGTATTCTACAAATTCTGACTTTTGGCTGCATAACAGACTATAGTCAGTGTAGATTTCAAGCAAAAAAACAAAGGTTATGCTTCAAATGTCAAGGCTTGCAGCTTGAATCAAATTAGAGATCACAGTTTAAGGTAGAGAGAGATCAATTAAAGTGAGCACCACAATTCAACATAAAGAGTTCTCAGAACAATAGAAGAACTGTGCGTACAGGATATGATCAGGGCAACAGGCAAGGAGATCACAAAACAAATCGGTCCAGAAATGACAGCACGTAACTCAGAGTTCACAAAGAAATTCTTTTGATAGGGAAGCTATAGACAATGAAAAAATGTTTCCTAGTGGCAAGTGATACAAGCTTCAGTATTATTTTACAGTGGTCATAAGGAAGATATTTTATCATTATCTTAATGCAACTGCAGGTAAAATACCATCATTAAAATTAGAGATCTCAAGTAGCGATGGCAGGGGAGAGCTGACGTCGGCGGGGGAGGAGAGGTAAGGGAGCCTGCCGGTGGAATAAGGTGAGTAACTGAAGGGGTTTTAACCCCTTCAGTGCGACGGGAGGGGGACCCTGAGGGTGGGGGCACCCTCAGGGTACTATAGAGTCAGGAAAACCAATTTGTTTTCCTGACACTATAGTGATCCTTTAAAGAATTATCTAGGACAAGCATGTCAAACTCAAAGTGTGGCAAGGGCCACATAAACAAGGTTTAAGTTTATGTGGGCCGCACACACACACACATGCTCACTGACAGACACACACATACTAACTGACAGACACCCGGTTTAGTGATGCCGGGTGCCGGAATATGACGTCATTTTCCGGCGCCCCCGGCTTCACTTCAGTCGGCGCGCACGAGGGAGCAGTGAGGAGCAGGAACACTGAGCTCCCTCGCGGCCCTCCTCCTCAGCCAGGTAAGTGTTAGCAGAGTAGGCACCTGCAATATGGGGAAAGCTGAGCATGCACTCGCGGCTTGCTGGTCCGCAAGGATGGTCCTTGTGGGTCGCGAGTTTGACATGCTTGATCTAGGATCTACACTGGTAAAAAAAAGTACTAATAAATTCATGTCTGTGAAATCTCAACATGTATTAAATAATGTATTAGCTCTTTCACCCCAAGAAAGCTAACTTTTTTTTTCACGTTTTTAAATGAAAAATAGAAAAAAATTACAATATCCTGTACTCTTCATTCGCCACATGGGATGTGGAGTGGTAGTAGATGCCCGTCCCTCTTCCTCAAACCCATGAGTAGAGCAGTGGAGGGTAAAGATAGTAAATAAGTTACATTTTGCTCAAGCCCCCTACCTTAGAGCTAGAGGGTGCCACATGCCATCTGGTTCCGTGAATAAAATATTTCCCCCTATGGTTCCATGGTACACTAAGGAAAACTACTATTACTACCCTTACACTAAACATACTTTTAATCTCATCTATTCCGCAAACTCTTTGCTTTATCTTTTTTTGTCATTAATATTTATTTCTCAAATGCTTTTTTATAGACTCCTCTCATTCGCGCGGAAAATGCTGTGCGCGTATTAGACCTCCCCATAGGAAAGCATTTAATCAATGCTTTCTTATGGAGAAAATTATGACACTGGGTCTCCTCAAGTAGAGTGTGAGGATGTCCAGTGTCAGATACTGGACCGAAGGTCCGTTTCGATTCAGGAAGCTCGCTAGTCTGGTAGACAGCCACTGTGGGCTGACTTACTTTCTATGGAACTGCAATGTTTAACATTGCAGCCCTAAGTGCAAAAGGGACACTGCAACCAGACTACTTCAATTAGCTGAAGTGGTCTGGGTGTCTACAGTGTCCCTTTAAATGAACTCTCATGTGCAGGTAGAATATAATATTAATCTCCAAGTAGGTTTATTAACACAGTGAACTCATTGAATTGTTAGCATATGTATATCTTTGCAATTAGAGGTATCCCCAGAGATAGGCCAGATAGGCATCTGCTTAAGTCTTTGTTCATTCTGGGGACTAACCTCAAACAAGAAAGAAATGAGAAAAAGAGTGGTCTGGTCACATTATTATGGTGTACAGACAGGCACAGTGGGCCCAGCTCTCTGTGATCTTAGCAAAGCTTTAGTTGGCTGCTACTTAGGGTGCTGATAAGCGCACAGAGTAGGAATATGATGTCAAAATCCTGCTCACTTTCTGTCAGGCACCTCCTCCCACATAGCACAAAGGGGCCTCAGGAGGTGGTCTGTGTCTCCTCACATATGTTGCACCACTAGACCACCTTATATTGGGGGCAAGGATGTTTAAACCATGATGACTGATGTGATGGGAACCATGAGGCCTGGGATAATCTGGCTTGGATACTTTTACTTGTAGATGAGGAGATTATTGATTGTGACTAGGTGTGATGTGGGTATTATATGGAGTGTGATTGTGGCTAGTGGGGATGTGGGAATTATGCGAATGGGATTAAATGGTGGGACATGTAAGATAATGTAAAACAGGAAAAGAAGGTGTAGCACCTGAAGTGTCCTTTATGGAATGTATGTAACTACAAAAAAAAGAAAAACCAAAAAGATGGATTAAGTTAAAAACTTCTTGATAGAGTAAGGAAAATTAAAAATTGTACACACACTTTAAGGGAGTTTAAATACAGCTCCAACTTGCATGCCTGGGTGGATATATTGTGGTACATATTCTTCATGTTGTTCTTATAGTGATGGGTATCCTCATAGAAATATAGACGACAAAATATGTATGTTGATCTAATAAGCAGGGGTATGTATGTAGATATTATGAGATTAAATATGAGCTCCGGAAGTAATGCATGAAGTGGTATGAACCCTGACTATAGGTGATGTGGATTATCCTCTGTGACTATATAAAAGAGAAATAAAATTAGATAAAATAAAATTACAATAGAATTAGAGTGTAAAGCACATTAAAAGTAAAAAAATAAACCTACTCACATGCTTCATAGCATTAATTAATGCCATTAATGCAAGAACAATGCAATTAATAAAGTGCAAAAACGTGTGTTTAACAAACAAAAAAAAATGATGTCTAGACACTTATCTTTAAAACATTGTTTTCACTGCAGCATTTAACACATGTGTTCCCATGAAGCACACATGGTAACATGTGGTCAAATGCACTGTCCTTTTTTCTGGCTGGTAAATAGCACTCCATGGAACTAATGTTAACAATATTTGAGTTTATCTGTGCTATTCCCACACTATTCCAGTGGCAACAAGATTTTGTGTAAAATTATATTCAGTACTTGTTTGAGATAAGGCACCATGTGCTATGTTTAAGAAGATAAGAAACACCAAAATATGATGTAGTGACTGCTGAAACACGTGAGACGGCAGATCTTGGTGACTTACCAGGTCACCATGAATTAAGTCCTCCAGTAAGATAAATGCCCAAAACTTAAGTCAGCCACATTTGTACCCCGATACAAGTGGAATTCACTGGCTGTTCTAGAGTTATTATAAAACTTGTAGAAGTTAGCACAATGAGAATCAGCTTTGTGGTGGCATTGATTGATTTTACCACCTACAGTGAACAGCAGTGACAAAAATAAATTCCACTAGTATACAACAATAGCAAACAACATCAAAACAAGGAAAGGATGTAAAGCACAGGGAAACCCCGTTACATTTTTTAAAACTGTTATTTTTTTGTTGTTGTTGAAATGACCCCTATGAAGTGTTTCTCTGCGATTTGTGGTGCTTACAATTTACTAAAGGAGATATTTCCCTATATTTAGCTCTTATTTTATATTTTTATTTATTTGCACATCATTAGCAAACATTCCAAACTGAAAGAATGGGTCATTGTTAAGTGATTTTCATGGTGTGTCTATCACAAGCTGGAAATGTAAAAGCACATAGAAGAACTCTATGCACACAATGATATATGCACTCTGAGAGCGGTAGGCACAATGGCAGGAAGAATGTTGCATACATTAGAAGTCCAATGTGCCGGGTGATGTGGCTTAATCATTTACAGGGGTTCTCAGTGGTACTAGGCTTCTACTGAGTGCTGACTTGAGTCTTTAGCCTGGCAGCAATCATCCTCATCATATGCAAAGAATGACTTTTCACAGAGTGTTTTACTCCATTCATTCATTCATTGTGATTGATAGATAATTAGAGCTGACAAAGAACAGATCAACACAAGGCTTCCAGGACAAAAACATCTGGGACTCCCCGTAATAAGAATGTCCTATCTTCTCTTTAGTGCTAATTGCACAGTGTGCAGAAGATTGTATTCACAGTTGTGTTTGCAAATGGCACACATTAACACATCATAAAGCACTAAAGTGTCTCAATATGCTTCTTCTGAGATGTTCTGTTGGTGCGTATTAAGTTATCAGAGCTTAAATATGGAAGGCTGTTATGAACTTTCGAAGCATGACAGGTCCTGTTCATGCAAACATTGGGTAGACTCGTTAAGTAGCTCTGTCTGCATTCAAATTAATAAAGTTATAGCTGCTCAATGTCAGTGTTTCAAAACCAATTAAAGGGAAGCTCACTAGTGCATCTCATTACCCAAGAATAACCAGGTCTTCAAGTCAGGACTGTTTCCTTTAGGAAATTGATATTAGTACCTATGTTTATAATTAAAATGTGAGGAAAACTGGTGTTAAAATAGTGTTAAAGATTAGAATTAAATACACATTAAATGCTTAAAAATTAGCACTGGATATTTTGTATTTATTTTTATATTAAATATATAATATGTATTCAGTATAGATCAATAGGATTATAATTATGCAGTAGGAATACTTGTAACCGATATAGGCGTATGTCCTGGACCCTAAAGCTCTAAATATTTGACTTTGTTAATTCCAAGTATTGCAATTGCATGACTTTATTTTTTTGAAAGAGAGTTATTTCAAAATAAAAATTAAAAACTGCCCTTTATACATTTTCACTGTTTTAAAGTTGATCAATATGACCAAGTACTTTAAAAGGTCATTTTTAAAATATTGTTTTATTATGCATTTGGAAAAGCTGCAAGAAAAAAAAAAAAAAAAAAAGAAAACTATTTTTGTATTTTGTCCAAGACAGAATATTAAAAATCCAAAGGGACATTTCCTGATCTGTTCAGTTCTGCATCAAGTCTGAGAAATGCCTTTTTGGGATCGGTGTCCCAGTGGAATTCAATAGGGGGGGATATCAAGGATTTCAAATATTGTTATCCATTAATGTTAGATTCTGCAAAATAATTGTTTGTGCATTGGAATTAAACACTTGGTATTTATTTAATAGCCTTTAATATTATTTGTGAAAAAAGAGAGGACCACAGGCACTCCAAATTGAAGCCATATGCAGATTTATTAGGACAAAATGCAACGCCAAGCAACGTTTCGACCAACAAAGGTCTTTTTCAAGCTTGAAAAAGACCTATGTTGGTCGAAACGTTGCTTGGCGTTGCATTTTGTCCTAATAAAAAAAGAGAGGACCACAGGCACGCCAAATTGAAGCTGTATGCAGATTTATTAGGACAAAATGCAACGCCAAGCAACGTTTCGACCAACAAAGGTCTTTTTCAAGCTTGAAAAAGACCTATGTTGGTCGAAACGTTGCTTGGCGTTGCATTTTGTCCTAATAAATCTGCATACGGCTTCAATTTGGAGTGCCTGTGGTCCTCTCTTTTTTCATATATTATCCTGGGATTGCTGGTCCTGATCCGGAGCACCCTTAGCCGTTGGGATTGAGTGCGGTTCTCACTATCTACTCTGCGCTTTAATATTATTTGTGTGATTAGAGAGGAGAGGTGGGGGAGAGGGGGAACTTGTGGTCTATCCACTAAGATCTGAAATAGAACCAACATGATGTGGTATATATGTGTTAAGTCATGTATAATAATATTCAGCAAATTTTGGAAATAGATTCATACTGTCTGGTGTGTTCATATTTTGTATGGTTAAAATGATATCCAAATTGTTTTCCAAATAAAACCAAGATTCATAGATCACCAGAGAGGTACTAATTAGTAGTACTCGACCGAGTATCAGAGAGATGTCTGGTCACTCTGGCACTAAATCGTGTAACTATCCTCCTCAGTGTTATTGGTCAGCAAAAAGAAAATTGAGAGCCATAAGAAATTGCCCTTCCCAACCGGGCCAGCATTCTCAGCCTACCATAGCTGTCTTAAGTTGAACGTAAGATGATGGATAGCACAAAAATTGATTCTCTGGAAAATGAAAAAAAAAAAAAAACTGCAGCTGATCAAGGTATTTAGGTCCTAGGGTGAGGACCTAAATGACTTAACCATGTCAAACTGCTTCAAAACATGTTCACATAAAAAAGGTGGAAGCCACCCAAAGCCTCACAGCACAATACGTTTTTAAAGGAGCTGAAGTGGTAATGATGTTTAGAGGACCACTTTTACAACTGAATACATTAAAAACATGTAATTGCAACATAGCATTTCATTTTAAACCAGAAAGCTTCTTCTGTAGATTCTCCTCATTTTCATTTAAAAAATAGTTAAAGAAAATCAACAGTATTGTTCCATAGTGGCAGAAAATTAAACAACAAGACAATGTAGACAACTAGCAAACCATGCTGCCTTAAGCCATTTACAGTAAAAAGCTGTAGTATGATTCAGTCGTTGTTTACTTTAATATTGGCTAATTCAAAGCTCCCGAACAATTTTTGATATGCAAATTTACAGTGGAATCTGGATTAAATGAATTTAGTAGAGATTAAACTCATCTTTAGTAATTGGCATCTTTTATTTTCATATACCAAACGCAAACCCCCTTCACAAAATGTCACAAATATAATTACATGCCCTAAGCAAGATCACCCATTCCAAGCAGACAGACACATGAAAATATTTTCTTCAAGATAAAAAAAAATGTAGTCTTTAAATGATATGGTAATACAGAAACACCAGGTCAATTTCCACCACCATCTGCGTTTAGCATCTGTGCGATACGTAAGTACAACATCTGGATTTACTTCTTGTTTCTGATAGATATACATCCCATTAAAACTGTATTAGATCAAGTTGCCTAAAGTGCTAGTCTATTGTGTTCGAAAAGAGCAAAATCTGAATAGAAGTGTTTATCATCATGCAAAATGCAGCAAGCTATTCTCCCACAGGGTGAGCAAGTAGCAAAGTCCTGGATGCGCTTTTAAACTGTAATGAATTCCTAGTCTAATTCACTATGAGGTTTCAATTTATACCACATTGAAAGTACTCCATATTCAAGTAATCACAGCAGTAATTAGCTTATTTCCACTCCTTCAAAATGAACCCACTAATTTTTGCAATCAGCCTTCATTTGGTTAATCACCAGTTTAATTGATTTAATTAGTTTGATCTGCAAAATTAGTCAAGTGTAAATACTGTTTTGTAAACAGAGTTTAGCTTCAAGCTGTAATATGGGGAATTCTAATTTCAACCTAAAATTAGCAATAAAACCAACAATAAGTATGATTGTGGTTTATTCTGCAGTCACACCAGATTTATTTATTTTGGGAGCAGAAACAAATATTTCTTTATGTACATTCCATTCTTCTAAATGTAATTTGTAGCACTTACAAATTATTTGAAACACAGCCTGACGTAGTAAGACAAGTTGAACAATAGATGTGAGCGTAACCACTCAAAAAGCAGTAAAATTTGTAACAGTAATATTGCTGGTACAGGAAAGGAAGATAATCCTACTCTACTGATGTGTTTCCTTAATTACTAGATTCGGATGTTCATTTCAGTCCAAAGTGCAGTTCTTTTAAATGTGGGCTGATAGATTGGTTGAATTCCTAAACTCAGAGCTGAAATGTAGCCGCATAACCAACCAATTAAAACGCAAAATGGACAAATGTTTTTAAATCATCTGATTCATTTCCCAAAACATATGGCCTTAATTCACCCATCCTTAATTCTTTTTTCATCTTCGGAAGTTTTTTTCGACCATACCGAATTTTATCACTGTACGCAAGTCTATTATTTACTCTTGAATTCTAAAACACTATGCATGATCTATGACTCTTAGCTTATGAACCAGATGAATAAGGGTGCATGTTTTATGGTAACTGATCACAACAGGAATATTGATCTAGGATGTAAATGGATACATAAAATTAAAGACAATTTTTTTTGTTTTGTTTTTTTAAACAATCTAGGAGTGGAGCAGGGTATACATCACTTCATAACCAAACATTTTATATAATTAGGAAACAAAATAAAAAGAGTTAGAGGTACAGTCCACTGCCCAAATACAGAAAAAAATCACTGTTCATTAGATAATTTAGATATACATTTGCCATTTGATTTAGCTAGATATTGAAATATTCCAACCAAGTTAGTTTTTTTAATGACTCTTATGCATGATCACTATAAAATCAGCTTAACATGTAGTAATGTCAAGAATTTAGAACAAATCTGGCCACTGTAGGTCTTTCACAGAATGACAAAAGTAGACACTCCCATAGAGTAAGCTTATCATTTACTACTGTATCTATACTGTATGTTTACATTTATTTTTGTGTGTTTATATTCTTCTTCCCACAATGCAGCAGAAAAAGTTGGGCTTGTATAACATGATACATGGGTTTGTTAAAAGAGCAAAGCTTGTGAAGGAATAAAAGGAACCAAAACTAATCCTGACTTTTTGTGTATAGCCAGGTTACCAGTCTACAATCATAGTCAAAATAACCATGATATTTGAACGCAGATGGTGGTTGAAATTGACCTGGTGTTTCTGTATTACCATATAATTTAAAGTCTTTAATATTTTTTTTTAAATCTTATTTATAATTTCATGTGTCTTTCTGCTTGGAATCGGTGATCTTGCTTAGGGCATATAATATTTGTGACATTTTGTGAAGGGGGATTGCATGTGGAAGATGAAAATAAAATATGTTAATTACTAAAGGTAAAAAGAGAAAGGTTGTGGCAAAAGGATTAAACTTTGTACTGAGAAAAATATATTTATGAAAAAGGTATCCAGATTTTATTATTCCAGTTGAGTATTACTCCAAAGAAATCCAAGGTGGATTTGGATACTACCTACGCCTGATTCATTGAGCAGTCATCCTGCTCAATTAAATGTGAGTAAACACTTTGTTACTTATACTCCTATTATCTTTTTATACAGTGAGCACAATTTGTTGTCTTTTTTTTTAACCCTTTTATGGTCTACATACTGCTGTGATATTTGCACCTTTTCACGTATCCTATAAGTGGGGATTGTACCACTGTATGCCATTCATATTAGAGCTGGTTTTAAGCTCTATTACACGTGAGTAGGACTAGATTAGACCCTGTTGTTTTAGAAATATCGACTTTTATTGGACTTATTGCGCTATCATTCTTTTTTTTGTTTCCACATATGGATCCCAAAAGTTGTTTCCATCCGGCTCCTACAGAGAACATTCCCCCTAAACAGACTGTTGGTTGTCTCCCTGGCAAGATTTGTATTAGGACTATTTTTTGGCTATTATTTGGGGTTTTAGTTTGTAACTACCAACCACTGCTATTGGACTCTTTTTTATATATATATATTTTTTCTCAGTACACAGTTTTATCTTTTTGGCGCAACCTTTCTTTTTTTACCTCTTGTATTATTCTTGTCAGTAGTATTCTTGTCAGTATTCTTGTCAGTAAACCTGCCTCCAATATTCCTCCTTAATAGTATCGGTTTCTCTAGTGCTGTTTCCTTTGTTTTTTATTTAATTACTAAAAAATAGTTTAATCTCTACTAAATGCATTTAATCGAGATTCCGCTGTAAATTCACATAATAAAAATTGCTAGTCAGCTTTGAATTAGCCAGTATTAAAGCAAACAATGACTGAATCATACTACAGCTTTTCACTGTAAATGGTTTAAGGCAGCATGGTGTGACAGTTGTCAACACTGTTGTTCAATTTTCTGCCACTAATGAAGAACATTGTCTATTTTCTTAATTTAAAAAAAATAAATGAAAACAGAGATAATCTACAGAAACTACAGAAGAAACTATAGAAGATGCTTTCTGGGTTAAAATTAAATGTTATGTTGCAAATTAGATGTTTTTAATGTATTTAGTTGTAAAAGTGCTCCTCTAAACATTATTAAAGTGGTCCTCTAAACATTAGATATATATATATATATATATATATATATATTATTTTGTTCTAAGTGTATTTTGATATCAATATATATATATATACACATATATATATATTAATATCAAAATACAGTTAAAACGAAATTACACATATATATATATTTTCCATTTTTAATGTATTTATATATTTATTTATTTTCTATTATATATATATATATATGTATATATATATATACATATATATATATATATTTAATCAATATCATTCTACATGTATTTTGATATTTATATATATATATATATATATATATTAATATGAAAATACACTTAGACAGTGTATGTGTATGTATGTTTAAGTGTGTATATATATATATACTTAAATCATATATATATATATATATATATATATATATATATATATACATATATAAAATAGTATATATTGTTTAATTTTAAAGTGTTTTAAACTTTATTTTACTTTATTTCAGGCAGCAGGGGGACTACCTGTCATTCCAGGCACTCCCACTGCTGGCACTGCTATGGACTGCTATTCCGTCCATGTGATCGTGAGGTCCTCGCAATCACATGGCCCAGGAGGGCTGAATCGACAGCAGGGGGACTGCCTGAAATGCCAGGAAAGTCCCCCCATTCCGATCGCCGGTGGGGGATAGCCAGCGAGCAGGTAAGACCCCTGAACGGCGGGGATGTACTATGCCACCTGCCGGCGTTTAGAGCTACATGGTAACTTCCTTATGGGTTGTTCTACAGGACTGGTTGACAGCGGGGCCATGTCACCAACCACTTCAGGCCATCCGACTCCGAAGTGGGTGAGAAACAACCTTCTAGTGCTCCAGATGATCGGCAGAGAACACGGAAGGCGTAGATGCGCTAGATTTCATTTTCCTCAGGTAAGCGTCCCTAGGGTAGCATCGACTGTACTTTCTACAACACCCACATGAGATACCATCGCTTCTAGGTGAAAGGTATTCAAACTTAATAAGTAACCTTCTTCACGTAGACGACTGGCTTGTGAAACTGGATATGAAGACATGTCATGTCGGTCCTTTTCCACCCCTCTTGACGACGTTCTCTATGTTTCCTGTGATGCGATCAACCTTGGCACTTCACCTGCCTCCTCAGCTTGGATCATTGGGGGCTTCATAAAACTACTGAAACCAGTGATCAATTACGTATGGGGAATGCATTGCATTATTTACCTGGATGATATCCTTCTGTTCAGTTCAGAGAATTCAAGACTGCGTCAACATTCGCGATCCTCGCGATCCTCCGCGGTCCGGCGGAATAGTTGTGTTTCATTGTGGATGGTCCACTTGTTAGGATTCGTAATCGACTCAGCGTCTTGCACACTAAAACTTTCCCCTTCAAAGGTCTTCTCTATCCTCAAGGAAATTTGCACGATTCTCCACTGCAACACCGTGACCTCGCACAGATCATGGGCTACTGCCCTCCTCCATCCAGGCTATCTCTTCAGACCCGCTACGTTATTGGGACATGCAGCGCTTCCTCGTAAGGTTTCCTCAGACGAACCCCTAAGACCAAACAGACTTCGTTCTAGAGTCGGATACCAGCTTGTGGGGCTGCGGTGACAACCTGTGAGAGCGCACCCATGGAAAGCGTGTGCACAACTCAGGAATTCTCCCTTCACATTGAATACTTGGAATTTTTAGTGGGGTTCTCCACTATCCACAGACTGGTAAAGGAGTTCTCTATTTGTTGCATCCTACTCCAGATGGTCAGTTGTAACCGTCTGGATAGAGCCAGCTCCCATCTCCTATCAGACATCATGAAAGGCATCTTCGATTTCTGCCTTCCTCGCAGGATCTCCCCGAGGGCGGACTAACTCCCGGTGGAGACACATCTCAACACAAATTGGTTCTCCAACCTTCAGAGGGACCCCCAGAATTCAATGTTCTTCAATTGGCTACCGGATCTAGAGTGCACAATGGTAGTCGCATTCTTGCCAGCTAGGTCTCCCCGGGGAGCATATGCTTTTCCCTGCTTCGCAATGATTGCAAGGATTCTCCATCACCTCTGTGTTCAGTGACTAACACTGCCTTGGCCATCCTGCTGTGATGGAGTCAACCTTGTTTCCCGGACATTCAGGGACCTCCTACATTTATACCCGACTCTTCTCATGGACATGAAGGGGAACCCACATCTTCTATTCCGGGAGGGTAAGCTGACGCTGGTGGCCTGGACTCTTTCTGGGGTTCTTGGCAGATCGACGGACTATCGCAGGCTGCTAGGTACCTCTTAGAAACTCTTAGAAGACTCTTGGGCCCCAAGGAATGCAACAATGCTGCCTCTCCATCTGGGCATTCCTGGTCTGGTTGGTGTTTAGAACGGAACCTCGATCCATTATGTGGTGAGTTCGGACAGTTCAACTACCCATGCCCCGGGCTGGGGACTCCCGATGGGCAAGGATCCTCTTGTGTACCAACTACCCAGTCACATCCATCTCCAGCTTATGGAATATGGAGATTGTTCTCCATTTGTCTACGGGACTGGGCATCTGCTGACTGACTTTTATGCTTGGTTTGGTGTTTTTCCATCATGTACTGGATGTTCAACGTGGATGTTTTTCCTTATTTCCCGACGGTCTATGTCTCTTGTCGCACTATTCAGATTCTTCATTAGTTTTCTATTACTTTATCAGAGTTAAAATTGCAAAAAAATTAATCCTCCTGTTATGTTGTAAAATTGAAGATTATACTAGCTTTAGTGTACTAATAATCATGATTTTAGTAATGACAGGAGGCAAGTATTTTACCACCCTGCTTTTCTATCCCAAATTCTGTTCACTTTCTTTATATGTATCACTGGTCTAAGGTAGGTTAAACTCTTTATGTTTTGTGTTTACATGGATGATTTTATTTCCATTGGTCTGAGATAGTGATGTCGCGAACATTAAATTTTTCGTTCGCGAATGGCGAACGCGAACTTCCGCAAATGTTCGCGAACGGGCAAACCCGGCGAACCTCAATAGACTTCAATAGGCAGGCAAATGTTAAAACCCTCTTTCTGGCCACAATAGTGATGGAAAAGTTGTTTCAAGGGGACTAACACCTGGACTGTGGCATGCCGGAGGTGGATCCATGGCAAAACTCCCATGGAAAATTACATAGTTGATGCAGAGTCTGGTTTTAATCCATAAAGGGCATAAATCACCTAACATTCCTAAATTGTTTGGAATAACGTGCTTTAAAACATCAGGTATGATGTTGTATCGATCAGGTAGTGTAACGGTTACGCCCGCTTCACAGTGACAGACCAAACTCCCCGTTTAACGCACCGCAAACAACCGCAAACAGTCCATTTGCACAACCCCAAACTCCCCATTTGCACAAGGTTGGGTACCAAGCTAGCCATGTCCCGTTCCTTGTCCTCACTGATGTCATTGAAAGTCTCTTCCTCCACCCAGCCACGTACAACACCAAGGGTCCCCGAAAGGTGACAACAAGCCCCCTGTATTTTTTTCAATGTACACTACTGTTACACCAGATATGAGTTGCACTGGTGTGACACTGTGCCCTGGCAGGCCCTGAAAAACACACGTGTGAAGGAAACTGACTGCTATTATATTACAGTCAATAAAGTTGTTTTTTAAATGCAAGCTATTGTGACACCAGATATGAGTGGTGGCACTGGGACCACCTTAAAAATATTGGATATCGCTAAAAATCATGATCACTATATACTTTCTCTACAAACCTCTCAAACGAACCAAACTACTCATCCATCCGCTATAACACTTTATCCCACCTAGAACTAGTGCCCAGTTAAAATACCCACTTACTTACCCACACTCAGTCATGCCACACACATTTCACCACTACTCTCACTGAATCCCTCGGACTATGGCTAAATTCATCTTCTACCTCAGAACACTACTCCTAAGACTGGGTTGTATCCATGTCTCGGGTCTTTTATTTAGAATAGGCGCAGCTTCGGTCTCCGTCAACACTGACACTCCAGTGCATATTACTAAAAGATTGGGCAGATGGAAATCCTCAGTCTACAACCGATATATTCCTCATCCTGAGAAAGAAATGAGGAAAGCGTTTAAAAGTTTGGCTTTGTAAATTTGATGCGATAAGTGTGTTTTTCTTTAATACATTTTCACCCTCTTTGCATGAACCCGATTTACATATATTACTAATATGTTTCTGAACAAATATATTATATTATTCACTCACTCACTCTAATATATATTATGTATAATGTATAATAAACACAGGTTACTGGCTATGGGAGGGATAATGTATAATAAAGACAGGTTACTGGTTATGGGAGGATAATGTATAATAAACACAGGTTACTGGCTATGGGAGGATAATGTATAATAAACACAGGTTACTGGCTATGGGGAGGATAATGTATAATAAACACAGTTTACTGGCTATGGGAGGATAATGTATAATAAACACAGGTTACTGGCTATGGGGGATAATGTATAATAAACATAGGTTACTGGCGATGGAAGGATAATGTATAATAAACACAGGTTACTGGCTATGGGGGGATAATGTGATGTAGAATTATTAAAAAATCTTTATTGAACTTGTATTGAATTATTGTACTAACTCCATTTTAACCACACACTGTGACAAACCCTCCATACTAATGAAATGTTCTATTCATAAGAGAACCTTGCACCTGACCACAAGACTTGACATCACTGACTGTGTAAAATGACGCTCAAGCCCCCCTTTCCACCGAGTAAACCTCATGCTAGGGAAGATGGCGCTTGAGCCCTCTGTCCCCACCCGTGTCCAGAACAATACCACCTATTGGTGGGTGGACACTTAGCTAACCACTTAGTTTTTGAGCCAATTAATTATATTGATAGGTGGACACTAACACAGACACTTAACAATTAATCCAATTAATGATGTTTATTTACTGATATCTTGATAATCAATGATGACGCAAAATGCCTCTTAAAAGGGCCTGCGAGCCCGCTCTTGCTTCACTTGCCAATAAATTTCCTCGAAGTTATTTTAACCTGAACTCCGTGTGTCAGTCTGAATTACTTCAGCGTATATACGCAATTTAATTTTCTCTAATTTGGACAGGAACAGATAGACATTTAAACATCTTTGTTTATTTCTAAATTACACTATAACAATTTGGCGCCCAACATGGGGCATCGGGCTATGTCTGGCCGGTGAGCCGTCCTAAGGAAGACGCTGTTGGACGGAGGAATCCGGGGGGAAGGAAGGGAGACTGATCACCTCCAAGTACACGGTAGAGACTTCTGCAGAGCCACCGGTATGTTCCGGCCCCTTTGATTGACCCGTCCACGTGTCTGTGACTGCTTCCCGGGAGGACATCAAAGACAGGTAATATCTTGCCCGGTGTCTCGTTACTCACTTGTTTACCTGCATTTAGTCTATCTGTTGCCTTGGTGTGTTTGAATTGGCCTGTTTCAGTTAAGTGCCCGGGTTGAGTGTTTATTTGTTTCCCCTTTTTTGGGATAAGAGGGGGGTGGACCTGTGGTAGTTTGCCTGGGGGTCCTGTGTTTGTTGCCCCTTTTGGGATAAAAGGGGGGTGGACCCGGGGGATTTGCCTGGAGTCCTGTTGCCTGTTTACTCCTTTTAGGAGCCACGTGGCTGTGGCTGTAGGGAAAAAGGGGGATGGACCTGTGGAAGTTTTCCTGGGGGTCTTCTTTGCCTGTTTACCTCTTTTAGGAGCCTCGTGGCTGTGGCTGTATGGAAAAAGAGGTGTGTTGGAACTGTGGAGATTGTGTAGACTCATAGTCTCCTGTGATCCTTCTTGTGTCACTTTGATAGCCTAGCTAGCCTCATTGTGCACGTAGCTCTGCTTGCAGAGCGGTGGTACCCTCCAGCTTTGAGCGCTGAGTTGGAGTCATTCCGGTTTTTATTTGTGGTGCGTGAATTCGGGCAGGCATTGCTGTCTTCATCACCACGGGGTAGTGAGACTTATGAGTGGGTTCATAGGGGCACTACGAGGGTGAGGATAGAGGTGGCCACTCCTAGTGGACTGCTGTAACGAGGGAGGCATATGGATTTCGGACCGGTGTCAGCTGTTATCCTTGGCCGCTGGTAGTGAGACTTACGAAAGTCGTTCTCCGAGCGGGGACACTACGAGATTGAGGGAGGTGACTTTGGTCACACGAGTAAAGGAAAGGGATTACTGTTGATTTTATTTGAACTGTGATGCATGCACTGTATTTCAATTGTATTGTTGTCCTGTTTGTTTAATTAGGAGTCATTCAAACTCCTGTGTCTGTCTCTAAAATTTCTCCTTACTTTTTACCTTTCCTACACTTCCTGTATTATTACTCTATCCACTCCGATTTCTCTTAATAGAGAAGTGATTGGTCACACACTTCTCACCTCGCTCCAATCCGTGTCTACCACCCCGGGTAGGCGGATTCAGTGACTGGTCTACGTTTTGGGAAGACGCACTTGAGGGGGACCCACCCTTCTTGAGTGGCAGTCGAGCATTGTAGACGTTCTGGTTCATTTTTCTTTTCTTTCCCTATATCTGGGACGCCTGTATAGGGGGAAGGGGAATATGGGGCAAGAATTGAGTAAGCCCAGTAAGGGCTGGCTCGCATGTGATTTAGTTGAGGACAGAGAGGGAGAGGAGATGGTTAAAGGTGTTGAAAAGATTGCTAAAGTGTGTAAAATTGCTGTGCCTTCATGTGGTAGATTGCAGCCAGAAAGCTGGCGTAGATTACTGACAGAGAAGAAAGGCAAGCTTACAGATAACGATTTATTAAAGACTGCTGAAGCGTGGTACAGAGTAGCGAAGGCTATTCAGCAGGAAGGTTGGGTTGAGGAAGAAATAAATCACAAAGGTGTGAAATTGTTTGTGTATCATAATAACTGTGTTGCTGGGGTATTCCCTCAGCCAGCGCCCCAAAATGGCGCCCAGGGGATGTCTATCCCCAAGGTTCAGTCAGCAATAGGCGATAGCCAGCTGACTATGTTCCCCACTCCCAATCCTCCCAGCACCCATCCCGTCACCTCCCCTGTTTGCCCGGTCCTGAATTCTGATGGATCTTTCTTTTCCCCTTCTCCATCCCTAACATTCCCATCATCCTCATCCATCCCTACACTACCTTCTGTACCTAATCCTAATATTTCATCTGCAATTTCTTCTCTACACTCTCTCTCCGTTGATAATCCTACCCTCCCATCTGCGTCCGCCCAACTAACTATCCCCTCCTCCCTTGCTGCTGCCAATCCTACTACACCTGCTCCGGCTCCTCCCTCTACACCCACCTCTACTAATCCCTCTCCGTCCTCTCCCTTACCCGCCCCTACCACGGCCCAAGTTCCCACCTCCTTCCCTAATCCCTACCCAACTCTCCTGCCCTCCCCAGGTTCCGCCCCGGTCCCCACCCAGATGGCCTGGCCATACCCTTTCCCATACCCCATGTCCCTGCCCTATCCAAATTATCCATACCCCCTTACCCAAGCCACTCCCCAGGTTCCGGTCATGCCCAGTCCGACACAGTCTGCCCCGGATGTGCCCACATCCAACATGGCCGCCACTTCTTCCCTTAACCCCAATGCAGCTTCCTTTCACGCCTCCAATATGGCGGCCCCCAGTCATTCAGCACCCCTGATGCCGGTACTTCCCGGTGACTACTTATCCCAAGATCATGACCCACTAACGACTCCCGCATCTGGGACTCCCTCCCATCCCCCGGTTCTGTCACCTCAGGTGGTCCCCTCACGTAGAAGAGCCCAGATCGTAGAAATAGAGGAGGAAGAGGATGACAGGGTATCCCAGGACTCATTGGAGGCTGCGGGAGCCTCAGCCCACCGTTCCATCGATGATCCTTTTGGACACAAGGGTCGGGGAGAACGGGCCCCTCCTAAATATGTTGCCTTTAACCCCACCCAAGCTAGTGCTTTAATGAAATCACTCCCTGACCCTGAAAAGCAGCCTATGCCTTTTTACCGAGGGATAGTTCAGATTCAAAAGACTTATTCCGCAGCATGGCGTGATTTACTAAGCATTTGTGCTATTAAAGCCGGGGATGCATATTGGCCCCGCATGGCCCGCCACCTCAGTACAGATCTGCTTGTAAGTGATGTTGATTACCCTTCCGGAGTAACTTTTTGCAACCAATTGAAAGACTGGGCTAAGGACAAACTTGCAGATCAGGCTGCTGGCCTCACTGATGTTATACAAGATAAAGGAGAATCAGTGGAAAGGTTTCATGCAAGACTATATCAAATGTTTACAGATTTGGGATTTGATCTTACTGACAAGATTCATTCACAAATGCTGTCAGGTGCGTTTGTCCAAGGTGTTAAAGACTCCATACGCAAGGGAATCATTGCTGCACGCCCTGAATATAAGGTTGTCCCTCTGGATACTTTACTCCTAGTTGCTAGAGGTCTGGAATCTGCCCAGACCCCCAAAAGGCCCAGTTCAGCTCCTCTCATGGTGTCCCGCACTACCCCTGTCCCCAGGGGCACTAAACCAGAGGAAGGATTTTGTTTTAATTGCAAGGCTAAAGGACATTTTAGAAGTGATTGCCCAGAACCTAAAAGAGAGCCAAGAAAGCCGTCCAAGCCTGCCCCGGCCCCCAAGGCCGAAACAACGGTTCCAATAGTTGAGGAACCTGATGATTAGGAAATTGGCAAGCCTGTGTCTGTAACCCCTGTCATGGCAGTGTCTACAGGGGATAAGGGGGGGCCACTTGCTACAGTGACTTTACCCATTGAGGGCCAACCAACCACATTTCTTGTTGACACAGGTGCAGCCCGAAGTGTTCTACGAGAACAAGACCTGCCAGACCCATCTTTTCTGTCAAATATTGATGTCTCTTGTGTTGGAGTGGATGGCCATCCAAGACACAGTCCTTTAACAACTCCACTACGAGTTGGCACTAGCCTGCTTGCTCGTTTTGTGGTATCCTCCACATGCCCAATTAACCTGTTAGGCGCTGATGTCCTCTCACGCCTGCAGGCATCTATCACCTTCACTCCAGATGGACAAGTAGAAATGTCTACACCTCTCTCTGAATCAGACACCTCAGCCTTGTGCTCCCTACCTCTGATGCTGCATTTAGAAGAACCCCGTGGGGAAGCAGCAGAACAGAGGTCCAACTTTCCAGATGTGTTAAAAACAAAGGTGCCTGCTAAATTATGGTCCTCAGGCCCAGAGGACATAGGTCACCTAAATGTCCCACCTGTGGTGGTAAAGCTTATTCCAGGAGCTAAGTTACCAAGAAAACCACAATATCCTTTAAAACCAGCCCAGGCTGCAGCCATTTCAATTCAAATCAAAGCACTCTTGGAGAAGGGTGCTCTAGTGAAATGTAAATCAGAATGTAATACTCCATTATTTCCTGTAAAGAAGAAAACTCCAAAAGGTGAGCCAGAGAAGTACAGAATGGTTCAGGATCTCCGTGCTGTCAATGAAGCACTGTCCTGGACACTCCTCTTGTACCAAACCCTCACACTCTGCTCTCTGGAGTCCCACCATCTGCAAAATATTTCACAGTCATTGATCTGGCTAATGCTTTCTTCAGTGTCCCACTGGACCCAGCCTGTCAATACCTGTTTGCTTTCACCCATGAGATGCAACAGTATACCTGGACTGTCATGCCCCAAGGGGCACAAAACTCTCCAAGTCAATTTGCAAGAGCCATGTGCTCTATCCTTGACCCATGGCAAGCAGACCACCCGGAAGTTGTCTTGCTCCAGTATGTGGATGATTTACTGCTCTGTGGAGATGATATACCCACAACTGAAGACTGTTCAATTAGTCTCCTTTGTTATTTAGCAGAACAAGGATGCAAAGCTTCACTTCTCAAGCTGCAGTTCTGTCAACCTTCAGTAATTTTCCTTGGTCATTGCCTATCTCAAGGTACCAGACATCTCACTCGGGACCGAGTCAGAGCAGTTCTGGATATTCCACCTCCAAGGACTTCAAAATCTCTTCATGCCTTCTTAGGCCTCATTTCCTACTGCAGGGCATGGATCCCAGAAGCCTCTTTGCTTATGCAACCTCTCTATGATGCACTCAAGTCAGACCCATTCTGCCTGACCAATGAAGCACTGGACAATTTCCACACTCTAAAACGTGCCATTGCATCTGCTCCTGCTTTAGGCCTACCAGACTATACCAAACCCTTCAAATTATTTGTCTCTGAGAGACAAGGCCATGCTACAGGAGTCCTTACCCAAACAAATGACTCAAGAGGCCGCCAAAGGCCTATTGGATATTTCTCCTGCCAGCTGGACATTGTGGCCAGAGGGACCCCTTCCTGCCTTAGGGCTGTTTTTGCTGCAAGAGAACTTATTGAAAGAACTGCAGACCTGGTCCTCGGCCACCCTCTGGTTGTTTTGGCCCCTCATGACATCTCTGCCATTATCAACCAAGTCCAGCTCAAGCACCTGTCTCCTGCCAGACACCTGCGTCTACAATGTCATCTTCTTCTGCCTGACAACATTTCCATACAAAGATGTCAAGTTCTTAATCCATCCACTCTTCTTCCACTCCCTGAGGGGGGTATCTACTATGAGTTTATCATGGATGAAACCTACATCTACCTTCTCTGCGGGTGCATCAAGAGAATGCATCCAGATTTAACATTTTATGAAGAAAATGCACCTCTTTGTGAAGGCCCTGATTACGCCTTCTGTACCATGTGGTACAAGCCAAACATTACTCCTGAACCTTGCTATGAAGACGAGCTTTATCACTGGATAGAGGTGAAGCTCACTGCTCAAGATTTCTATTGTGACTCTGAAGGCAATAGCATGGTCCTGATCCAACTACCTCAAGAACTCAATTACCTGTACCGTCATTGGGATACTGCTATCCCACATGTCCCCATTACCAAGTTAAAAACAAGATCATGGAATGATCTCGGGCCTATGGCAAAATTATGGGCCACCATGGATGAATCACAGCTACAGGAAAATGGTATTGCCAAATACCAAACAACTGACCTTCTTGAAGCATGGCCACGCCATTTCCTGGAAAAAGAATTTCAAGATCTGATCATAGTGAATGATTATGACCCAGAAACACCTCATGACTGTTTTGAACAGATGAAAATGGAGACAATACACTTACCAACTGTGCATGAGAATCCATTACCAAATCCTGATTTTACCCTGTTTGTGGACGGTTCAAGGTATGCTGATGAAGAAGGAAAATACCATACAGGATATGCCGTAACCACAACAGATGAAGTTATCAAGTCATCATCTTTACCACCTGCGATGTCTGTGCAGGAAGCTGAATTACAAGCCCTGACTTCAGCATGCAAAATTTCCGAAGGAAAACGTGCCAACATCTATACAGATTCAAGATATGCTCTGGGTGTGGCACATGACTTCGGCCTCATTTGGAAGACAAGAGGATTTCTTACCACTGCCGGTACACCAGTCAAACACAGCTCTGCAATCAAGGAGCTAATGGATGCCCTCCTACTCCCTGAAGAAGTGGCCGTTTTGAAAGTCAAGGCACATGGGAAGTTGGATACAGATGAAGCAAAGGGCAACCATTTGGCTGACCAGGCTGCTAAGCGAGCAGCCAGAGATTTGCAGGAAGTGGATGAAGAAGTGTCCGGACAAGAAGAAGAAGTTGCTATTTTTACCTTGCAAACCCTTCCTACTGATCTAAGAATTTTGCGAGAACAGCAAGCTGCAATTACCCCCGAAGAAATCCAGAAATAGAAGAAGAAAGGAGCTGTCCTAAAGGACGGAAAATACTACAACAACTTTAAATTCTGCCTTCCTAAAAATTTACATCCAGCAGTTGTCCAATGGGCACATGGACCTGCACATCTGTCAAAAGACCTAATGGCCGCCCTCATACAAAAGTATTATGAAGCACCTGGAATCACAACATTGATCAACAGCTTCTGTAGGGCCTGTGTCATTTGTGCAAAATGCAATCCAGGGAAACCAACCAAGGTGCCCTTGAAACACCTGGCTAAGCCCATGTACCCATTCCAGAGAATTCAAATTGACCACATACAAATGCCCAAGAGTGGGCCTCATGAATATGCACTAGTAATAGTGGACATGTTCTCAGGCTGGCCAGAAGCCTACCCAGTAGCCAATATCACTGCCAAAACAACAGCTAAACGTCTACTTGCAGATATTGTATGTAGATTTGGACTTCCAGAAGTCATTGAAAGTGACCAGGGCCCAGCTTTTACAGCAACAGTGACTAAAGAAATTTGGACTGTTCTGGGGGTGACCCTAGCCTTTCACACCCCTTACCACCCACAAAGTAGTGGTAAAGTAGAGCGCATGAACGGCACTTTAAAAGCCAGAATGTTAAAAATGTCACAAGAAACAAAGATGCCCTGGCCAGAGAGCCTGCCAATAGCCTTATTCAGCGTTAGGCACACACCTAGAGGGAAGCACTCATTATCCCCATATGAGATTCTATTTGGGACAGCACCCAGACTAGGTTGTTATTATCCGCAACAGTTGCAGCTTCAATCTGATGTTTTAGTAGACTATGTAACTGAACTTGCAAGTGCCTTAAACAAAATACATGCCCAAGTTTTCTCTTCAATTCCAGATCCCGATTTGGATACAGGTACCCACAACCTGCTTCCCGGAGATTGGGTTCTGGTCAAGAAATTTGTGCGGAAAAATACCCTGGAACCAAGATTTGACGGTCCATTCCAAGTTCTCCTGATCACTGCAACCTCCGTCAAATTGGCCGGCAGGCCACATTGGATCCACGCTTCCCACTGCAAGAAGTCTCCTGCCCCAGAGGAAGCAGATACCACACAACCATGTACCTCTGGTACATCATCTCCTTAATTAGTTTAATTAAGGCCCAGCAAGTAGCCATCACCAAAGATGTTAGTGGGTACACCTTCTGGTATAATTCATCATGTACCCACGTGGCTACTTATACCTTTGATTATTGTGACATCGTAGAATGCCCATTCCCTACATCACAAATTCAGAATATCTATAGAGATATCCCTCATGCAAAAGACCCATATGTTCGTGTAGTTGACAAACAATGGGGGCACAATTGTGACCATTGGGGGGCGGCGGGATGGAATGCTGGGCCTGCCTGGGGTTACAAACCAAAATGTGCCATATCTATAGTAGATGACCATGGTAGATCCCTTCTCCAGAGAATGACTTTGAGAAAGCCTGGGGGGGGGGGGGTACACCAATTTAATTAATCCTCAATATTGAGCATCCAAGTCCAACAGATGCAGACCAGTACGTAATGGGAATGTATTGGAAATAGGGGTCCTATAACAAGTTAGGACATTTCTACCTCAAAGATATGTGCAACTCTTCTGAGTGGCAAGGGGCCACCCATATGGTCCCTAATCCATTAAAACCACACATCCAGACCTTTCAAGACATGATGGCCATTGCTAACCCCACCTTTGAAGATACCATGGCCGCTGAAACAGGTTTTAATGATGTTAATTTATGGTTAGAATGGATGAAATATAATGCCAACAAGCATAACAAAACCGCATGCTATGTGTGTGGCGGTGCCCGGCCTCATCTGGGCACCGTGCCTTTAACCCTGCCAGTAGATATAGAAGAATGTGTTTTGAGTCTTTTTGCCTATCACTACGATTTCAACAGGTCCATATGTAAAGCATGGACAGTAGAGTATCATCTTCTAGCCAAAGATGTGAAACCCCCAGATGGTATTACAGTATATAAAGGTAATTACACTTGTTATGCTAATTATGATGGAATTGGTAGATTCTTGGGTAACTTCTCTAAGGGGTATTGTGCTACCTACAGAAATGTCTCTATGAACTTGTTGCAGTTCCATACTAGATCATTAGGGGATATTTACTGGTTGTGTGGGGATTTACAGCTAAGATCCAGAATGGACAAAGAATGGTGGGGGGAGTGTACTTTGGCTAAAGCCATCATGCCTATACACATTATCTCTGACACACACCTCAACACCCATGAGTCCAGACACACCCCAGTTAAGGTTAAGCGCGAAGCCCCAGTAAAAGGAAGTTTTGATCCTCACATTTATATTCATGCCGTTGGGGTGCCTAGGGGGGTGCCCAACGAATTTAAAGCAAGAGATGAAGTTGCTGCAGGATTTGAATCACTTTTTACCATAGTTACCGCAAACAAGAATTTAAATTGGATAAATTACATTTATTATAACCAACAGCGCTTTGTTAATTACACCAGAGATGCCCTCCAGGGATTAGCCGAACAGTTGCAGGCCACATCCCAAATGGCCTTCCAGAATAGAATGGCCTTAGACATGATTCTAGCCGAAAAAGGAGGAGTATGTAAAATTTTGCCCGACACCATGACATGTTGTACTTACATCCCAGAAAACACAGGCCCTAATGGTAAAGTTACTTTGGCCATAGAAAAATTAAATGAGCTCTCTGAAGAGTTAAAAAGGAATTCTGGGATAAAAGATCCCTGGGAAAGATGGTTTGGTTGGATGACAGGATGGCAAAAGGCTTTAATGCATATTGGCATAGCAATACTAATCTTTCTTTTTATTTTTGCTCTTCTCTTTTGTTGTGTCCTCCCTTGTCTGAGAAAATCCCTCATGAAGACTGTTGACCAAGCGGCACCCACTTTCACACATCTCGAAGTTGATGACCAAGATTTCCAAGATCTCAACTCACCCTGTTTACCGCTGCAAACTATCCCTTTTGTTGATAAAGTGCGAGAGTTCTAGGAAGGGACCAGCTCAGGGACAGCATCTGTCAGTGAATGGTAAAGGCCCCGTGTGGAGAAGTGGTGGGCAAGCCACCATGGGCCACCCATGGGAGTGAAGTGTTCGAGAGCCATACTGATGATGAGTTAGCCTATTAGGGTCAGAATTAGGGACAGAATTGCACTTTGCATTAACACCTAGCTAGCGGCCACGGGGTTTCTGTGCCTTTGGGCTAACACGTCTTCTGATATTAACAAATAAAGTTTTTATCTCTTAGAATCTAACATTTCATAGGGGGGACTGATGTAGAATTATTAAAAAATCTTTATTGAACTTGTATTGAATTATTGTACTAACTCCATTTTAACCTCACACTGTGACAAACCCTCCATTTTGTCCTCATTACCTGACAGACCCTCCATTTTAATCCATTTCAAACTACATTACATGACAGAGTTTCCCAGCACATTTAATACAATGAACAGAGACTGTATTTTCTATAAAGACATGACTAACCCAGGAATTGCTGAATTTCCTTTAACTTGCAACATAGTATAATTTGAAGGCCATGATAACACTGTACTAATGAAATGTTCTATTCATAAGAGAACCTTGCACCTGACCACAAGACTTGACATCACTGACTGTGTAAAATGACGCTCAAGCACCCCTTTCCACCGAGTAAACCTCATGCTAGGGAAGATGGCGCTTGAGCCCTCTGTCCCCACCCGTGTCCAGAACAATACCACCTATTGGTGGGTGGACACTTAGCTAACCACTTAGTTTTTGAGCCAATTAATTATATTGATAGGTGGACACTAACACAGACACTTAACAATTAATCCAATTAATGATGTTTATTTACTGATATCTTGATAATCAATGATGACGCAAAATGCCTCTTAAAAGGGCCTGCGAGCCCGCTCTTGCTTCACTTGCCAATAAATTTCCTCGAAGTTATTTTAACCTGAACTCCGTGTGTCAGTCTGAATTACTTCAGCGTATATACGCAATTTAATTTTCTCTAATTTGGACAGGAACAGATAGACATTTAAACATCTTTGTTTATTTCTAAATTACACTATAACAAATGTATAATAAACACAGGTTCCTGGCTATGGGAGGGATAACGTATAATAAACACAGGTTACTGGCTATGGGGGGATAATGTATAATAAACACAGGTTACTGGCTATGGGAGGATAATGTATAATAAACACAGTTTACTGGCTATGGGGGGATAATGTATAATAAACACAGGTTACTGGCTATGGGGGGATAATGTATAATAAACACAGGTTACTGGCTATGGGAGGATAATGTATAATAAACACAGTTTACTGGCCATGGGGGGATAATGTATTATAAACAAAGGTTACTGGTTGTGGGGGGATAATGTATAATAAACACAGGTTACTGGCTATGGGGGAGATAATGTATAATAAGCACAGGTTACTGGCTATGGGCGGGATAATGTATAATAAACACAGATTACTGGCTATGGGAGGGATAATGTATAATAAACACAGGTTACTGGCTATGGAGGGATAATGTATAATAAACACAGGTTACTGGCTATGGGGAGGATAATGTATAATAAACACAGGTTACTGGCTATGGGGGGATAATGTATAATAAACACAGGTTACTGGTTGTGTGGGGATAATGTATAATAAACACAGGTTACTGGTTGTGGGGGGATAATGTATAATACAAACATGTTACTGGCTATGGGGGAGATAATGTATAATAAGCACAGGTTACTGGCTATGGGGGGGATAATGTATAATAAACACAGGTTACTGGCTATGGGAGGATAATGTATAATAAACACAGGTTACTGGCTATGGGGGATAATGTATAATAAACACAGGTTACTGGCTATGGAGGGATAATGTATAATAAACACAGGTTACTGGCTATGGGGGGATAATGTATAATAAACACAGGTTACCGGCTATTGGGAGGATAATGTATAATAAATACAGGTTACTGGCTATGGGGGGATAATGTATAATAAACACAGGTTACTGGTTGTGGGGGGATAATGTATAATAAACACAGGTTACTGCTATGGGGGAGATAATGTATAATAAGCACAGGTTACTGGGTATGGGAGGATAATGTATAATAAACACAGGTTATTGGGTATGGGAGGATAATGTATAATAAACACAGGTTACTGGCTATGGGAGGATAATGCATAATAAACACAGGTTACTGGCTATGGGGAGGATAATGTATAATAAACACAGGTTACGGGCTATGGGAGGATAATGTATAATAAACAGGTTACTGGCTATGGGGGATAATGTATGATAAACACATGTTACTGGCTATGGGGGGATAATGTATAATAAACACAGGTTACTGGCTATGGGGGGATAATGTATAATAAACACAGGTTACTGGCTATGGGGGATAATGTATAATAAACACAGGTTACTGGCTATGGAGGATAATGTATACTAAACAGAAAAAAAAAGAATATAAAAAAAAAAGAATGCAGCTTCAGAATTAATCTAAATTGTATGCTGTCTAGGAGGTGGGGGGTCTGGGAGGGTGGGTCTGTTGCTGATTGGCTGGAATGTGTCTGCTGACTGTGAGGTACAAGGTCAAAGTTTACTCAATGATGACGAATAGGGGGCAGACCGAACAATGGATGTGTTCGCCGTCCATGGCGAATGTGAACATGCGATGTTCGCCAGGAACTATTCGCCAGCGAACCGTTCGGGACATCACTAGTCTGGAATTGTCATTGGAGTTTTAAATGATTGTTGTTCAGTTATCAGATTGTAGTTTACAAATTACTACTATGGAATGATGTATACTGTGTGTTACTTGGATTTCCACGTTCATGACTATGTATCTAAACCTGTCACACATTCTCTTTTCAGTTTGATTCATCCCCAAAGACGTTTTGGTTGTTCGTGTGGAATTCTCGGTAAGTTTGTTCCTACGGATGTGTGATTTAGGAGTTATTGTTATTGCTTGTTATATGTTTGCTTCTGCTTGATGTCACTCTCTGAAAAAGGGAAGTGATTAGGTCATTATACTTCATGTACATACTACTTTCTTGTGATTGGATCTTTTTTTCTATGTGGAGCTAGTAAAGAGAAATTATGCAAAATACTTGCCTCCTGTCATTACTAAAATTAAGATTATTAGTACACTAAATCTAGTATAATCTTCGATTTACAATCAGTCAAAATAAGGGCAAAACACAATAGGTTTTCGTTATGCTTGGTGTACCTAGTCCATTATATCTTAGTTCTGTGTGTTTATTTGACCATACAAACTTAAACATATGTGTCAATTTAAAGAGGGCATACAAAAAGAGATTATTAAAACCACAAGTAATGTAAAATTGTCCATTGGCAAATAAGTTTCTTAAAATGAAAATGAAATTGATTTACAGCAATCCTTCCAGAATGTTGTATGCAGATATCACCAAGTGGAATCTACGCAAGAAAGAATGGTGAGAAAATCTAATAGTTAAAATGTAATAAAAGCAGTATTAACACACTTCATTTTCATAATGTAAAATACAGATTTCGCCATCTGCCTTGACAATATATTACAAACCACAACAGTATTTATGCTTGTGCAAAATTAGGTTTGGCCAAATCACTTTGTCAGAAAAATTTTTTTGGTTTGGGAAGTCAAATAGTCATCCATGTGGTGGTTTGGCTTGTCCTAATAACGTCATGCAAAATATAAAGGAAAACATTTCAGACAAAAAGGAGCGAAAATGGGCCAATCAATGTACTGGAAAATATAAATATCTGTCTCTATTTTCCAGTGTACTGATAAAAACATTTTTGTACCATTAGGTTCACAGATAAACAGATGATAAGATAACCAATAGGGAACAAGGGGAGGAGCAATTAAAACACTATATTAACATGTTTTACATTTATTAAATATATAATGTATAAATATAGATATTTATTACTGCTCCTCCTTTTCTCCCTCTGTTGGTCACTTCTCACTTGATCTGTGAATAAAATCATAATTTAGTGGCTGTCCTCTAACCATAAATTATCGTTTTTCTCATCAATCATCTCTTTTTTTTGGCCCCATTCATTGAACTTCAAATCACAGAAAAAAAACATGCTCATCCATTATCCGTTACATCAAGAAGAACATATTTCCTTATTTTATTTCAGATCACAACGTCATTTTTCTACTACATAATCGATTGGAATACCTAATATTACATACCATTTGTATAATAAGATTCAAAGTGTATATATATTAAATACATTGTGTTGTTGTTATTAAGGTTCTCTGATTAACTTAACTAAATAAGCTAGAATCAGCCCACCATCAAAACATACCTCTTTATTTATTTATTTTTTTAATGAATTTCTCTGTTTTCTTCTAAAATCTGTGTTAATTAGATAAGCTAATTTTGTAATATGAATTTTGTAAAAAGAGCAGCACTTGATATATTGGGGCACTAGGAAAAATTAACCCCAGCACCACCCTGAAGTTGTCAACCCTTGGGGGTCTCCTATCTAATAACCACAGCCTGGCGCAATGCACCAGACATGGAAGGTCCAGTTCGATAGGTGGGGGTGCAGTTAGTGACCCGGTAAAGTATAGTTGGAAGCACACATTTACATTCGTATTGTTATTGGAACCCTCGCTTTTTGTCTTTCAGTTGCATTGCTGGAAGCCATTATTATATAATAAAAGAGCAGTTTTGGATCCATTATGTCACCATTACAACTCTGTGTGACTTTCTACATATATATGTAAGATGTGTAATAAGCCTTGTGCAATTGCAAGAGGTGTAATATCATCTGTGTGGATCCAGAGAGATCAAGTCATCTCCTGCACCTTCATCAAGCATACCTAATGTGCTGTATTCTGTAAAATGATCTGCTACTTCTAAATGCAGATCCTGCATTATTATTATTTTTATTATTTATAAATCATCAACAGATTTCACAGTGCTGTACAATGTGTGGACTAATAGACAAGTATTTGCAACAAGACCAGTTGGACGCAAAGGAACAGATGGTGTTAAGGGCCCTGCTTACATTCTAGAGGGAATGGGGTAAAGTGACATAAGAGGTAAGAGTAGGATGTATTTCAGGTACGGGAAAAGTAAGTTGCTAGAATAGTTCACACTAATCTCTTGGTTTTTGTAACAAACCCCTCTTTGATTTGCAGTAGTTATGGCGGTTTTGTTCCTTCCTATGGTGATTATGGTGTGAGTCTCCTTCCTAATGTTTATTTCCTCAAAGTACACGTTCCTGGACTTCATTTGCTCTGTGACTATGACCCTTGGGGTGTATTGCCTTTTAAAAACTCCATTTGTGCATATTGGATTCTAAAGTACTGTTTCTGCCCCTTTAAAAGCTATTGGAAAGGATTTGCACTTTCGAAGTGGCACTTCGGATACAGCCGAAGTGCTGAAGTAGTCGAAGTGGCTGCCATTCGACATATGAACACGTGGTGGCGGCCATTTTACTTCAGTCGAACATGTTCAGCGGTGTTTGGTCATCAAGTTCATGGAACTCAAATCGGATACGCGATGGCACGAACACCGCTGAACTTTACCTTCTCCAGACTTCAAAACTTCGATGGAAATCAAAGTGCGTCCGTTCGTGCATTCAAACTGAACTTAGTATTTGAACTATTGAAAATAGACCAGCCGCACAGCCAAATTCTCTGGAACTGTTTTGGGCATGAGAAAGTGCATGCGGTCGATCAAATATGACTTCCACAAAACCTTTGAACTCCTGCTCTGGGAATGTGTGCTGTATGTGGGGATATGTTGTGTTTTGAGTTGTTTTCTGTGTTTGGGTAAAAATTGATATTTTCTGCCTGTGGACAATTAAGTTATTCCATTAGCTAGCTTAATTATATCACAGGCAGAGGGGAGGGCTTGCTGACTGTATGTGAGAGTGTTACTGTGTTAATTATTCTTCCCATTGGTTTGTGTCCCTTTTGTCCCTGTGTACCATCAGGTCCATGGGGTGTGCCTCTGGTCTGAAAATGTGTATAAAAGAAATGCCTTTGTGCTCATTAAACCAGACCTTCTTACTCTCAACTCGCAGCCTCGTCTCGTGTTGTAGGGAACAGCTATAACTGCTATATCACTGCTAGCTATCACTGCAAGCTCTTGTAAGAGCTCTCTTCAGCTATACCACTATACTCTCCTTGAAGAGAGATCCAGCTGTACTCAACTGGAGGAGAGACCCAGCTATACTCTCCTGGAGGAGAGACCCAGCTATACTCTCCTGGAGGAGAGATCCGGCTATATTAGCTACTCAGGATATCGGGTTGGAGCTCTGCAGTTATGGGGAGAAGGACGTCCAGATGGTAGATACCCCCACTCTATAAGGGTAACCATCACAGTTTTTATTTGTGTTTTGACACAGTTGCAGGAAAGGAAGCAAGATGGGTTACCAAGGTGTGGGGAGGGAAAGCTATTAACAGTTTAATTGATATGCTTTCCTAAAGAACTGAATTTCAATGATTTTTTGAAGCAATGGAGACTCTAAAGGAGCAAGGAAGGGAGTTCCATAGAAAAGGTGCAGTCACAGAGAAGTCTGGAAGGGGGGCATCAAAAGTCAGAGTATGAGCAAAAGATTGATGCAGATCTTCGGCAGAGCATAGGGGCCTGGATAGGACATACTTGTGTAGTAGTAAGGATAGGCAGGTAGGAGCAGGGATATGTAGAGATTTGCAAGCAAGTACCAGAATTTTAAAGTTATCCCTGTATCTTACAGGAAGCCAGTGTGAGGGCTAACAGAGGGGGGAGTCATGGGAGACATGGGTGGGAAGGAAGATGAGCATTGCGACCGCATTCATTATAGACTGTTATGAGGCAAGCTGGGAATGCATAAAGACACTGAAAACAGATAACAATAGTAATAACGAGAGAGGATAGCAGGATTGACCAGCAACTTAATTGCATTTTGTGTTAGATAGGGGCAGATGCTAGCTATGTTTTAGAGATGGAAGTGACATAATTTGGTGATTGACTGGACATGAGGGGTGAAGGAGAGGTTGGAATCAAAGAGAATACCTACGAAGCAAGCCTGCATGGTAGAGCTGATGATAGTGTCATTGACTTGGAGGAAGACAGAACGAGCGTAGCAATGCATAAGGGAGGAAAGACGAGAAGTTCTGTTTTGGACAGGCTAAGTTTAAGGAAGTGAACAGCCATCCAGTTAGAAATAGCAGAGGGGCAGTCAGAGAAACTAATTAAGAGAGACAGTGAGAGATCAGGAGAGGACAGATAGATTTGTGTATCATCTGCATTGAAGTGATATTGGAATCCAAAGTGAGTTTACCAAGGGAGGCAGTATAGATTGAGAACAGTTGGGGACCAAGGACAGAGCTTTGTGAAACACCAGCAAAGAGGAGTTGCAGAGAAAAGGAAGAACCAGAACAAGAAATACTGAAAGAGTGCTGGTAGAGGTAGGAAGATAACCAGGAAACAGCAGAGTCTAGTAGACAGGGATTACGGAGGATAAGAAGAAGTTGTTGAGTTGCAGAAAGGTCAATGAATATTAGGAGTGAGTAGTGACCACTGGATTTATCAGCAATTAAATCGTTAGGCACTTTCACCTGGCCATTTCAACAGAGTGATGAGCGCAGAGTATAGACTAAAGTGGGTCAAGGAGAGAGTTGTATTCAAGTTGGTCAATCCCACATACACAATTCTCTCAATCATATTTAAAAAGTGAGTTTGTTTGAAGGGGCACTCTATAAACAATAACCAACACATCATGCTGTATTTGTTATTGTACCAGTAGTCCTCTGGAAAAAATGATTCTACATTAAGTAGAAATACTTCAGAGGGCTACATTGGACTACATTTCCCACATTGCTTTCCTCTGGCTTAGCATCACAGAAAGTGTAGTTCCCAATGATAGGAAAGGCTTTCCAAACTCCAACAGTAGGGTTGTTGTTTTTTTGTTTTTTTTACAGTTACCTGGTTTTTCCAAACTCAAACTGAAGGGCTGTTTTTTTCTTTTTACAATTTCCTGGGTTTTCCAAGCTCTTATTGTCTATTTACCTCTTCAGATATCACTAAGGCAGAACATTTTACTTCCATATAGGTGATATAAATTTTGTCTGCTTTTAGAATGAATTAATTCAGCTGATGCTCCCAGCCAATAAAATCCATATAAATATCAATATCTCTAGTGGAAATATGAACTTCTGCCTTAGCTATAGCTGTAATAAGGCCAGGCATCAAATTACTCTCATATTATGCCTTTATTTTTATTTTTAAATATGGCATAAATATTTAGCATTATCTGTCTTTTTTTAAAATTGGCAAACAACCTTTGGATTTCCTTCCCTTGTGAGCTCATTCTTGGATCAGCCCCCGGACTACTCAGCTTTTTTTCGCAATCAGTTTTTTTATTTTTGTATTTTCAAATTTGTGATGGAACAATATGGATTTTTAATATGCCTATTTTAGGGCTGAAGAAAAGAAGATGAATAGTACATCTGATTTTTGTTTTTTGTTTTACAGGTGTTAGTTTTATTGACCACCCTCACTATTATCAGTCTGAGGGTGTAGGTAGACCTTTTAATTGGGGTGAAGGGTGGCTAGGGAAAACCTAGCCACCGGGGAGGAGGGAGCTAAACATAATTTTTTTATGGTTTAGGCAATGTCATGTTCAATACCCTTCTATATTTATTTATATCCGCTGTGGTGACTGAGGGGTCCACCCTTGTTATCAATATAAGAAATGAGTGTCCACAAGGTGCAGGGTAAGGTAGTTGTACTTGCCTGAATCTTTCCCTCACGGCTGCCACCATCTTTGTCCTGTGCACCCTCTTCATGAGCATAAGCAAGAATACAACACCGAGGTCTATGAAGAATCCTAGAAGAGGCTTCATACATTTTCCAAATCCCACAGTCATCACATGTGATGGATGCTGAGTTTGAACAAAAGTTGATGGCGGAGCTCTGCCTTTTTTCAACCTTTGTCAGCCTCAGATTTACCATAAGACAAAGTAATCCCTGCTTTGTCTAATTAAATCCATTTAAGAACAATTCCAACACAGTCAGGATCAGTATTTCATAAAGATGATATCTTTATGAAATACTTAGGAGTAACAGAGCTGCTTTAATATATAGCTTAAAAAAAAAAATAAGGGTAGCTGTATTCTCAAAAGCTCACAAGACTACACTGTTTATGCAATATCCTCTGCCATAGGAGCAATACGTGATATATGATCTTGAAATAGGCATTTGAAACCATGTTTTAGTGTTTGCAGATGACACAAAACTCTGTAAAAGAAGACAATGTGAGCAGGATGTTGCTTTGCTGCAGAGGAATTCATATATATTGGGGAACTGGACACTCAAATGGCAGATGAAATTGAATGTAGAAATATGCAAAGTTATGCACTTTGGGGTAAAGAATGCACATGCAACTTACACCCTAAAATTTAGTGAATTAGGGATAACAACAAATGAAAAGGGTTTGGGAATTATTATAGACAATAAACTAGGTAACAATATGCAATGTCAATCTGCAGTGGCTAAGGCCAGTAAGGTTTTGTCATGTATAAATAGGGGCATTAATTCTCAGGATAAAAATATAATTTTGCCTCTTCATAAATCACTAGTAAGACCACATCTTGAATATGCTGTGCAATTTTGGGCATCTTTCTAAAGAAAGATGTTATTAGAAAGATTGCTGGGGGGGTAGGGGGCTACAAAATTGATACAAGGAATGGAGCATTTTATTTATGAAGAGAGGTTAACATATTTAAATCTCTTTAGTTTGGAAAATCGGTGCCTGGGACAGGATAGCATTATACAAAAATATGCGGGGCCAATACAAACCATTGTCTGGAAATCTATTTATAAATAGGAATATACATAGGACAAGTGATTACGCATTTAGACTGGAAGAAAGGAGATTTAATCTAAATTAAAGAAAAGGTTTTTTTTTACAGTAAGATCAATAAAGACGTGGAATTCTCTGCCTGAAGAGATGATTTTATTACAGTCTATATGGATGTTTAAACAGCAATTGGATAAATACTTGCAAAAGCATAATATATAAGGATATCATTTTTTAATTAGTGGGGTAACAGATTCTTGATCCAAGGATAAATCTGACTGCCATTCTGGGGTCAAGAAAGATTTTTTTCCTAGTTTGTTGCACAATTGGAAGCGCTTCAGACTGGGTTTTTTGCCTTCTTTTAGATCAACAGCAAAAAACATGTGAGGAAGGCTGAACTTGATGGATGCAAGTCTCTTTTCAGCTATGCAACTATGTAACTATTTAATGTAACAAAAAAGGTGTAATAGATGCACTTTTTAAAAAAAATAAAGAAAAACTATGATAATTGTATAAATGTGCACACATTTTATCATATATCACTTTCACAAAACTTATATTTTTTCGCCATCCTCCTCACCACAACAAAATAATCTTGACCTGTTATATGCCTGTTCATTTCTTGGTAAAAGCCTGCCATCTGTCTGTTTAATTTTAGAAGCATGATGGCATCCTCACTACTGTGAATTACTTTATGAGGTTTGATAAAGTAAAAAACTAAGGGAAAAAAAGGTTAGTATTAATTAGAATTATTTTTTTTTACCCCAGAGCCATCAAAGATACTGAAAATAAAATGTATTTCTAACATATGCCACTTCATTATTTTTATAGTAGAACAATGCTTGTACGTGTCCCTCAACTGTCTTTCAGAAGTAGCCAGCCATTTGCTGTCTCTTCACTATAAAGCTCCTTGTGGATTTAATATCCTTCCTGAGAATGCAAACTTAATTTAAAGTGAATTTCAAATTTAAGGCCAAAGTAGCCAAACTGTTAGCATAGCTGACTTTGAGAATGTTTCCACATCTGCTATTTTTACCTTGAAATTGAATTTTACTTTGAATTCACTTTGAATGCTCACTTTAATGAATAACCCTATTGATGTCCAAGGAGCTCTATAATTTGCTGACATGTCTTTGTAATAATTTCTATGAGAAGCAAAAACATTATGGAAGACCATTTATCATCTCTTAATGCAATTGAACTACATTAGGGTTTACCCAAATTTTGGAACCTTGGCGTAGCTGCCATTTTGGACTTTTTCATGTATTTAACATGTAACTAAAACCTAATTTTACAAACAACTCTTATTTGGTGAAGAAGTAATTATTTGGTCTTGCTCACTTCGTTACCACACCAACTTTCCACTTTATTTTGGAAAATTACCAGCAAAAAACAGTTGAGCAAAAATGTCCAAATTATGAGGCAATATAAAGCCAAAATTATACTTAACAAGTGTCTGAATGCTATATGCTGTATGAAATTAGGACCATTTAGATGTTGTTATTTTTTTTTTTGGGGGGGAGGGGGGCATTTAAGTGCTCAGAATATATTTAGAACATTAATAATCTTCTAATATGCCTTCACAAGGCATTTAGTGAATGCAGGAGTAGCAACGTCCCGGAGAATTCTGAGATCTTCCCCAAATTAGCTATTCAGAGTCATATTTGGAAACTTGATGGATATTCCCAAGTATTTAATTTCTTTTCTTGCTGATTGTGTTTCAGAATCAGAATGTAAGATACAAAAATTGTAAATTTGCACCAAGGTACACGGATCCTATAATCTATCTAAAAAATATATCAGATATTTGTCATTTTCATGGATACTCATAACTAATAATAATCCATCCAGTTTTAACAATATTTATGACAATTGTGGCCCCTATGCAAACACACTGAGGAAATACCATATTTTGTTTTATATTAGCCCGGTAAGATAACTTGCGATCCCCACCACTCCAATCTTAACCTGATGGAATTTCTCCTCCACAGCTCCTGTTGGCCACATGTTTTAAAGAAATGCTATGGTATTTTAGAAATGCCATGGTAATGAAGGGGTTAAGTCTTATAAACTAAGAAAATAGGCCATGGCTATGTCTGGAAATGACAGAAATATGTTTAACACAGGCCTGCTTTATATATTTTACATATGTATTTCTAGTTAACCCTTTGAGTGATGGTAGGTTATCAAATTAAATGCATAACCTTCTGCTATTTAAAAAGTTAAAGATGAGGATTCACAGAAGTACACAGACCCTCCCTCTTCCTAAATACAACACAAAGCCCATGTTTCATATTATTTAGAATATATAACATATTAGTAGACTGTGATACTGATTCTTTACATTACAGAAAGCCACTATTCTAATCACCAACAGTATTCCATCCTTCTTCTACAATTAAGCAAGTGGTCATTTTATTATAGAGATTAGCTTCAGTTATGCTTCCTCGGGGACCAGTAATTATAAGGATTTGCAATTTCACATTATTTTCCAGTTAGCAAGCGCACATCCTCATTAACAACAGGCTTGACACATCCTACTGCAGTGTGTGGACGTAGGTTCATTTATTAGTTCCTCTGTGAGCTCTGAATGGGATGTGGCATTTCATTATTTGGTACCCCATATTTGTAATCTAAGGACTCAGCCAATGGAGTGGCAATTAACCCTTTATGAAACTAGAGTATTGCAAATCATTCCATATCATGACATATGTGGCATGTCGGCAGTCTTCATTCGGCTAAAGAAAATAACATTTCATGGGAAAATGTCCTTTTCAGGATATCCAAGCTATTTTGCAACTGTCAGAAAGGATAAAAGTCAGAACTGGAAACCACCACTCATTAATATTTTCTGATATTGTAACTCGCTGTTCTACCGATAAAGTGTGAAGATGTGATTGGTTCCAAAGGGATTAATATCGCTATAGAAGTTGGTGGACTACATTTCCTACAATGCATCACACTGGCTTAGCATCACAGAAAGCATATTCCACAATGATCTGAAGGGCTGTTAGTTATCACTGTTCTACAATCCCTTTTCATGTTGGAGTAGAAGAATCTCCATTCTTCCCGCCCATTATGAATAAGGATTGTGGAAGAGGGTATGGGGAAAGATACTATAAGGAAGATTTTAGCATCTTTTCCAACACAATGACCTTGACAGCTGAGGCATCCTTACAAACAATGCATACTGCAAGTCTGCATTAAAGGTCAGTAATTGCTGCCCACAATTGTGGTAAATGTTGACAGGTTTCGGTTCTAAATCACATGATTTTGTGCTTTTAATCTTGAATTTATCTCTTGTAGTGCTGCATAGAGTAACACTACGTTTTTCTTGTTTTCTTTTCACTTATATTAACTGGAAGATTGTTCCCAGTTAATATGTGCTGAAAAGCCTTCCAAACACAAGGTGAAGGACCTAATCTGCATACGTTCTTTGAATTATATTGTTCTGTTCCAACATATAAAATGGTAATATACATATTCCACAGAGGACTTGCACACAAGGGTTCTCAAAAGTTTGTATATTGTATATATAGTATATTGTAGTGCTTGTAGCCAGCAGATGCAATAGCTAATATACAAGGAATGATTTTAAACTGAAACCTCAATCAATTGACGAATAGAAGTTAATTTTTATTTAGAAGACCTGTGGGTGCTGACCATTCCTTGCATATTTATTTATATGTTTTACATTATATAAAATGAAGGGAGCACACTAGGACTCTTCTCAGTGGAAAAAACGGGTATTTACTGTATCAACAAGTAATACATATTCTGTGCAAAGTACAAAAAATCGAAGTTTCGACCCTCCTTGGGTCTTTATCAAGATGATCTTGATAAAGACCCAAGGAGGGTCGAAACGTAGATTTTTTGTACTTTGCACAGAATATGTATTACTTGTTGATACAGTAAATACCCGTTTTTTCCACCGAGAAGAGTCCTAGTGTGCTCCCTTCATTTTCTATTATATATTTACGCGGGATTGCACCTAGGCAATTTATACTTTACATTTAGAAGCCTTAAGGGGAGTGCCTTGCTTACTTATTTGGATTATATATATATATATATATACACACACACATGTATGAATTATATATATATATACAGTGGCGTACACACAACCCATGGGGCCCCGGTGCGAAAACTGATCCGTGGGCCCCCCCCGCGCGCGCTTACTCTGCGCGGGCTGGGGCCGCAACACATGGCGGCGGGCACCTGGTCGCAGGGCTGCGACCCCTGCGACCACGTTATGTACGCCAGTGCATGCATAAACACATACACTTAAAGGACCACTACAGACACCCAGATCACATCAGCTCAATGAAGTGGTCTGGGTGCCAGGTCTCTCTAGTTTTAACCCTGCAGCTGAAAACATAGCAGTTTCAGAGAAACTGCTATGTTTCACTGAGGGTTAATCCAGCCTCTAGAGGCTGTCTCATTGACAGCCGCTAGAGGATTTTCTGCGTTTCTCACTGTGAAAATCACAGTGAGAAGACGCTGAACGTCCATAGGAAAGCATTGAGTAATGCTTTCCTATTGGCGGTTTGAATGCGCGCGTGGCTCTTGCCACGCATGCGCATTCGGAGCTGAGAGGCGGATCGGGGCGGAGAGATCCCCAGCGCCAAGGGAGTCCAGCGCTGGAGAAAGGTAAGTGCTTAAGACACACACGCACACATTAACTGACAGACACACACTCAGTGACAAACATACATACACACTCACTAACAGACGCACACAGACACACACTCTAACACTAACACGCACACTCCAACACACACACTAACACACACACACTCTAATACTAACACACACACACTCTAACACTAAGACAAACACTCTAACACTTACACACACACACTCTAACACACGCTCACACACACACTAACACAAACACACACACACACTCACTAACATACACTCACACACACACACTCACTAACATACACTAACACACTCACTAACACACACTCACTCACACACTAACTAACATACACTAACACACTCACACACACACTAACATACACTCACACTAACACACACTCACACACACACACTAACGAACATACACTCACTAACATACACACACACTAACTAACATACACTAACACACTCACACTAACACACACACACACACTAACACACACACACACACACTAACGAACATACACTAACACACTCACTAACATACACTCACTAACATACACTCACACACACACACACACTAACATACACTAACACAAACACACACTCACACTAACACACACTCACTAACACACACTCACTAACACACACTCACTAACATACACTCTCACACACACACACACACGTTTTTTTTTTTTCTATTTAATCCCCCCAGCCTCCTTACCTGTGGGAGAGCTGAGGGGATTCCCTGGGGTCCAGTGGTGTCACCCGGCGGGCAGTCAGGCTGGCGGGCGCGCGAGGGAGCACTCTCCCCTGAGTGCTCCCTCTTCAGCTCCCTCGCGCGCCGCGTACTGATGCCGGAGCCGGAAGATGACGTCATCTTCCGGCTCCGGTTTCAGTGCGGTGCGCGAGGGAGCTGAAGAGGGAGCACTCAGGGGAGAGTGCTCCCTCGCGCGCCCGCCAGCCTGACTGCCCGCCGGGTGTAAGCAGGGCCAGCCTCGGGGGGCCCGGAGGTGGCCGGCTCCTGGGCCCCCCAGGAGAAGAGGCTGGCCCAGTGAGTACATACCTGGGTCGCAGGGCGGCCGGGCCCCCTGGTGGGCCGGGCCCGGTCGCAGCCGCGACCCCTGCGACCCCGGTATGTACGCCACTGTATATATATCTATATCGTACAAGATACAGCGATCTCACTCTTTCACTAAACAGCAATTTCAAAGCACACAGAATGCATTTGATTTTATATATACATATTTGTTGTGTTATTTTTAGTGTGTACTTTGAAAGTATCCACGTACGAATTTTAGCAAGTTTGTGTGTATCAATGCGCTACAATATTGGTGAACTTAGAATCTATTCAATTTTTTTAGTATTGTGTATTATGTTTTTCAGAAAGGTAACAATTTTATTGGGCACACATAAAACTATTAGAAGTTATCACTCCTGACTTCTGGGACTTTTCATATTAAAGTCAATAGTATCTGCCCAGAAAAAGAGCATGTCTGTCCGAAGAATTGGAAGGTCAGCCTGGTGTGAATGTATGTCAGGTTGCCTGCCAATCATGCAAGCTGGCCAACTAAGGGTGTACTATGCAGACAGCGCCCTAAACATGGCATAAGTGTGCACAGTGTCAGACAGTTCACACATGTATTGTTCCCCTATATCCCTCTTAAGTTTCCATACTTTTTTTTTTTTTTAAATCAATGGGCCCATGACCTGGAGCTTCAGCTTCATTAGCCCCTATGTTAATCCGGCCCTGATTATATGCTATGTAATCTAGGGATGCAAACAAGAAAGCGTCATATTGCAGAATAGAAATACTATAAATATTTGAGTGCTTTGCCACTGAAAAGTAAGTTGCAGAGAGTTTATTACCATCTTTAAATTCAAAAATAGAAATTATTGCACCCACAGGAGTAAAACAGGTTAGAATGTCGATCTCATTCTGTGCTCTCCCTGTTGCTTGCAGAACTCTCATAGTACCATAAAGCATCCTGTTCTTTCTTTTTCTTCAACTGAGTTTCATCTAATTGGCTCTCCCAACATGGATTCAGCACCAAACAATCCGTTCTCTACAAAGGAGGAAATTCTGTGCTAGTGCGTTTCAGAGTATATGCAGTATCTAGGTAGGAACCGTGATTCTTGTTTTACACACAGAACCTATCTAGTTATATAGCCTTCCAGCTGAAGTGGTAGAGGTTAACACATGGTTGGAATATGCATAAGGCTATCCTAACTATAGGATACGGCCAGGGACTAATGAAAGTATTTTTAAAAATTGGGCAGACTAGATGTGCCGAATGGTTCTCATCTGCCGTCACATTCTATGTTTCTATATTTTTAGCTGCTATAACCCACATATCCACATAACCCACAAATAAGTTGTCTGAGCTAAGCAATTGCTTATTAAACCTTTTTATTTAGGTATACTAAGTTAAATGTGAGGTCAGGTCACAGGATAGAGTTGACCCTTCTTTTTTAATGCATTACAAATATATTATTATGGTATTTGGATTGCCCATTAAGTAACACACGTATTAATAATAATAGCTTCACCATCAAATCTTTAGCACATGGTTAAATAATGTAAAGATCCCATGGTGACCTGCCCACTTATACGTGGCCTGAGTCAAGTCTTTAAGTGACCTTTCCTGTAAAACAATTACATATAGAGCAGTAAAGACTGGTATGACAGTCCCTCGGAATCTTCATAATATAAATGTTGTCTCATTCCTATATAAACTATTCTCCCAGTAAGAAAACTGAATCAACAACTCGACAAACACTGTAAATTGTGTCCTATTTAATTCCCATTACTCAGATAAATGTGCTGCCATTTTTCCGATGGTTTTGCCATAAGACAAAATGAAAATAAAAAATAAACTGACCTCTGCATTATAATTAAAAACACTGCGAGCTAATACATTCTCTACTCCTATGAAAAGTAATGCTTCTTTTCCTTCTCAAATCGTTGATTGGATGAATTCTAATATGTTCATCTTTTCACATGGGATAGCACTTGATGTATCCCATTTTCTAGAGTCTAATTATTCCATTTGTAGACATGAATGCCATTTAGATAGAAGCTAATTCAGCATGGTAACTCAATTAGATTTGTAGTGACTAGGATTTATGAAACATCAATGGGTTCTTGGTGAGACCAATGGGACCAGTGGTTATTTATTCCTGTATCTCACTGATATTGCATCTCAGGAGCTCAATTAAACAAGCCAGAGAGGAGCCTGTTTTTGAGTAGTCGTCTTTCAAAATTAGACAACTACTTGTAATACGTACAGGGAGCATGCTAGCAGCTCACTGTAACATAGCATTGTAGTATTAGAAGGGAAAACAGAAAACATTTCGTGAAAATGCATGCTGAAATATGACATGGAAATTGTATATTCATATTTATTATTTGAATGTTTATTTGTATTTACTGGGGAGGAGTGTGTTTGCATATAGTAAAGCAACATGAGTTAACCATTTGAAGACCAAAAGATGTAGCAGTAACAGATATGAGTATAGGATAGCTCAGTCAAAGTATATATTTCAATGGAAATTTCATTCAAAGACTTCATTGGTTTAGACAGGAGATGAATATGCATATTTAAGGTAATAAGAAGACTGTAATTTTTTTTTTTTTTACTTAACATGGAGGTTTGTGTAATACAAAAGCCAGTTTAAGCACAGGGCTTCTTTTTTGTGTTTGCACTTGCTTTTGTATTACACAGCCATGTTACAGTGCTGCAGCCCACCTTGTGTGTTCCCTCTTAAGGGTTAACAAGTGTGTAAGGGTTCAGAAAATCATGAGAGATTTTTCCTTTTAGCTGAAAGCAGCAAGGTGGATTGCTAGTGTAGGACTCACCTGAGAGGTTTGGTTTGACGAGCAGGGAGCTTACACTTTAACCTGATAATGGTATAAGGAAATCTGCTTACCCTTTAATTTGACAACAATGTTAGGACATGTGCTTACACTTTAACCAGACAATGATGTTAGTACATGTACTTACACTTTAACCCAATAATGCAGTTAGGATGTGTCATTATATCCTGAACTGAATGGGTTTAAAAGACATCTGTGCCCCTGCAGTCCCACCGGCATACTCAACTCGCTAGATCTAATCATGGGAGCTGCCAGGCAGTCCTCCAGCAGCCCATCGATTGTGATCGGAGTCATGTAAGTCACTGTATAGTGTATCAGAGCATTCTATCTTACCTACCCTGACCTTTTTTTATCCCACTTAGTAAAAAAAAAAAAAAAAAACATTTCTTCTGCGATCAGTCTATTGGTAAAAGTGGGAATTGGGGGATGGGATGAGGAAGCGTGTAATAGGCTGGTTGGGAAAAAAATTGTTACTGTGTAAAAAGTTGCCATGGCCTGTTACAACTCAGCAGAGGAGACATATGCCCTGCTGATGTGTGAGTCAGAGGAGTTACTCCTTTGGCCTGACAGTGAGACAGATATAGACAACCTCAGAGGGTCTTTTGGTGATGGTGCTCCCACCATAACACCATCCAGGAGGAGCTCAGAATTTCGCAGTGTGTCTGAGCATAACTGGTACTACCAAATCTAAGTGCCACTGAAATATAACTTTTGTCAAACCCTGGCATCACAATCAGAGTTGATAATTGTGAGCCATAAAATTATTTTAGCCTTTTTATGACGGATGGCATGATAGAGCTTTTGGCTGCGCAAACTAATTTGTATGCCAACCAATATCTCGCTGCCAATCCCGGTTCTCACTACAGCAGGAATAACATGTGGCGACCCATTGACAGAACTGAAATTAAGAAGTTTTTGGTGCTGATGCTAGTAATGGGGATTGTGAAAAAAAAAACAGTATTATGAGTTACTGGCATAATCACCCCATCCTAGCTACACCTCTTTTTCCAGGGATTATGAAGAGGGATAAGTATGAACAGCGTCACCATTATCTTCCTTTTCAGTGATAACACCCAATGCCCTCCTAGAAATGACCTCCAGTATGACTGTCTTCACAAAATTAGGTCCCTAACTGATCACTTGTCAAAAACATTTCCAGAAAATTACACCCATGACCAAAATATCTGCAAAGAAATTAAAGGAAAAACAAACAATACAGTCCATGAAAGTGGGCTCACTATGGAATACAATTTTACATTTATGCAGGAAAAGACGGTCAACTAGATTCTGCCCTGATTCTGTGAGGACAAACAGCAAATTTTATGGGATATCCTCCTCCCATTAATGAATAAAGGATATCATCTATGGCTAGATCATTTTAGCATAGATTTATTTTAAAAAATGTTTTAATTTGATACCCCAGTCTGTGACACAGTGCGGAAGAACCATTAAGGTTTCTCCCAGAAGCCAACCACTGGCAAAAACGGCAAAGGCAAACAACTGTTTTGTGCCATGATGAGATACTGGCCTTCAGGTATATGGACAGAAAGGATGTGTTGTCTACACTTCATGATGAAAGCACAGTGCCAGTGTAAGTCCGCAGCAGCAATGCACAAATTGAGAAGCCAGAGTGCATTGTGAAATAGAACAAGCATGTGGGGGAGTAGATTTGGCTGACCAGTGTACTCAGTCATATCTGGATCACCATAAAACAAGGACCTGTCATAAAAAAGTAGCCACAGAAAAGCAATACACTTTCACTGGGGTTCATCCTAAAGCTTTTGTACGAAATTTTATTTTGCCAGGCCCCCTACTTAATCCCTCATCATTGTAATCTGAAGATGTCCAAAGACTCTTTGAAAGACACTAGAAGAATCCCCCCCACAACCCACAAAAAGTCACCACGAAGAAAAAGAGAGGTTAGCAAGGACTCTACATATTATTGCCCTTACTGCCTATCTCAACTTGCCCTATACATGTCTGAATGTTTTAAAGAGTACCATACATTAAATTATGAATTCAGGTCACACTGTAGTTGACTCTTCGTGTTACTCTGAATTCCTGACCTCAGCTTGCCCTGATTACTCTTTGTCAGCTGCCTGGACTGACTTATTGACTTGCTTTACCAACTACTCTGATTTCTGGATCCACTGACCTCAACCTGTCCCTGTTTATATTATGTGCAGCCATTATAAAGTGACTAGAACAAACAATTCAAAAGTGACTAGAACAAACAATTCAAAATACATTTGGGTGCCTACTTTTAAAAATGATATGCCATCATGGGGGTAATGTTCCTTTCTGTGCTGCCATACTGCCTCAAATATGACATAAGCACAGAAAATCACTTTGTCAAATTTCCAAGTTTGAAATGGACATCTAATATATTTGGCTTGCAACCTTCTCAAAAACCTGGAAAACTAGTACTAGTAAAACTGTTATATTTGTGAATCAATTTTAAATAAAAATATTTTGGTGGGCGGGGCCTGACCGCCGACGGGATCAGACATGCCGTGTTTGAGCTCCCGCTTCAGGGCCGAAAAATCTGTTCTAACTGGAAGCCAAACCCAAACAGCAACCCATATCAGTGATTAACTTGATCCCCAGCTGCTGGGGTACGCGGGGATACCACTCAAGAGCCTGCCTGGCATCAACAGTAACCTGACAGGGGCCCGGAGTGGGTTGGAGCTTGAACTGGGACAAGACGGCCGCTCTTCTGGGTCTCCTGTCGGCGTCTGGCTCACCACCCCCCTCTGGACCGGGGGGTTATCCCGGTCTGCACGGGCAGCCATTATTGTGCCAATCTGGGCCTAAAGAAACAACCCCGCAGTGGATCACCCATTGAGCATCACCCCCCAAGATGGCCGCCGTGCGCAAACCATGTGCGCAATCCGACGACCTGATCGCGGAGGAGATAACCATCTAGCTCAGGGCAAATACGGGGATGAAGGCACCTCTTACCACAGCCGGGGAGAGAATGGAGCTGGAAGAGCTCCAGAACCCTCTGCCCAAAAGCACCATCATGGATGTTGCCCGGAGGAGTCCGCACAAGGCCACAACCTGAAACACAGACCGGAACCCTGAAAGCTACTAAAGAGCCGATCTGCCTGCCTGCGCTCAAGAGCATTACCACGCAGCCATCACAAACCTGGAGGAAAAAGCAACACACCTGCATGCTGAGGCGACTACCACTTAGACCTGGCATTAAGTCTTCCATATGACCCGCAACACTGGAGCCCCCCAGGACTCTGGTGAAGAGACCGGGTACATACCGATCATGGGAGTCGGCTGATCGTCGCTACCTCACCGAAGAGGACTTTCCGAACAACACCTTGCTAATCCCAATTAGAAAAATTGGTAGATCCGGGCTTTAGGACTTTACCTGCAATCTGTGGCCACCCACATTGGTGGACTCCACCTGGGATTCCACAGTATGTCGTTCACAGAGCTATGGTTATTATTGCTATTGCTTTTGTTAGTCATAGCTGATATTCTATCGCACTCTATAACTTAAAACAGTCTTAAGCTCCTACACATGTTTGGATTGATAAAAGCATGTATATAAGTATAATATGTTAGCATTAACACTACGTTTCTCCTGATCAGCTAACTAACGTTTTGGCTTGACTTCTAACCCAGACCTGAATTACTCACTGCTATACTGTCTATAGCATAAATATATATAGCATAGATCTGGCCTAAATTAATTAATCATATAGCTACATACACAAGCGACTGTTTCTACTTGTTATTATTATAAAATGTGCTTGTTCACCTTGTGCCCCGCATGTTGAGCGTGGGAAAAGTTGGAGGACTGCTCTTGGCGCACCTCTTACCTGCCTGTGATATATATATGCACAACAAAAATAAAGAATAAAAAATAAATAAAAAAAAAATATTTTAAACTAATTGATACCATGATTTATACATTTTGCTGTGAAAATAGAATGTGTTTGAAAAAAAACACAAATGTCACTATAATTACTAAATGGAGCATGCATTTGTGATAAAGTGGCATGACTAAAAAACTAAAATTACACTATTTTAACACTCAGGGTTATCTACTTTTGAAAATGGCATCCCATAATGGTTTAAATGTTATCACCCAGGCTCTTATACTGTCTAAAAGGCCAGAAAATCACTTTGTCAAATTTCCAAGTTTGAAATGGGTATCCAATATATGTGGCCCTGTAACTTCCCCAAACATTTTGAAAATCAGTATATTGGGGTATTGTTATACTTGTGAGACACTGTTAAATAAAAATTACTGAGACTTCATTGCGGTAACTTATATTAGGATTATGAAATTTCCTGTAACTTTCCAAAACCACATAAAATCTGTACTGCACTGTTGTACTTGTGAGGCATTGCTGAACACAAATATGAGTTTTAGAGCAGTAAATAATGTCATCAATGAAAGTGCAGTTTTCTGTGTGAAAATGCAAAAAAAATCAAATATGAACTTTGTCCAGGTTTTGTAACTAAGTGGCTACTAAAAAAGACTAGACATATCCCATTTTGAATACTCTAGGTTTTCTACTTCCTGGACTGCCATTCGGTCTCAAAGGCAACATAGGCCCAGCAAACCAATCTGGCAAACCAACCTGGCCAGAAAACATCAACCGTGGGTCTGGGAAGAAATTCCAATACCCACATCCATACCAGAGAATTGGCAACCTGAATCCCTGCCAACCTGAATCCCATGATGGAATAACAACAGATATAAGAAAACTTATCCTATAAAAACTAGCAGTGGTTGACCAGTGGACAAGACTACCAAAGATCACTGGAAAACTGCCACCAGACAGCATGATAGCTGTAATTAATGGCACACAGGCTCATATATACCACAGCATTAGTGGTCCTCCAGCTGCTTGACTACAAGATCAGGCTCAAAGAGAAGCAATGTCCATCATGGAGGTTACAACTGGAAGTCAAGATGTTACAAAGTTAGTAAGCTGGATCAACTTCAAAGAGGTAGAAAGATCAAGGATATATCCTGGCTACTGCGGAAGTACAAGGATATGCACCCACACCCTCACTTTGTCACCAGAGGAGCTGGAAACAGCTAATCAAAGACTGACAGCAATGGCAACCAGATAATCAATGCCCTCTTTACACAGCTGCAGGCTAACCACCAAATCTCCTCCCAAGACCCGCTCAGAGCAGAGACTGAACAGTCCCAGTAAAATATATCTGGGAGAAAGAAGCATCTCATAACACCAAGGCCCAGTGGTTACTAGACCTGAAAGCAGACTACTGCATGCTGCCAGAACAGGAACCAGTCACCATCACATTCGAAGATATCCAACAGCAAGTAGAACACATGAAGAGTTGGTCAGCCCCAGGACCTGACATGATCCATACCTACTGGATAAAGAAGTTAACAATTCTGCATAAACAGGAAAAAGAAATGAAGGATATGATCACCCCGTTAAAAACAGTCTGATCACCTTCAAACCACCCCAAAATGGCGTCTCAAACAAAATAATAAACAACTTTATTGAAAAATTAAGAGTAAAAACTCAAACGGCAGGAAAAATGCCTAAAAGAAAATGAGTAAACAGGGCTAGGTTTCTGCTGAAATATAGCTATACATCCTAGTATCAATCTCAAATATTGTAACAGACTGTGACAAAGTGGAAAGTATGGATGCAAGTAGCAATGTAGCTAAATTGTAGCAGGCACCAAGCCCCACAGGATTAACACTTAAATACAGAAATCGAAAGGATAGAGGAGGGCATATATTAAGAGTGAAAATAAAGTGGAGATAACCTAATAAACCTGATAGAGGTAGTATATAAAGGTAGAATCTAACCACAGTAAACTCAAAAGTGAAGCCCAACCTCCCTTAAATAGATATCCAGAGTCTCAAAATGGCTCCTAGATAAAAAGTGTAGTACCCTGCAGACAAATTATATCAGTTCAAATGTATAAATCACCATGGCAGCCCATGGGTAGCCCAACGCGCGTTTCGGCGGTCCAATCCGCCTTTATCAAGGGCAAAGATAAATTGGAGTAGAGTGAAAATAAACCGCACTTAGGTTTCCCCCCAACAGTCAATTTAAATATCCCCTCGTACCTCCCATCCGACGCGATTGGTCACTAGGGGCCAATCGACTAGTTCTTCCCAGTGGGGAGGGGTAGGGAGGACTGTGCATGTCATAGGGGTTGCGCGCATGCGTATCCGGCAAACCCGTATCATTCGTGCGCATGTCAGAGGAAGGGACTGTTCTCAAATGCGCATGTCTGCGTATCGGCGGTCGCGCATGCGCAAGAACTTAGTTGTTTAAATGCGCATGTCTGCGTATCGGCGGTCGCGCATGCTCAAGAACTTAGTTGTTTAACCAGAATAGTATTAAGAGCGCATGTCCGGAGGCGCCTTGTTTATGCGCATGTCTACCGACCAAAGGACGCGCATTCTGCATAAACGCCTAGCAGCACAAATGAGCCAGCTACTAGCAACAGGCTCCCACCCTTACTGGATAACACAAAGTAGAACAATATTGGTCATGAAGTACCCTCACAAGGGAATGCCACCATCCAACTACTGACCAATAAATGCCCCCTACAACATGAAAGCATCGTAGTCTCTAAGATGGGCATATGAGTCAATATATGAGCAATACTCAGAAGGGGATTGGAAACAATACCAGAGGATCACAGCACCAACTACTGGAAGATCAAGCAGTTACGAGGGATTCAAAGACAGCCCAATCTTTGATTGACCAATCAGCCTGGATTGACTATAAGAAAGCCTATGACACAATGTCACACACATAGATACTGGAATGCTTGGCTCAATACAATAACTTGATGGGCAAGTGGAAAACCACTCTATAAGTCAAATCCAGGACAATGACACAAGTAAACATCAAATGTGGCATATACCAAGGTAATGCATTATCTCCAATGCTTCTCTGCATAGGCTTCAACCCCCTTAGCCAGATCATCAAGAAGATTGGATACAGACACAGATTCAAGAGTGGAGCTACCATCAGCCACCTACTCTACATGGACAACATCAAGCTGTATGCCAAGAGTGAGTAGGACATTGACTCACTGATCCACCTAACTAGGCTATACAGCAAGGATATTGGAATGATGTTCGGACTAGAGAAGTGTGAGCAGATGATAACAAAAAGAGGGAAGATGATAAGGACAGAAGGAATTTAAGTATCAGAAGCCAAAAAGAAAATGTAGATAAAATGTAGAGAACAGCTACAAATACCTCGGGGTACTACAAACACATGGCAACCATGAGGAAGAAATAATAATAAAAAACTAATGGAAAGGTGTAATTTTAGACAAGCAATCAAATGGGCTGCAACATATAACTACAAGCGACCTAAATAGAGTGTATGCTCAAAATATAAAAAAATATGTGCGCTCCTAAAAAATAAAAATTACACTTATAGTACAAACGTATATTTAATAAGTAAAAAATCTATTTGATCAAGAAAATTAAAAAAAAAAAAAAACATATGAAAACATGATGAATTGATCTGTTGCTAAAAAGTAAATAGCAGATAAAAAAATCAAATGAATATACAAATCCTGGTAAATAATAATAAAGCCAGGATAAACACCTAACAGATACTAGGACAGCAAAATATGAAACAAAGTATCTGAAGGTGTAACAAATGCTAACAATATGATACAAAGGACATAAGTATCACACAAACATAGTAAAAGTACCTTGCCTCGGTGGGGGCCCCCACCGAGGTGTAGATGGAGAGGAATAGCCGTGGCCACAAGCTGAAAAAAACCAGCTGGAGAAAACCATGAGGAAGAGGCAAAGAGAATAGAAACATCCAAGTCTCTCGAAAGAGTCAGACAGGTCCTGAAGTCCTACCTCAATGGCTAGAACAAGATCAAGCCATCAACACATATGCCCTACCAGAACACACTATGTTCGCCAGGAACTATTCGCCAGCGAACCGTTCGGGACATCACTACTTGTAAGTTTTATCCTGCAATCCATGAACCAGTTTAGTACTTATTACTGAGCCTTAGAGTGGCTGGACTTAACGTAAACAAAGAATGGTCAGAAACAAGCCGAGGTTAGGGTTACAGAATTAGACAGTAATGAGTAGAAATTCCAATAGATTAAGGATACCAGAAATAAGAATAGTTAAGAACAAGCCAAGGTTAAAATGCCAAATAGAAACACAGGATAAACTCACATTTTGATAACCAGCAAATGGAAACCATGACAGGGCACTGATACATTTTTTTTTTTAAATCTAAATAGCCCAATGACACTAATCCTTGTGACTCTAATACCTGCATGCGCATCAATGATGCTTTTGTATTTCTTAAACTCACTTTATCTGCCTTTTCTTATTTTTTTGTATTATTTTTTTTGAGGGTATTAGGGGCACCTTAGACTTTTGTTCCTATAGGCACCTGACATATAAATGTCTTAGAATGCCCTCTTTTTCATTTTACTAAAAGTGCAGATTTCAGTAGAAATTCACAGTTTTATTAATTAACCTTGTCAATCAGACAACAGGTTATGTTACTTCCTGATTTGGTTAGCTCAGTGGAGCTAAACTCAAAAAGCAGACAATTGCCCAGAGCACTTACCTTGCAAAGACTTCTCATAGAACTGCATTGGGAAGTCTGTAATGTCTGTCAGATACAGAAAGTCAGGGCTTGGGAAGGAGTGGAGACAAGAGATCTGCATATCTTGCAAGCTGCTTTTAGATATCCTCAATGGAAAAACAAAGCACAATTAAGTGCCTACCTACTCAACAGTGTTTTTAAAAGTAATTAATTTATTTGTTTGTTTGTTTGTTTGTATTTGGGCAGCAGAGTGTCCCTTTAATTCTACATTTCTTGTATATATGTATAAAAAATTAAAAAAGAGTGCTTTTCCCAAAATGTTAAGAACATAATGTGTTTCGCACCAGTTGGGCAAATTTCTATTAAATTGGAATTTTAAGAAACTTAAACATTGAAGCTCACTGTAGTAGTTAGGTTGCATAGCGTGACCTGGTACTATCTTCAGGTTTTAGTCAAACCATGATTGCTACAAATGCTCCTTTTTCACCTAATTAATAATTCTACATTAACAGTGTCACAACATTGCTACCGGTAAAACATTGAGTATACTGCAGTTTATGCATTCTTAGCCAATCAATGTAGTACATATTCAACAAAATTGACAATGATAATGCAGAAGTGTTAATTCTGTGTTTTTGATGTGACCAAGATCTATGGCTGCTGTGACGAACACCAATTTAAATGAAACTATTCAAAAGTGATTTGATATTAAGAGGAGGGTAAGCCAGGGGTCTCTGGACAACATAACATGCCATAGAGGCTATACTGTAGGGTGACTTGTTAAAATATTTTTTTTAAAACCCTAAATATTTTAAACTGGTAGCACAATAGATTGGTGTATGCTGCATTCTTATATTCAACATAGTTACAGAAACAAATGACAATAATAATTTGATGTTTATGTGTAGTTAACATATAACATGAGAATGAATGCTATTTAAGCTATATTCATTTTACTTCATACTAAGATTTAGTTTTTTAAATTGAGTGTTACTCTGTTTCTGTGGTTTAACTAAAGAAACTTCAGAAAGAATAATTTAATAAAAGTCTGATTTCCACTTATTCCAATTTATTTTCTAGAGATGGAACTTTTATTAAGCTTCATCTCTAGAAAATACCTAAAACATAGGTTATGGTGGACTCAATAACTGTGGTCGAAGAATAGGTCTAGTCACTAACCAAACTATAGGCTAACTGTGGGTTTATAGATGTTGGAGAATGTCTGGTGGAGCGTTCTTCATATAAAGATAAAATTTTCTTAGTTTTCATAAACTAATTCATTAATCTCAGTATGTTTTGGGCTCAAAATATTTCAGTCGAAAGCATAGTTAACCCCCCAGAGCACATGAAAATGCTATTGAAATAGTTTTAATTGCACATTATTTTACGTACTTGGAACATTTATATCACAAACTTAAGTTGATTTCCAAACAAGTATATTTACTGGATTTCCAAGGGTCAATATTCTTGTGTTTTTAAATACATACTATACTATGATTTCTCAGGCCAGTGCAGCCCTTAGTGAATATGCAACTCAGTAGCACAGGGTAAAGGAAACATATTTTAAGCAATGTCCTATCTCAGTCATCTTCGTTACCTAGCATATGTGATATATGCTAATATGTGACCTTCTGTGATAGATGAAATGCAAACATGAATGCCAGGCAAATTAACAACATGATAGCGATACTCATTGTATTCAGGGTTTGAAATAGCAAAACTGTCATATTTTTGTATGGACAGATAATCAAACATTTTACAGATTGCCTAGGACACATAATCTGATCATGATGGTTCCCCAAGTCATCTAAAACATATTTTACATTCACTTTAAAAAATTAGGGAAGTTCGTGGAAATTTAGCTGTGTACAAAACATATTATGGTAGTTTGCTATTTTAATTTAATCATCAATTTGGAAGCAAAAAAATCAGTACATCTGTGGAGTGCATAATGACATCTGCAAAGTTAGAAAATACTTAATTTTGCCTTGTTGTCACATTGTCGTCTATATTACCAATGTATTTTAGTATTCTAGTTATAGACATTTTAGTTTTTTTTGTAACTATAGTTTTCAGTATAATAAATTTGTACTGTTGTGATCCTAGCCAATGGTGAGAAGTTTATTGTGTTCTGCTACACCACTCCCACACAGAACCTTGAGTAAGGGGCAAACTCAACCGTTGGAAAAGATTACATTGAGGTAGCATAGACTGAGAGGCACACCAAGTTGCTAATCTTGTGTACCAAAAATCTGCACAGAATAAAAACTGGGTATGCCTATGTCCACATCAGAGGAACCACAAAGGGTAGTTGAGACTGACAGCACCAAGATTCTGTGGGACTTCTAGATACAGACAGACATGCAAGTACTGGACCAAGAGATGCCAAGAGACATCGTAGAGGTTATCAAGGAACAGAAGACTGCATTGGCGGTGTATGTGGGAACATGCAGTGACCACAACATCAAGAAGAAGTAACATGGGAAGATGGATAAATACCAAGGTCTGAAAGAAGAGCTCAAAAACATATGGAAAGTGAAGGCAGTTATAGTTCCGGTTGTGAGCACTCGGAGCTGTAACCCTCAAGTTGAGAGAGATTCCAGGTGGGACATCTCTGGTGAGGAGATCTCTGTCCAGTAGAGTTCAGTTCTAAAAGCTTCTAACATACTGTGCAGAACCCTCAGACTTCCAGATCTCTTGTACAGGAACCAAGAAAGATGTACACACAATATTCCAACCGGAGGACTGAGACAATTATTTTTTATGTATTTATAATAACACCAATGAATATTGTCTCTTTAAAACTTTTCCATTTAGCAATATTGATTTCATTTTCATAATAGTTTTATTACTCCACCTGTCTAACAAGCAAATGGCACTTCTGCATTATAGTTTTATGTATGTAAAGTATAGGATTTTATTAGTGAAATGGGATTGATGCTTTTACATCAAGTGACTCTTCCATACAGTAAACAGCATTTTAGTTCTTCTAAATATAAACATCAACAAGATACCTAAGGGTATGTTATGCACATAAAGAAATGCTCCCATCGGACTAAATTGAATCCTCCAAAACATTATATAACATTGCAATAGAAATATGCTATTTAACAACAGTTTTTCTTTTTATTGTAATGAATGCAAATCCATTAAATAACCTCTTAAAGAGGTGGTGTAATTATCTGTAAACAGTAATATTACCAAAAAGGTCAAGTTGTCCCACTATTAGAAGTATTAAATGGATTTATGTTTCCATAAAATGGAACAAGCCTAGCTAGATTAATTCTTTGGAATCTAAACCAACTGTGGTAATATTTAGACACAATAAAACGATACCAATTAACACATTTCTATTTTTTTTTCTGTCATATTGATTAACGACGTACTAAATTTAACAAGAGACCTTAAAATTCTGAATGGTTCCAGTGAAGTATCCACATCTTGGCAAAATCACCAACAAAAGAAAACCCGTTAAGTGAGACAGCTCTGCAATAGTATGAATATTTAATTAATAATTAGTCATGTAATTTCTCCTCAGGAATTATTATCCCTCAAACTGGTTTGTGAATTTAATTATTAGCAGGCTTTTTGTTTCCTTGTCCCCTCATTACTGTCAAGATTGATGTAACATAAACTTCATTAAAAATTAAAGCAAGAGTCTTAATTACAAGGCTACCCTCACTGAAGTTAGAATTAGCCAACTCAGTGATGTGTAAATGAGAGTATTATTTAAGGAACATGCTGGAAGTGCTTATGCTAATTTGGAAGGTTCACAGTAGCAGACCTTTCCACTTGCAGTTGCATATTCATTAAACGCACTATGCAAATTTAATGTAGCAGGTTTAGTAATGCTTTGTTAATTTATTCAGATTTATTGAGTAAGACTTGTAAGAAAAAAAAATACAAATGTAATTACTCCTCCTACTTTGATAAGAATCGAGAACCGAGGTTTAAGACGTGTTGGTGTGGGTTATTGAATTACGATGGACATTGTTCTATCAAAAGGCAACTATTTCTATTGTCTTTGCTACAAAACTGTTTGATTTACTTAAGGAATAATCAAAGAAATCCCTAGAATTGCACATCCTCTTCTCCGATAAGGAATGAAAGAGAAGGTCTCAGCTGTATTAACGTAAGAGCCAAAGCAGTGCTGAGTCTACAGTCTAATGGATCTAATGACCCTACAGAGACCAGTAAAGGTTATGTATTGATGCTGGTGCACAGAAAACTATCTTTAAAGGATGTTCATTGGTTGTTATGTTATACAAGGATGCTGCTGATGATCAAGTATAACAACAGGGAGTCCAGTTTTATTCTAAAGATGTTACATCACTACAGAGCCTTGTCAACTTGTTAATACTCCTAAAGTGTAAAATTTGAATTTCTTAAGAAATTGGCACTAAGCACTAGGCTTCGTCCCTTACAATCCTTAAAAAAGATTGTTTTTTGAAGGTTGTAACTTTAAATTAACTATACATTTTATACTTATTTTTATTAAAATAAAAGTCTATTTTTTTAAACTTGTACCTTTACATCCTCTGAGAACCAAATTATGCTGCACCTCATTAGTACTACTACTAATATAGTACCCCAATATGAACATAGGAACATAGGAGCACCTTACATCTGAGTTTACATCCATAGAAAACTTTACTTTAATGTTAATTGAAAAAGAATATATACCTTTTTTCTCTAGTGCGAACCAGGTGTTTCAGAGACAGTCATTATGTTTTCTTCAAAAACCACAAAAAACTAACCCAAACTCATGCAAAAGTGCAAATAAGGATCAATAAGGGTATACCTAGACACATCATCAAAAACCCTCATTAAGGCGTATCTGGGCACATCTTGCACACCAATTGTGTACATTTTTTTTATATTAATATTTCAATTCTAAAAATTCCGACTTATATAATATATGAGGATCTAATAGAATTAGGTTATTTTAGGAACAATGATAAAATGATGCCGTGCACAAACGCAAATCAGCAAAATGTTTGGACTGTCATCTCTGCACTATCCTTAAAATGTAAGTATTTTACCTCATTATTTTCAGAAAAACAGAGCTCTCCTATTCTCACAATCAATCTACCAATGAGGTAAATGTTATGAAGGTAGTTAAAAATATAGAAAATGTAATATTGATATAAGCAGGTTTACAATCTGACACACTCGACTTTAGAGAATTATAGATATAGTTGGACGAGATCCGATTTAGTATTGTGTTTTCTTTTTTGTGTTTTTTTTGTATAGAAATAGATTATGGGAATAATTCTCCTCTCATTAGGATAATCTTAAAATAAGAACTGGTTTTTGTTTTAGTTAATTCCAGCTGAGAAAAATCTTGGCAGTGCCTTTCAAAACTTTGTCATTGTAGTTGATCAGTTTTGTTTTTTTCCAGTTTAGTGATAAGGCAAAATGTACTTGAAATCATAGGAGTGAGAGGTTGATTGTTCTCCTCTCCCTAAAGAGTAATGTATACAATTGTAGTGATTATGGTGTTTTTTAATTAATTTTAGTAATAAAGAGAAAATTGCCACTGCTGGGAATCAGTGATGGTATCCTGATTTTTTTCCCTGAGTTCCTGAATGGATCTTCATTAAATCCAGTGCTTGAGAAATTTTAGCTCAATTGGCAAAGCATTCAATTTCCATGGGGAGGTAGGTCACCCTGAGTATAATAGTTTTTATTAACACTATTGAATTTTGTACTAAAATGTCTGCACCTGATGTGAAAAAAGAATGATTTAACCAAACTGAAAATTGAATATTTGTTTCAGATTTCCTTGTCTAGAATGTAAAGTAATTTGCCCATTTTTCATGTAACTTTTGAATTTTAACACATAGTAGAATTGTTACAGACAGGGTACTGCATGCTAAATAAATGCTGTATTTACTGAGATTAAACCAACGGGGCAGAGATGTAGAGCTAATCTCTGAAAATACGCATTTCACTGTAATATCATTGCTAATAGCTACATAAATATGCTTCACTCATTCAGCTGTCATTTTCTCAAATTATAATAAAATCAGAATTAGTCACTTTGGTTCTGTCTAGTCTAGTAAGTCATTGTGGAATATTTAACTATTTTTTAAGCCTCTGGATGAGCAAAATAGTGCACTGATTAAGCCTGTTGGATTCCATAGGTCTCACTGATATATTGGAAAAGTAATCAATAACATTGCAACATATTTATATGTAATTAAAGCCTTCAGATGACAGAATATTTATCACTAGTGTAAATGTGGCAATGATAAGAATAAGGAAACTGCTTAAGTTAAAGGGTTACTCTAACGACCATCACCACTTCAGTGATTTGAAGTGCTCATGGTATCAGGAGTCTGTATGTGCAGCATTTTATTGTCACTTTTGTTGTGCCAGAGACTAGTTACACAACCTACACGCATGACTTAGGCTGCCCGACAGACCATGCTCAGCTTCTACAAATACACAAAAATACGTCCTGCGCTCAGACTTACACTACTACTGGGCGGCAATAATGACCCTAGTACCCATCAGTGCTAATACATACAATAAAAAACAAATAAAAGAGTTACCTGCGCACTTACACAAATACCTACGCATATTTAGACAATTGGAGCTTTTTGTTTTCACTCCAATGTCCATTATGTGTAAGCCCGCCTTCTACGTCAATGCTCAGCTTCTACCCTTGGAGGGACGTTTGACTCATATCCTCCTTCCCATGATTTATTCAATCCTCCCTGCTTCCCCATCTGCACTCATTTCGTTTTCAGATTTTTTTTTTTCATTTGCCTCCACTGACAGTCCCCAAACCTTCTCCTCGCCGGCCCGCGAAGAGAACTAATCACAGGCTTCTCTATGAGAAGTTTGTAATTTGACCGAGCGAGGACCCTGTGACATCAGACAGAGGAGGGATAACAGCACCAGGATTACAGGAAAGTTTTTAAGCCTTTTTGAAGCATTTAAACTTGAAGGAAGTAGAAGGTTGGGGGGAGGGGGAAACAGAACCTATTAGCAATGTCCAATAGAGCATATTAAATAATAATTTAAAAAATAAGGGTTACAATAAGGGTCCAATCAGAAATATTTTTTAATAATAGTTTAGAGCTATTTCTTTGTACCTATTCATAGAGACTTGTTGGATAAGTTGTAGATTTAGTTATATTTTCTCATAGAATTATTATTACTGTCAGGTTTGCAAATCATGATACGGAATAAAATTAAGGTTAGATTAGAATGTAATTTTGGATTAGAATGTGATTGTTCTTTAGTTAGTTTGTGAAGTTTGTTAGGGGAAACCGTAAACTGCCAGAACAGCCGAAGTGATGAAAATAATCAACTATCAGCGAATTTTTAGCAGATTTTGGGGGTAACATTAAATTTGTTGGATATATTCATCTGTTGCTTTTTTGGCACTCTAACCGACATTTTTAATATGCTCTATTTGTTCACCAGCGCAATGGAGTTATAAATATTGATATCACTTTTTCCAACAGCAAAGGGGCATAGCCTTTTCTTCTAAAATTGAAATTTCTACTAAAACTGTTGGAATTTCTTATAATGAAAATGGACTCTTTTTAGATTACTTTAATAAATACAATCAAAAGCATGACCACGTTTAACAGCCATGTTTCCGAACGTTTCTATAAATATCTCCCAAAAACTCTCAGAGAGTTCTTAGTTTAACTATGAAGTTAAAGGTGCACTAACGAGCATTGTATGGGGGTACATGAGCAATAAGTAAAAGAAAATCACACATTAGACCATGATTTGATTATCACAATTGTCTACAGCAGGGATGGGCAACCTTTGGCACTCCAGATATTGTGGACTACATCCCCCATAATGCTTTTACACCCTTAATGCTGGCAAAGCATCATGGGAGGTGTAATCCAAAACATCTGAAGTGCTGAAGGTTGCCTATGCCTGGTCTACAGTCTACATTTCCAGAACTAATGGGACAGGCAAGACTTATATCACCTCTCTTATATCTCATAACTAGGTTCATGCAGAGGGTTGGTGGCACTGGTAATTCTATGCTGTTTCACATCGTATCCATGCGCATAGCTCATAATATGTTATATTAATGAATTTGCAACCAAATTCATACAGTTAACATACATTCACACCGATGTAATTAGCATTTAAACCCTAATAATGTTTGAAAGCAACGGCACCCATGCAGTTAGAGAATAATTTATTTATGTGGAAACCCCAATCATGCATGTCGTTGGCATGCAATGAAATGAATGCTGTCCTATTATTCTCTATAATGTCATTTCAAAGAAATCTGCTTCGTAATAGTCTTTTCTTGCACATAGTGGGGGTTAGTCAATCCTTTGTGATTTGCATGTCACATACCTTTTTAATTAATTAGGACTGGAATCAAAATTAACAGGTGTATGAATAAGGAGACTCATGTTTAAAATGTAGCCAGTACAGTTAATTGACATGTATTTTTTAATTGTGTTCTAGAAGTAAGTCTATTGGGAAAGGTGTACCAACTGATGCGTTCATTCAAAGTGCCAAAAAAAAAAAAAAGAAGAGAGAAAAAAGATTGATTAATTTCCTAAAATGTACCAGTGATTTTGTTTAAGCCCCATATGCATTTATATATTTTACAAATTCAGCCTCAATGATTTGGTGGAATTTGCCCCGTAAAACCTCTTTGATGCTACAAGTATATTAATGCTAACTCTCTTTCTGCTTATAGGATTTCCCCTTCTCTTACGATTGCAGCCATATTCTGGATTTCAGGGCCCCAAAATAAAGTTTCAGAACATAATGATTTGAAATTAAGGAGTCTTTTAGTATTCATGGCTATCACACCCTGCTACCAAACTACACCCTACCTTAACGTTCGTAAATGAATATAGTAGTGCTGGACCTCCAGCTTTGTAATATACTACTTTCATAAAACCTCCATTATTTGCCTTTTTTTTACCTGACAGATAACCTATTGCAACAAATGTAAATACTCATATCTCCTTGTTTGTCAGAGCTCCTTGTTTCCACTTCCTTCTTTCCAATCTTTCTAATGCTCCTAATAAAGACATATGGTACACATATCTAGGAAGTATCATCTGTCTCACAGTAAACAAACACAATAAAATACAGTAAAAATATACTAAACTTTTTTTATACTACTGTATGAAATGGAGCGAGTGAGAGAGAGGGAAAGAGAGGGGGGAGGTGTGGAGAAAATGGAGAGAGGGAGACAAGGTGGGGTCATTAAACTCTGAATTGTAGCAAAATGAAATTCAAATTACAAAATTAAGGTCCTAAACTATAGCTATAGCAGAGTTGAAAACTGTCTCCATATCAGCCATGTTTACCTTAAATTGTCAATTTCATTTTAATTTACTACAATGTGGAGTTTGGTGTATAACCCTGACAGTAATGTGCATTGTAGGTCAATTTTTTTATGGATTACAAAATCCTGTGAGTGCCACTTTTATGATACAGATATGTATATATATCTATATATATCTATAACCTCCAACAAGAAAGCTAGCACTCAAGGACTTCAACGTGAAAAATATAGGCATTTAATCCAAGTAGTCAACGTTTCAGTTCACAGCTGTAAACTTTCCTCAGGACAGTAAGTCTATTGCTGGCTTTCTTTTTGGAGGTTATATTTAAGTGCAGCTGAGCACCGGGCCAAAGCTTAGAGGAGAGCTGGAGTGCAAAACTCCCATCGAATTATATATATATATATATCTATATACATAAATAAACACACACACACTATTAGGTGCGGCTCCCATTAACAAAAATGGCCCTTACTATTTCTACAAGTGAGAGGCCAGTGATAGGTTTAGAGCATTAGCTAAGCCTTCCTCATACTGTGAAAATTGAGATGGAAGGGAGCCATGGGGCAGTGTTGTTAGACGCTGTTGCCCTAGCATCAAGTTGCAACATAATTTAACCACTGAAAATGAAACAACAATAATTATACTACATCTAAATGTGCAACAAGGCATTTAATTAGCAAGGGTGCTAAAATTATGCTGAACTTTCATGATGAAACACTATTTGGAAGCAGTTAGGAGGCCAAAGAAAGTTGAGCAGACAGGTTATATGAAGTGAAATATGATTGTTAAAGTAAATGGGTTAAAGTGTTACAAGGGTTAAGTCCAAAGGAACTATTTCTAGAATCAAGAGTAGAGTCTAAGGGTGCAAACATAATTGCCAAAGGAAATAGAGTTGTGCATTCAAGCAAACAGCTAGAAAGATGTTCTGGATTCAGACTTTTGCTCGTGGCACCAAACATTTTTGGATGGAATGGAGAGGCAGATTTTTTTTTTTTTTTAAAGGGACCAAATTAGCAGCTTAGCTTTGTTGGAGACCAACAAAGAGTCGGCACAATAATGTGGGCTGCATCTCATGTCCAATAAAGAGGTGGGAAAAAAGATGACTGATGGTTAGGGGACAGGCACTCTATGTTGATCACAGATCAAGTGAGAAGTGATCAATAGTGGGGAAAAAAAGAAAGAACAGTAAAACATCTATACTTCAAAGCAGGATTCTTCTTGAACACCTTTTGGCTTCACCTGCTGAGGGAAACAGATCAGTGATTCCCAGCTTTTACCCTTTGCCTGTGTGGGAGTGGGTGCCTGTCTCATTGATTCTAGAGTGAGACTGGTTAGGTTTATGTAACTAATTACCTACCTTAACCCTGCCAGTGCCATTTACAACAACTCCGAGTGGGAGGAAATCTGGGTCATAGAACCTAGTGTGAGACTGGTGGTTAGGTTACTGCTGTGCCTAGCCCCTGCCAGTGCCACTTACACCAAGCTTGATTAATTGATGGTGAGTTTGACAGGCATTTTTTGGTTAACTGTTTTTTAAGGTGGGGGTTCAGTTCAGAGCGTGCTGTGCAAGTGAACTAGCACTGTGCAGTGCAATGTATGCTGTGCTATGTACAGTGTAATAAAGACAATAATATTACAGTACTTGTTAATCTACAAAGCAGCAAAGCAGTTTTTTTTAATTACTCCACCTTTTTTTCTTCTTATTGGTTACTCTATTTCACTTGATCTATGAGCCAAATAGAAAAATGGGTATTTTTTATATACACCCCTATATACTTATTAACCCTTAATAGGGAACACATGGGATGGGTGGCAGCATTGTAACCAAGCTGTGTGCTACAAAGTAAATACAAATACAAAGAAACTTGTTCTGCGCTCACTCCCATCACTACTGGGCCGGCAGCAAGGACCACAGTACACATCAGCCATTCTGGCAAAGATATCTCAACCCCTCTCTGTCTCATTAGAGATATCTTTGTCAGAAGCTCAAGGAAGCAGGCTGAAGGGTCAGTGAAGGACCCACTTAGGGGGTTCTGCCTTGACGTTGGCAGGCGGGCATTCCCTCCAATGGCCATTGGAGCAACTAAATGACCTCCATTTGTCTAAATATACATAGGGATTAAGGAGAGAGCGCAGGTAACTTTTTCTTTTCTTTGTTTTTTACTATATATTGGGGCTGATGTGTACTGTAGTCATTGCTGCCGGCCCAGTAGTGATGGGAGTGAGCGCAGGACTTCTCTTTTTGTATTTGTATTTACTTTGTATCACACAGCCTGGTTACAATGCTGCCGCCCATCCCATGTGTTCCCTATTAAGGGTTAATAAGTATATAGGGGTGTATATAAAAAATACCCCTCTCTGTCTCATAAGAGATATCTTTGCCAGAAGCTCAGGGAAGCAGGCTGAAGGGTCAGTGTTAGGACCCGCTTAGGGGGGTCTGCCTTGACGTCGGCAGGCAGGCATTCCTCCAATGGCCATTGGAGCAACTAAATGACCTCCGTTTATCTAAATATACATAGGGATTAAGGAGAGAGCGCAGGTAACTTTTTATTTTCTTTGTTTGTACTGTAGTCATTGCTGCCGGCCCAGTAGTGATGGGAGTGAGCGCAGGACTTCTCTTTTTGTATTTGTATTTACTTTGTATCACACAGCCTGGTTACAATGCTGCCGCCCATCCCATGTGTTCCCTATTAAGGGTTAATAAGTATATAGGGGTGTATATAAAAAATACCCCTCTCTGTCTCATTAGAGATATCTTTGCCAGAAGCTCAGGGAAGCAGGCTGAAGGGTCAGTGTTAGGGCCCGCTTAGGGGGGTCTGCCTTGACGTTGGCAGGCGGGCATTCCCTCCAATGGCAATTGGAGCAACTAAATGACCTCCATTTGTCTAAATATACATAAGGATTAAGGAGAGAGAGCAGGTAACATTTTCTTTTCTTTGTTTTTTACTATATATTGGGGCTGATGTGTACTGTAGTCATTGTTGCCGGCCCAGTAGTGATGGGAGTAAGCGCAGGACTTCTCTTTTTGTATTTGTATTTGTTACACTGCTGCCGCCCATCCCATGTGTTCCCTATTAAGGGTTAATAAGTATATAGGGGTGTATATAAAAAAATACCCCTCTCTGTCTCATAAGAGATATCTTTGCCAGAAGCTCAGGGAAGCAGGCTGAAGGGTCTCCCAGATCGGGGCTATCAGAGGATGTAACATTTGTGGGTTTTTTATGTGTTTTAAAGGTATTTGGGTTTTTTTGTAATATTGTATGTTTTCTGTGCCTCGAGATAATTGAGTTATTTCAGTTCCTGACTCAATTATTGCTCAAGCACAGGGGAGGAGTTTGGGCCTGGTAACTAGTCTCCTCTCGGTCCAGGAAAGGGATTAGCCCGGCCAACCCTACTGGTTGTCTCCACCAATCGCTGCTTCCTAGTATCCTGAAGTACTATAAGCACTGCAACAGACACCACAAGCACCGTAGCCCCTTAGCCGCCGCAGCTTGGCTGGGGTCTCGCTGTCCCCAACCCACCCTGGACCCAAGCCCAGGATCCAGCTTACAATGGGTGGTCCTCTCCTACTCCATAGAGTCTAGCAGGTATAGTTGTGTAGCCCTTATAAGAGCTAGGGATTATAGCCAGTATAGCAATCCGAGGCAAGTAAAGCTGGTTTAGCTGGTATAGCTGTTCCCTATAATCACGAGACAAGGCTCTGTGTTGAGGCTGAAGTGATCTGATTTTAATGTGACCACAACTGGCCTTTTATGACAGTCCCCATGCAAGAGGCACTCCCCCCTGGACCTGAGAGTAAATCACAGTAGAAACAAATACACATTCACATTGGCTCTCAGATCCAAGACACTTCCATACGAACTAGGTCAATCCCTCTCTGTACCTGGGAGATAATTGAGGCAAGTACTGTATTAACTCAATTATCTCCAGCCACAAAAAAAACACATTTTTACAAAAACCCCAAAATACCCACAAAACAAACAAAACCCCCCATCTGGGTGACCAATATATCAAAATATCACCTAGATCGGTTCAGAGGTTAAGGAATTTCCTGAAAGTCAAAGTTTGACCAACCGCACGCATGGTCCCATGACCAAAACAGTTCCATAGAATCGCGGCTAAGTGCTGCTGGGGGACCGACCAGGAACCGCAAAGTTTTCATGCTGAAAATAGTCCTAGGGCATTCACGGCTAAGTCTCCCTGAAGTCTATATGTGGTTTTGGTCCATGCGAATGGCCGCCAGGGAACTAACGTTCGGTTCTATGTGCACAAATGGAAAGTGCCGAACCAGGGGAACCAGGGGGAATAAAACATGGGTCTTTACAGTCACTGACCTGGCCCATACTCTTTTGACAGGAGGCTGGCAAGCAGGCCCCTCGAAAAGCCCGTGGCGGGGTTCTGCTCGCCACACAGGCCATCTGGCCAGATTAAAACATTCCAGCTTGTACTCCTAGAACTATGTGTCATCTGGTTACTGGGAGGGGAAAGGGCTAATCACTAATCACTGCTCCAGTATGGAGGATTCAACTAGGAAAGTCCTTGTAAGGACTAGAGTTCCCAGGACTGAGTGTCGTCCAGTGCCTGGGGGGTGGATAGAGTGAGTTCCCCATTCGGCTCCAGGAGGAAGCGGTTCTAGTGCGTGTTACAGGGAGAAAAGCGAGTCATCTTTCCTTTCTGTGCCTGGAGATAATTGAGTTATTTCAGTTCCTGATTCAATTATCTCTCAGACACAGGGGAGGACTGGTAACTAGTCCCCTCTCAGGTCCAGGAGAGAGGTTATCTTGTTTGTGTGGGAGTGTCAGCGGTGTGCTTAACTGTGTCTGAAATTGTGTAAAAGCAGGCCATCTGGCCAGATTAAAACATTTCAGCTTGTACTCCCACAACTATGTGTCGTATGGTTACAGGGAGGGGAAAGGGATAATCACTGTTCCAGCTTGTTCCAGCATGGAGGATTCAGCGGGGAAAGTCCTTGTAAGGACTGAGTGTCGTCCAGTCGCTGGTAGTGGATAGAGCTAGTTCCCTATTAGGTTCCAGGACCCCAGTCAAGCCACGGCGAATGGGGGCAGAAGCGCTGAGGGTTTTATCCCTGTTCCAGCTAGGAAGCGGTCCAGTTAGGAACAGAGAGCTCAGTTACAGCCTACATTTCTAGTTCACAGTTCAATAAAGAATATAATACTGGAAGAATGGCAAAAATTGAAAAGAAAGTTATTTAAAAAAATAAAAAGGCTTACAGAATTTATCCAGTCTCTCCTGATGAGTGTAAATGCTGGAATTCTATACCTATAATTGATGCTGTAATTATTCGCATGGCTAAACACACTACACTACCTATAGACTCCATAGCCTATCTCAGGGAACCTATGGAGAAAAGAATGGAGGCAGACCAAAATAAAGCCTATTTAGCATTAGGTTCTGCCCTCCATCCTTCAATTGTTCTAACCACCCTTTCCAGATCTCTCAAGGTATGAATTAATAACATGGAGGATGATATTCCTAGTGGAGTCAGAAGGGAAAATCTCTTGGAAAACCTTAAGGATTCCAGAATGGCTGTAGAATTTTTCTCAGAAGGAGGAACTACCAACCCATATTATCATCGTCAACAAAGTCTTCAAGAGGAAGAGGAATGCGCACATCTTTAAAAGCCTTATGAAGGTACGCAGGTCCAAGGGGTCATTGGAGGAAGACTATGTTTCTTTTACCCCCAACTGGACTAAGACTATTTCCGACAAGTGGGTTTGCTCCATCATACAAGCAGGAATTCTCAAAGTTTCCTACCTCATATATGTTTGTAACATCAAAGGTCTCATCTCCCGTAAAGCAAAAAGCTATGCTTCAGATCCTATCAGAGGGTAATAGAAGGAGTCCCTCCAAAAGACAACTTCTTAGAAAGATACTCAAGAGTATTCCTGGCTCCAAAAACAAAAAAACTATTGGAGACTTATTATAGATCTCAAGGATATAAATCTGGAACTCCAGGATTTATCTTTTAAAATTGAATCAATTTCTTCCATTAGTCGATAAATCAAGGATATTGGCTTACCTCTATAGACCTAAGGGATGCCTATTATCAGATTCCAGTTCATCCTCATCACTTCAAGTTCCTGAGATTCTTCATATTAGGCAAACATCTCCAATTCAGAGGTCCCCCATTTGGTCTATGCTTAGCTTCCAGAACATTTTCAAAAGTCCTGGTAACATAAGAACTCATAGGCTGAGAATTTTTCATTACTTAAATGACATCCTGATTATAGTAGCCTCCTTCGACAGATTCGTGATACACACAAACAGGGCCCTGCAGTGTCTGAGAAACCATGGATGGATGGTAAATTAAGAGAAGCGTTATCTGGAACCATCTCACCAGATCATTTATCTTGGGGCGAGATAGACACAAAGGCCTCAGTAAAAATTTCCACAGACAGAAGTTCTCAGATTCAGGAGAAAGCTCGGATGATTCTGAAAAAGAGTTCAACATCCGCAAGAGACTATATGAGTCTCCTAGGGTCTCTTACGTCCACCATAGGCATGGTAAAATGGGCCCAGTGGCACTTAAGATCTATCTAAATGCATTTCCTCCTCCAGTTCAATATTCTCCAGAACAATTGGGATCAAGAAATTGCGTTCCACTAAAGGTGAAGTACCGACTAAAGTGGTGTTTATGGCTTCACAATCTCCAGAGAGGCTTTCCTTTAGAAGAACCAGACTGGCTCACATTCATGATGGATGCCAGCTTCAAATGTTGGGGAACCTATCTCAACTCAACCTGGACTCAACGGAAATGGTCTCTACATGAGAAGAAGCTTCATTCCAACCTAGTAGAATTGATAACTATTTACAAGGCTCTGAAAGCTTTTCTTCCATTATTACATCACAAGTGGGTGTTGATTCACACAGACAACAGGGCAGTGGCTGCATATGTCAATCATCAGGGTGGCACCAGAAGCAAGCGTCTTCTTTCTGCAATGACACCCCTGATGAATCTTTCTCAGAAGCATCTCATGGGGCTAAAGGCACTATACATTCCAGCAGTAGACAACACCTTAGTGGACTATCTGAGCAGGGAAACCATTCATCCAGGAGAATGGAGTTTTCACCCAGACGTTTTCAAGATGATTACAAGAAGGTGGGCCATACCCCAAATCGACCTCATGGCGAACAGGAGGAATGCTCAAGTAAGGGAATCTTACTCTCTGATTCCAGACCATCTATCAACAGGACAAGACGCTCTATCACAACCATGGAACTTCGATCTGGAGTATGTGTATCCTCCCCTACCTATCATACCTCACCTGTTGAAGAAAATTGGCAAATAAAAGAAACAGATCATTGCCATAATTCCCATTTGGCCAGGAAGACCTTGAGCTTTTGCTCAAGATGGCCATAACCCAGCTTGGAAACTACCTCTCAGGGCAGATCAAGGCCCTGTTCTTCATCCGAACCCATCTCAATGGAATCTGGGAGCTTGGCTCTTGAACGGACAACTTTATTAAACCAAGGCCTTTCAAATCAAGTGGTGGAAACTCTTAAGTCTCTGAAAAGATCTACTTCTTCCTGCTATTATAGAATATGGGAAACATTCAAAGTATGGGCAGGCTCTAAAGAGTTTGACCATCTCAATCCATCTCATATTCAAATTCTGGATTTCCTACAGTCAGGTCTAGATAAAGGACTAGGTTTCAGCACTCTGAAAGTCCAATGCTCAGCATTATTGGCTCTTCACAATAAATCCTGGACAACTCATCCACTTATTGCAAGATTTTTCAAAGCAGCAGTGAGGATTATTTCTCCGTCAAGAAATTCCTCTCCTCCTTGGGATCCTCCATTAGTCCTACAATTTTTAACAGAACCTCCATATGTTCCTCTTTCACAGATTTCTGTACAACTCCTTACCTATAAAACAGTCATTTTGGTGGCCATTACTACAGCTAAACACATGTGTGAACTTCAGGCTTTCTCATCATTAGACTTACCTTTATTTTCCACGATCGAGTAGTTCTCAGGCCTATGCAGAAATTTCTGCCAAAAGTTGTATCCAATTTCCATTTTGGACAAGAAACAGTGAAACCATCCTTCATTACCAATCCTCATTCTCAAGAAGAAATAAAACTCCATGAACTAGATATTCAACAATATTTAATCTAGTACCTGGAGAACACTAAAGAATTTAGGAAATCAGAGAAACTGTTCATACTACCCTTCAGATCAAAGATAGGAGAAGCAGCCTCTTCGTCATCCCTCAGACGTTGGATTACGGCAATCATAGCAGATGCATACTGGAAGAATAACATACCTCCACCAGACAAGATTATAGCCCATTCTACTAGATCTCTATCCTTGACTTGGGCAAATTGGGCAGGGATCCAAGGATAAATCTGACTGCCATTCTTGGGTCAAGAAGGAGTTTATTTTTTCCTAGTTTGCAAAATTGGAAGTGCTTCAAACTGGGGTGTTTTGCTTTCTTTTGGATCAACAGGAAAAAACAAACATGAGGAAGGCTGAATTTGATGGACGCAAGTCTTTTTTCAGCTATGTAACTATGTAACTATGTCTTTTCAGTTATGTAACTATATCTGCAGGGCAGCCACATGGTCTTCTCCAATGACATTTATTAAACATTATAAACTGGATCTGGATTCCTCATCAACTTCTTTTGGAAGGGGTGTTTTGTTTGCCGTTCACAAGCTCAAATAAATTCACTACATTGGTGTTGAAATCTTGGTTTTAATGGTTGTAGTTTATCCCCCTTATTATTTTGTTAAGCTTAGGTATTATCCAAAAGGGATACTGCCATGATTGGCCAGGAATAGGAAAAATGTAAACCATACTTACCGTAATTTTCTTTTCCTGGCTATTATTCATGGCAGCATCAGACTCCCTCCCGAAATTAGCTTGATAATTGACTGGTGTGTGAAGGGAGGAGGGACCCTTTATACACTTGGTCTCATTTGAATTCTAGTTCTGGTCCTGAGGGCAGAGCTACCCATAAGTGATGTTGCCATAAATAATAGCCAGGAAAAGAAAATTACAGTAAGTATGGTTTAAATTTTCCTTACTCTATATTATATGTTGTACTGCTATTCCATTTTTGTCCTCTGTTGGTCACTTCTCGCTTGATCTGTGAAAAGCAATCAACATTTAGAGGCTGTCCTAACGACCAATCATCTTTTTTTTGGTGCCACAGAAGGAACTCCAATTCCCAAACAAACAAACTGTTCATCCATTTGGCGTTCATGATTTGGCCATATGGTGATTTGGAGTTGCGGAATTCTCACCAATTGCTGATCCCCCAAAGTTTTGACAAATTATAGTTCATTCCAAACCAAATGCACAAGTCCAAACACACATTTTATTTGCAGTACACATATTTCTGCATACATGATAGGAATATTTAAATATAAGAAAATAAGACGTTTTAGTAAATTTATTTTCAGTTTATCCTGAAAAAGAAACATTATTACAAACGATCAAAAGCTAGAAATTGAGAAGGAAAGGTTATATTTTCAACAATGTTCTTAGGAGGTTTTTTTATTTCTCTTTGCTATAAGCACCAAGGCTTGCTCTTTAGAAAATAGGTAAAATCCGATATGTAAAGCATGTGTCATAAGTGGCCCTGGAGTGCCAACTCATATAATTAGTGATGTCGCGAACATAAAATTTTCGGTTCGCAAACGCGAACTTCCGCAAATGTTCGCGAACCGGGCGAACCGCCATAGACTTCAATGGGCAGGCGAATTTTAAAACCCACAGGGACTCTTTCTGGCCACAATAGTGATGGAAAGGTTGTTTCAAGGGGACTAACACCTGGACTGTGGCATGCCGGAGCGGGATCCATGGCAAAACTCCCATGGAAAATTACACAGTTGATGCAGAGTCTGGTTTTAATCCATAAAGGGCATAAATCACCTAACATTCCTAAATCACAATGGATATGGATTGACACCTGACATATGACATATTGACACCTTGACATATGGATTGACACCTGTCCTCAGAGACCCTGATACACACTGACACAGAGCAGAATAGGGACTGTTCCCCCTACATAGGGTCACTTGGCAGATATGTATTGACACCTGTCCTCAGAGACACTGATACACACTGACACAGAGCAGAATAGGGACTGTTCCTCCTACATAGGGTCACTTGGCAGATATGGATTGACACTGTCCTCAGAGACCCTGATACACACTGATACAGAGCAGAATAGGGAATATTCACTAAATGCCAAACATTGTTATACAGGGAAATATTCAGTAAATAAGGATAAGGGGGGGACCTACTGTCCTCCCCCCCGGCCCCCACCACTGCGCAGTGGGTGGGGGCCATAAATCACAATCGGGGGAACTACTTTCCTCCCGCCCACCCCCACCCGTGAGCGGTGGGTGGGGGCCATAAAAATAATGAGGGGGGACCTACTGTATGATGTTGTATCGATCAGGTAGTGTAAGGGTTACACCCGCTTCACAGTGACAGACCAAACTCCCCATTTAACACACCGCAAACAACCGCAAACAGTCCATTTGCACAACCGCAAACTCCCCATTTGCACAAGGTTGGATACCAAGCTAGTCATGTCCCGTTCCTTGTCCTCACTGATGTCATTGAAGGTCTCTTCCTCCACCAAGCCACATACAACACCAAGGGTCCCCGAAAGGTGACAACAAGCCCCCTGGGACGCCTGCTGTGTTTGGTCTTCCACCTCCTCAAAGACATCTTCCTCCTCTGACTCCTCTTCTTCAGACTCCTCTCTCTGTGCTGCCTCTCTCTGCGTTATTATAAGGTGTGTTAAGTAGTACTATTCTTATCAGTTTAATCCCTGTTACGAGTAGAGGACTATTTCCTTGTTTCGCCAAACCCCTTCAAAGGTGGAAAAAGCGGTACGAGTGGAGGAACAAGGAAATGTGGTCAGGTGGTGGTGCCAGCCCCACCGAGGGCTTGTACCCAGGTATGCTAATAAACTGAAAAAAGAAAAAATTTGCCAAGAAGGAGATCTAAAACTGGCATAGGAAAAGGTTAGACAACTATAATAAAGTGATAACTACAAATCCTAGTGAGCATAGGTGTATAATAGAGGGAGAAAGGGAAAGCAGAGTAATGCTTCCTAATACCGTGGTTAGTACCCTTTGTTAAAGTAAATTGAGTAATGGATAAAAGTCTTTAATGTATCATTTATAAATAACAAAGGGATACTATACTCATTCCCCTATAGTGGCTAATTGTGTAATAATGGTAATACTATTACCTATTATATAATATTGCCAGGGGCAAGGAAATTCCCTCTAAATAGATGGGTATAGGCAGAGAGTATGGAGACCGGAGTGATGCTGTCATAAAAAGTGTCAATAAGGTGATATAAAGTTAAATGTATCACAGACACACAGCCACCCTTTCTTAGTTTCCAGAAATGCTGGATAGATAGAAGGGCTATAAAGACTCAGAGAGGTCTAAGAAGAATCCTCTAAACTAGCCCTAATCTTCTTAAACACCTTCCAGGGTGTTCTAAGCTAAAGCTCAATCTAAACGTTTAGATGACTGCCTGAATTCCCATCACAGATGCTGGCTAGGAATAACACTGTGCAAGACAAAGAGTGGATCTAAGTGCCCATAGTGCAGTAAAGTGTCCCTAGTGAAGTGAAAAAGAGAATAACGAGCTGGCGCCCAAGAGAATAATGAGCTAGCACCCTATCAGGGGACGTATATGTGGCATCGATTTTAAGAACCAGGAGATGGAAAAAGATGCTTGGTCGGTCCTCCTACTTCAAATTTGGGGCACTGCGCGTGCAATCTAATGTGCCACCAGATAGGAGTGGTGTGTTAAGTAGTACTATTCCTAACAGTTTAATCCCTGTTATGTGCTTTTTTTTTGTTTGGTTTTTGAAGCCACAGTGCAGCACCAGAGGCCCGAAAAATTAGGCATGTACACATGCCTGAAAAATTAGGTATTTTTGCAGCCGCTGCTGTAGCAGCGGGCAGAAAAATTGATGTTTGTTTCCCAGGCAGAAAGTGCCCTAAAACATTGCGGCTTGAACCCTAGTTGGTGGCGGATAAGTCACGCAAGTCAACCGGCATTCAGAGCTAAAATACAGCAGCGTGTGGACCATTTTTAGCCCAAGGCAGCTCATCTCATCAGGCCTTTTTTAGTCGAATGTATCGCCCACTGTCAGTCCCTTCGGGATCTATACCTCATTCATCTTAATAAAGGTGAGGTAATCTAGACTTTTTTGACCTAGGCGACTACTCTTCTCAGTGACAATACCTCCTGCTGCACTGAAGGTCCTATCTGACAGGACACTTGAAGCGGGGCAGGCCAGAAGTTCTATCGCAAATTAGGATAGCTCAGGCCACAGGTCAAGCCTGCACACCCAGTAGTGAAGGGGCTCATCGCTCCTCAGAGTGTCGATACCTGCAGTTAAGGCGAGGTAGTCTGCTACCTGTCGGTCGAGTCGTTCTCTGAGGGTGGATCCTGAAGGGCTGTGGCGATGCATAGGACTTAAAAAGCTTGCATGTCCTCCATCAACAACACGTCTGTAAAGCGTCCTGTCCTTGCCGGCGTGGTCGTGTGGGGAGGAGGATTACTTTCACCTCTTCCCCTGTTAGATTCCCGTTGTGCTGTGACATCACCCTTATACGCTGTGTAAAGCATACTTTTTAATTTATTTTGCAAATGCTGCATCCTTTCCGACTTGTTGTAATTCGGTAACATTTCCGCCACTTTCTGCTTATACCGGGGGGTCTAGTAGAGTGGACACCCAGTACAGGTCATTCTCCTTCAGCCTTTTTATATGAGGGTCCCTCAACAGGCACGACAGCATGAAAGACCCCATTTGCACAAGGTTGGATGCCGAGCTACTCATTTCCCGTTCCTCCTCCTCAGTGATCTCAATGAAGGTATGTTCTTCCCCCCAGCCACGTACAACACCACGGGTACCAGATAGGTGACAACGAGCACCCTGGGATGCCTGTTGTGGTTGGTCTTCCTCCTCCTCCTTAAAGCCACATTCCTCCTCTGACTCCTCTTCCTCACAATCCTCTTCCAGCATTGCCGCAGGTCCAGCAAGCGATGCTGATAAGGCTGTTTCTGGTGGTGATGGTGACCACAACTCTTCCTCTTCCTCTTCACACTCATCTACGGCCTGATCCAGCACTCTTTGCAGGGCACGCTCCAGGAAGAAAACAAATGGTATGATGTCGCTGATGGTGCCTTCGGTGCGACTGGCTAGGTTAGTCACCTCCTCAAAAGGACGCATGAGCCTACAGGCATCGCGCATGAGCGTCCAGTAACGTGTCAAAAAAATTCCCAGCTCCCCTGTCCTAGCACCCCGGTCATACAAATATTCATTAATGGCTTTTTCTTGTTGGAGCAGGCGGTCGAACATTAGGAGTGTTGAATTCCAACGTGTCAGGCTGTCGCAAATCAAGCGCCTCACTGGCATGTTGTTCCGCCGCTGGATATCTACAAAGTGCGCCATGGCCGTGTAGGAACGCCTGAAATGGCCACACACCTTCCTGGCCTGCTTCAGGACGTCCTGTAAGCCTGTGTACTTATGCAAAAAGCGTTGTACGATCAGATTACACACATGTGCCATGCACGGCACATGTGTCAACTTGCCCAACTTCAATGCCGCCAACAAATTTGTTCCGTTGTCACAAACCACTTTGCCGATCTCCAGTTGCTGCAGAGTCAGCCACTTTTCCACCTATGCGTTCAGGGCGGACAGGAGTGCTTGTCCGGTGTGACTCTCTGCTTTCGAGCAAGTCAAACCCAAGACGCCGTGACACTGCTGTATCCGGGATGTGGAATAGTACCTGGGGATCTGGGGGGGTGCCGTTGATGTGGAGCAAGATGCAGCAGCAGAAGAGGACTCAGCCGAGGAGGTTATGGAAGAGGATGGAATAGGAGGAGTAGAGGAGGTGGCAGCAGGCCTGCCTGCAAGTCGTGGCGGTGTCACCAACTCCTCTGCAGAGCCACGCATTCCATGCTTGGCAGCCGTCAGCAGGTTTACCCAATGCGCAGTGTAGGTGATATACATGCCCTCACCATGCTTTGCAGACCAGGTATCAGTGGTCAGATGGACCCTTGACCCAACACTGTGTGCCAGACATGCCATTACTTCCTTTTGCACAATCGAGTACAGGTTGGGGATTGCCTTTTGTGAAAAGAAATTTCGTCCGGGTACCTTCCACTGCGGTGTCCCAATAGCTACAAATTTTTTAAACGCCTCAGACTCCACCAGCTTGTATGGTAAAAGCTGGCGTGCTAATAGTTCAGACAAGTCAGCTGTCAGACGCCGGGCAAGGGGGTGACTTTCTGACATTGGCTTCTTACGCTCAAACATGTCCTTGACAGACACCTGACTGTGGGCAGATGAGCGGGAACTGCTCAAGGCGAGAGACGGAGTGGCGGATGGTTGAGAGGGGGCAAGGAGGACAGCAGTGGTTGATGTGGCTGAAGATGCTGGACCAGGAGGAGGATGGCGGTTTTGAGTTTGTGTGCTGCTTGTACTCATGTGTTGATCCCATAGGCGTTTGTGATGTGCGATCATGTGCCTACGCAAAGCAGTTGTACCTAGGTGGGTGTTGGACTTCCCATGACTCAGTTTATTTTGGCACAGGTTGCAAATGGCTTCGCTGTTGTCAGAGGCAGACACACAAAAAAAATTCCACACTGCTGAGCTGTGCAATGACGGCATTCTGGTGGTGGACACAGCATGCGTTGATTGGCGTGCTGTCGGGCTGACCCCGGGTGCCGATGCATGCTGTCTGACTGTGCCACTAGCTCCTTGCGACGACCTCCCCCTGCTTCCAACTCGTCTCCTCCTCCTCTCTATCTCCCCATCTGAACTTTCGCCCTGTTCTTCTTCTTGCCGAGCGGGCACCCACGTGACATCCATGGACGCATCGTCATCATCAACCGCTTCACTTGTATCTGACAACTCAGCAAAGGAAGCAGCAGCGGGTACAACATCATCATCATCACACCATACGTCCATGTGTGTAATGCTGCCTGACTGAGACATATCCCTGTTATCTACATCCTCTGGCAATAATGGTTGCGCATCACTAATTTCTTCAAACGGATGTGTAAATAACTCCTCTGACAGATAAAGTGAAGTGGCTGTGTTACTAGTTTTGGTGGTGGCGGCAGGCGGGTGAGTGGTATCTTGAGAGGTGCCCGAAGCTAAGCTGGAGGAGGATGGTGCGTCAAGGTTCCGAGCGGAAGCTGTAGAAGATTGGGTGTCCTGTGTTAGCCAGTCAACTATGTCCTCAGAACTTTTCAATTTCAGGGTACGTGGCCTCTGAAAACTGGGCATTATTCTAGGGCAAAAGGGAATCACAGTGTTGTAGAATTATTAGGCCTCATATAAAAATTGTCATTAGGCCTCATGAAATTGTCTTAAAGAATGCTTTGTGCTTTGTTAGAAGAAAGTATGCGTCAGCGGAACCTTAGATTCCTGTTAAATGAAACATTGTAACAGCTAGCCTACATGTTAGTCTTAATAAAATGTGAAGTCACTAAAAAGCCTTGAAAACTAACCTTGAAACTAGACAGAAAAAGGAGACCCTTGAAACAAGGGGATCCTGAGAAGCAGCTTTGGACACGGAAAGGGCACTTGAATGCCTGGTAACAGGAAAGAGAGAGAGAGTAGTAGGAGAGAAAGCAGGTAAAAAAATAATAACCTATGCGATACCCCCAACTTCCCTAATATACCATACTTATACAGAGTAGTAATAAGTAGCCCAACACAGGGACTATAAGGAGGTAACAGACGAAAAAAACCCCAAAAACCTCTCCAATAGCTGCCTAATATAGTATAGCCTGTGGAAACATCCACCTGGACTAAGGCAAGCTAGCTAAATACCTGATACCACTAGCAAACTAAAGGGTCACCTAATGAAAAACTACTAAAGTGCTACCTAAATAAAGTGTAAAGCAAACATAAGAAAAAAATAAAGTGAAGGAAATGCTCGACGCGCGTTTCAGCGTGAATACACGCCGTCGTCAGGAGCCAGTCAACCACTGTGTGTTCACAAGCTTCTTAAATACCTGACATATCATGACCAAACAGCCTACAGCTGATCGGAGCAAATTAGAGGGGCGTGTGTATGGATGCCGTTCTGTCCCACCTCCTATACCGCGTCATAGCCAGCTAGTGGCTGTACATTGGTGGTTATGTGGGTCAATCAAAGTTGATCCCACGAAGAGTCCGCCTCTCCTTGCTGCAGCACACACTCGGCGGCGGTCATAGGTTAATCGACACGTCCGTCAAGTGTGGGCAAAAGAGGAGGAGGGATGCAATTACTGGCGAGCTGCTCGCCATGTATCCTCTAGCACTGGGCTGTCCGAATGAGTGAGAGTGTAAAGCCCCGTCTGGAGGGAGGGGCTTAATGTCACTCACTATGGACCGGTCAGTGGGAACTACTCACCAAAGTAGCATATCGCATATACACCTTGAAAGGTGTTTAGCAGAGGCTAATATGTAGTTGGTGGATCACATACCAGTGCCCAGGGATAGAAGGTGAAATAATTTCGGCATGTTCCCCAAAACTGAAGATAATAAAACAAACGCTGCAGACCCAATTCTATAGCTCCACTGTCCAAAGGAGTTATGTTAATGCATATTAAGGATTAATAAAACAACCCCATATGCTGCAAACATAGGACTGAAGAAAAAAGAGGCTATGAGTTAGACTGCGTTAAATTGCGATCCCAATTTAAAGGGGTAGTCAGTAAAATTGCTGTTTAGTCAGGTAAGGCTAATGATTACACACAGTGTTGTTCAAAGGAACAAAGGACAAAAAACAAAAAAACTTTATTATTTACATATATACACCATTGCACGGTCAGCAATTTAAAAATTAAAAATAGTCAAAAAACCTTGAAACTAACAGTGCCAAACTACTCAAACTGACTGCCAAAAGAACCCCTCCCATCTAGTGAGCACCTCATGGTAACAAGATGGCGCTTGCATCGTGTGCCCACTCCCGTGTCCAGGATGTCACCACCTCTTGATGGGAGGGCATTTAACTAACCACTTAACACCTAAACCAATTAATAATGTTTACTTGTTGTTATCTTGAATTCTTTAGTGATGTAATAATGCCTTTATAAGGGTCTGCGCACCCATTTTCTGTGCTCTTGCCATTAAATTTCCTGAAGTTCTTTCATTAACCTGAACCCTGTGTCTCAGTGTGAATTTACTTCTGCGTGCACGCAACTTTATTATTTCTAATTTGGACAGGAACAGATAGTCATTCAAACTTATTGGTTTGCATAAAATAATCTACTACAACAGCACCACGACCACGACGGCCCCTGCGGGGTGGCCTGCCTCTGCCTGTCATTTTTTGGGGGGATTAGTGGTACTATGCGTGCAAGCTACTGTGAGACCAGATATGAATGGCAATGTGCACTGGCAGAGGTTGGCAGAGTACACGCTGTAGGCCTGACACACACTTATGAAGGACACTGACTGCTATTATACTACAGTCAAAAACGTTTTTTTGTTTTTAAATGCAAGCTATTGTGACACCAGATATGAGTGGCACTGTGCACTGGCAGAGGTTGGCAGAGTACACGCTGTAGGCCTGACACCCATTTTCAGACCACTAACTACTATTCAATCTATAACAGTGAAAAAAGTTTTTTTGTTTTTAAATGCAAGCTACTGTGACACCAGATATGAGTGGCACTGTGCACTGGCAGTGGTTGGCAGAGTACACGCTGTAGGCCTGACACACACTTATGAAGGACACTGACTGCTATTATACTACAGTCAAAAAGTTTTTTGTTTTTAAATGCAAGCTATTGTGACACCAGATATGAGTGGCACTGTGCACTGTCAGAGGTTGGCAGATTACACGCTGTAGGCCTGACACCCGTTTGCAGACAACTAACTGCTAATCAATCTATAACAGTGAAAAAACATTTTTTGTTTTTAAATGCACGCTATTGTGACACCAGATATGAGTGGCACTGTGCACTGGCAGAGGTTGGCAGAGTAGACGCTGTAGGCCTGACACACACGCTTGAAGACAACTAACTGCTATTCAATCTATTACAGTGAAAAAAATGTTTTTATTTTTAAATGCAAGTTATTGTGACACCAGATATGAGTGGTGGCACTGGGCAAGTGGGCACAGTATCCACTGTGAGCCTGACACAGAAGCTGGCAGGCAGGCAACTGCAATTAGATTACACAGGAAAAAAAAAGCAGAATGATGTTCTAGCCCTAAAAAGGGCTTTTTGGGGTGCTGTCCTTACAGCAGAGATCAGATGAGTCCTTCAGGACTGTAGTGGACACTGAATACACTAGCCTAGCTATCCATTTCCCTATCAAATCAGCAGCAGCTACAGTTTCCCTCCTCTCACTAAGAATGCAGCTTCAGAATGAATCTAAAATGGATGCTGTACAGGAGGTGGGAGGGTCTGGAAGGGAGGGTCTGCTGCCGATTGGCTGGAATGTGTCTGCTGACTGTGAGGCACAGGGTCAAAGTTTACTCAATGATGATGAATAGGGGGCGGATCGAACCGCGCATATGTTCGCCTGCCGTGGTGAACGCGAACACGCTATGTTCGCCAGGAACTATTCGCCAGCGAACCGTTCGGTACATCACTACATATAATATAATGCATATAAATAGGCCACTCAAGTGATTAATACAAAAAGAATATTGTGCATCACTTGACACATTAAACCTTCCGTATTCCAATGTCTAGATGATACATTACAAAAATGAATATATTTTTTTAAAGCAGCTAATGACAGCTGATATCTTTATTTATATCGTTAATATTAAAATCAATCTATTTAATGAATTGTATCTGATCTGTGCCAGAGCTACTTCACCAGTAATACAACAGAGCCTCTACATAGGTAATGAGAGTTTCACTCTAGGACTGTTTTATGTAATTATGAAGTCTGTGGTTGATTAGTTTAATCAAGTTCATCAGAATGGACAGTGTGTTTCATCTCATTGTCTCCCAAAGCTCTCTCGGCACCGTGCTACCTTGGCTATTAACAAGAAGAAGAATTTATGGCCTCATTAGTCTTGTGCCTGGGTTCACTTAGGACAAATTGGTGCTTAGAAATATAATAATATAATTCACTGTAGATTCCTTATGAAAGCTTTAATCCTCTTAGAACTTAAAAAAAATATTGAAAATAGGATTGTAGAAATTAAGTAGAAATTAAACTAATTATGCATATATTGACGTATATTAAGGTAGAACCTATATTAACTAGATATGCCCTAAATGTATTAATTTTATCATATTTTTTTCATGTTATTTTTTCATGGATAATTAGTTTAATTTTCTTTTTCATTATAATTTTAAATTTACATTGAATTGTATCCTAATCATATTTGCATAGATTGACTACTTTCTTATTTCACGGTTAAAATGTTAGCTATATGCAGCTATTTCCTTTCATAATACATACACTTTGATTTCTCCTGTTATATTACCAAAACTGAACAAATATTTTATTTATTTTCAGAGAATGTGTGAAGTATTTATTTTTTTAGGGCGCCTAGCAACTAAATCATTAAAAACATCATAAACAACCTGTTCCTCTTACAGTCCCTTAAAATCCCTCTTTTCAGCATAGTCTGTGGACTTCCATAGTAACTGTCATTACTCTCTTAGCTGAATAAGAGAGGCCATTTCCCACTTCACTCTCACCTTCCAATTCTGCTACTCTTCCACTCTGTCGCTTGGTTCCATTCTATTGTGTTTTATACCCCACCTAATTTAGACTGTAAGCTTGTTTGAGCAGGCTCCTGATCAACCTATTGTTCCTGTAACATTCTGTAATTGTCTCATTTATTATAAAATTTCCCCCTTTTTCTTAATAATATTGTAAAGCGCTGCAGAATAAGTTGGCCCTATATAAATGATGTTAATAATAATTATGTACCTACATTTTCTCTTTCTTATAATGGTATATTACCTTTTTGAAGCAGGTATGTAGTGCCATAAAGGTAACTACAAATATCTGCATATTAATATTTCAAAACCTTTAGATAACAATATATGTAAATTAAACTACTCCATCCAAATGAGTAGAGTCTGACTTCATATATTAAAATTATTACAAAACACTACATATATTCATCCTTAGTGGAAACTACCCAAGCTAAACAATTTAACAAATAAGAAAATGTATTAAAAAATGTTTTATATATATTTCAAATATGCACTCCTTAATCAAACCCTTTAGAGTCTCTTCCTTGTGAGTATTTTACATTAATAAAAATATATTTTCACAATATGGTGCACATATACCCAGTGGTCTCTTTTTCTAGTCTCACAAAACCTTTTTTGGATGTTTTTTGTTTTTTTTATTTTTTATTATATATGTCATACATAGCAATTCTGAGTGAAACACAGTGTTATGTGTTTCCATGAGCAAAGGTAACCGTTCTGCTACAAAAGACAATCCTGAGTAATTTTAAGAGCATTTGCATTAATTAATGATTTCTAGTGAACATATATCTAATGGCAAGTCTTGAAGCCCTGAGATACATTTTACCTCTTGAATATTGCTTTAGGCTCAGATAAATGAATTAGTCCGTCACACATGATCACTGATGTCAAGAACTTGTCTATGAATTCTTTTTTGAGGTTTATTGTGGTCAGTAGTGTCTGTGCAAAGAGTACTTGTATTAGTACTTGAAAATCTCCATGGTTCAGCGGTCATTGTAACCATAATAGATCCTTGAACCTTCATAGGGTCAGGCATCAAAGCAATGGCATGCTCCAAAATATCTGTCATCATTATGCATTAGGATATAACACTCACAACACACACTTTATGTGTGTGAAATGTAAATAAAACACAATTATGTTTGAAAATATGTTCCTTTTTCACATTTTTTCAATTGAGTGTAAAGCTTACATCAATGCTGCTTTCATATTTGTTCTTTGCACTGGTATAGAATATTGAAACCCAGATCTAGGGATTTGGGCATTTGGAATACAATTAGTGTGTATAAAAAGCACTTTAAAAAACAAATAATTATTAAATATCTCTAAAGTCAATTTTTTTGCCGCTAACCACTACCGTGTGTAAACCTTACAACACTAAAAACCATGCAAAACAGTGGTATTGTAGTATAGCGCTTAAAACATTAAAAAGACAAGTCCATCAGCATACAAAAAGAAGTGCAAAATTATGTTAATACAGTATCAGCTAACCGTGTGATAGAAACAACTTTATATGTATCCTTGATAAATAAATCCAAAATGGTGTAGATATATATTATACGTAACTATTAAAGTGCTTAGTGTATATTTAACAAGATTCTTGTGCAAGACAGCAAATATCATTTTCAGACTTTCCAAACGTGATTAAGGTGCCAATCATCAATAAAATGTTAGTGTCAGTTTCCGGACTTAGAGATACTTAGCAGCAGCTTACAATCCTCTGTATGGAGAGTACCTCGAAATTACAAAAAGCAGAAAAGACAGAATAATAGTGAAGACTGTTTACAGAAATGTATGGAATGTCCCCAAATCGAACCCTTTGAACCTCCACTCACATTACTAGAGCCTCACGCTTGGTTTTAGTTTATGTGCCTCGGAGTCTCTCTTATGGGGAGACTCCTTCCCTCTGTGGTATGTTGCTCACAGTCTCCAGGGATAAGACAGATGGAAACAACCTCCAAGAATAGAACAGATTATTATTATTATTATGATATTTATAGAGCGCCGTCAAATTCTGCAGCGCTTTACAATGGGTGGACGAACAGACATGTAGTTGTAACCAGACAAGTTGGACACACAGGAACAGAGGGGTTGAGGGCCCTGCTCAATGAGCTTACATGCTAGAGGGAGTGGGGTAAAATGACACAAATGGTAAGGATAGTATTAGACTAGTGACAGTTGCAGAAGAGGAATCAGTTGGGAGCTATTAACAGTTTAATTGATACGCTTTTATGAAGAAGTGGGTTTTTAACGATTTTTTGAAGGAGTGGAGACTGGGTGAGTTTCTAACGGAGGAGGGAAGCGAGTTCCACAGGAACGGTGCAGCCCTCGAGAAATCTTGAAGGCGAGCATCAGAGGAGTATGGACAGAAGATAGACGTAAGTCTTCAGCAGATCGTAAGGGCCTTGACGAGACATACTTGTGTATAAGGGAGGATAGATAGGTGGGAGCAGCATTATATAGAGATTTGAAAGCAAGAACCAGAATTTTAAATTGAGCTCTATATTTTATAGGAAGCCAATGCAGGTCCTGACAGAAGGGTGAGGCATGGGAGGTGCGGGCGGACAGGAAGATGAGCCTCGCCGCCGCATTCATTATGGACTGTAATGGTGCAAGTTGGGAGCATGTAAGACCACTGAGAAGCGGATTACAGTAGTCAAGGCGAGAAAGGACAGTAGAATGGACCAACACCTTAGTCGCATCTGGCGATATGACAGGATTTGGCGATAGATTGAACATGAGGCTTGAAGGAGAGGTCGGAGTCAAAGAGAACACCTAGGCAGCGAGCCTGCGTTGTGGAGCTGATGGTAGCACCGTTGACTTGGAGGGAGACAGACACAGGAGTAACAACACTTGAGGGAGGAAAGACCAGAATTTCAGTTTTGGTCAAGTTTAGTTTAAGGAAGTGGGCAGCCATCCAGTTAGAAACAGCAGAGAGGCAGTCAGAGACACTAGTCAAGAGGGACGGGGAGAGATCAGGAGAGGACAGGTAGATTTGCGTGTCATCTGCATAGAAATTATATTGGAAGCCAAAGGAGCTAATGAGTTTACCAAGGGAGGCAGTATAGATGGAGAACAGTAGGGGACCAAGGACTGAACCTTGGGGGACACCAACAGAGAGGAGTTGGGGAGAAGAAGCAGATCCAGAGAAACACTGAAAGAGCGCTGGGAGAGGTAGGAGGAGCACCAGGAGAGAGCAATATCTTGTAGACCGATATTGCGGAGGATGAGAAGAAGCTGTTGATGACCAACAGTGTCAAAAGCCGCAGACAGTTCAAGGAGAATTAGGATAGAGTAGTGACCACGAGATTTTGCAGCGAGTAGATCATTGGATACTGTGGTCAGTGCCGTTTCCACAGAGTGCTTAGCGCGGAAACCAGACTGAAGCAGGTCTAGCAGAGAGTTGGACTCGAGGAAGTCTGTCAATCTCGCATACCCAATTCTTTCAAGGATCTTGGATGCAAAAGGCAGTAGCGAGATAGGACGATAGTCTGATGGGGAGTTAGGGTCAAGATTGGGCTTCTTTAGAATTGGGGTTACAGTTGCATGTTTGAAGGGTGATGGAAATATACCAGAGGAGAGAGAGAGATTGCGAATTTTAGTGAGAGGTGGAGAAAGAGAAGAAGACAGAGTACGTATGAGATGCAAGGGAATTGGATCTAGGGAGCAGGTGGTGGGGCGGGAGGACTGGAGCAGAGCAGAAACCTCTTCCAATGTAGCGGGTGCGAATGAACATAGAACAGCAGAGGGAGTGAAGTTAGGGTAAATATTGTAAGGGGAAGACGAAAGATGAGAGATCTCTTCTCTGATTGTAGAGATCTTGTCAGTGAAGTGAGTTGCAAAGTCTGAGGCGGTCAAGTTAGTAGGTGGAAGAGGAACAGCAGGGCGAAGAAGAGAGTTAAATGTGTGAAATAGTCATTTGGATTCGCGGGAGAGTGTGGTTATGAGGGTGTTGAAGTAATTAACTTTTGCAGAGGAAAGAGCCAAGCTGTATGATAAAAAAAAAACACATAATAATCTAACGTAGTATGTATGGCATTTAGACCTAATTTATGGTGGTAAGTTAAAATATAGAGGTCCACAGGCGTCACAACGTAGGGTTAAGACAGAATCTAGTATTTATTGTGGATCAGAGAGGTCAAAAAGGGATAAAAACTTTTCGTCCTTGAGGCCTTGATCATGTATATACATATATACATGATTAAGGCCCAACTGCCAAAACGTTGTCTGCTTTTTTGCCCTTCTTGATCCACAATAAATACTAGTTTTTGTCTTCACCCTATATACATGATTATGGCCTCACAGCTGAAATGTTGTATTCTTTTTATACTTCCTTGATCCACAATGAATACTAGTTTTTGTTTTCACCCCACACTGTGATGCCTGTGGACTTATAGATTTTATTGTTCCTGCTGGGCGGCGGAACACCCCCCCCCCCTCCCTTCCACAGAGCTCCGTCTACATCTACTTGTGTGCAGCACTCCCTGGATTGATGCATTTATGGTGGGAAGTTGCTTAGGGAACATTTAAAATGTTTTGCCTTTTTTCTCCATTTTACACTTACAAATACATTCACGTATGCTTTTTTCAAGAAGGCACACATTTTACACTTACTTATCTTACATATATACACTTTTACATCTTCTGCAAATGTTTATGCATCATAAATAAAAATTAAGCCACAATAGCCAAACTAGAAAAATATCTAAGTCAGCTATGTTTCCAGTTGAACTATTTTAGTCTAACATTTTAAATTCACTTCAAATTCACTTTGGATTCCCACCAATTCCAGTTTGGTGAATAGAGCTTTTAGTTTCACATTACTCATTAATTATCAGTCTGTCTCTCTTTTCTCTCTACACATTTAAGTGGCACAGAGCTCTGTGTGGGACAATTTTAAAAGGTAATAATAATTTCAATTTAAGCCTTAGAAAAACTTTGCTAAAGTTTGAGTTAGGGAAATGCCAATAGTGCAAAGAAAGAAATGAACAAAATTATTTCTATCTGATATTTTGTGTAAATTTTTTAATTTGTCATCGGTTAGCTGTTTGATTCATAAATTACTGCTAGTGAAGTTATTCATTAACACCTACTTTTGTGTGTGTGTGTGTGTGTGTGTATTGCTATATGATACTAAATGCCTGACACAATAGATTTGCTAAATGAGAAACATGGGAGGTATAAGTTTTTTTCACCACCTACCAAGTTTAAAGTTAAGCCATATTTCCTCCTTCTCTTTATTTTATAGTTTGGATTTCCTGTTAGTTTACTAGTATATTTAAAGAACCTAAAACTGTACTTGAAGATTTAGAGATAATGTGTTTTCACGTGAAAAGGTAAATGAATTCGGAAGAATACTTTATACCTTGACCTTGGCTGTTCTGCAGACCACTCTACAGTAAAATTTAATATTTTGTTCCAAACCAAACTGCAATTCGGATGAATTTGGGCAAAACAAGTGATCAGAACAGATTTCTAAATCTGAGCTGCCATATGGCAAAATCGCAGGGGAACCAACTCATGCAAGCCCAAACATACTCGTTTTCATTTGTGATTCCGAGTGTGGTTTCTGGCACCAGAAAAAATTGAGATAAAATTGAGAACAGACTGGGGTGGTGGGTTTGGGTAGGGGCAAATAAGTAGTTTAGTTTCTCATGTTGGACAAGAGGTCTGCTTAATCATGTGGGCTGGATCCAATCAAGAGGTAGTAAAAACATTATTGTTGGCTAGAAAGCAGATACAAAATGTTAATTTAATTCACTGAACAAGTGAAGTGTAGTTTATGCACACATAGACTTTTTACAAAATGGGAGACTTTAATCATCAAAGAATGGCAATATTTCAGGGCCAAATCAGAGTCTTTCTCAAGCCTTCTTAAAAAGTTTCTGACGGCGAACCAATGTAAAAACTTAAGAGTGCCGTGTCATCTCTTTCTTCATGTGCCATATGAATGTGCAATGTAGCCTTCCCAGTCTGTGAGGCACAACAGGACTGATCCTCTTTGGAAATTTAGTGTGTGCAGTTTAGTGTTTTTTATTGAAAACCAGATGAAGTTAGGTGACCAACAGAGGTAAAAAAGGGAGGAGAAATAAAACAACTATACCCCCTAAGAGATTGTCACTTGGCAGGCATATTGCCATTTATTCTGATAGAGCGAGACAAGCTTACAAATATATTATTGATAAAAAAAATAATAATTCAGCTGTTCGGAGGGAATAAAATCCTTCTTTTGGGTACTGTGATGTTAAATTGGGTCATTGATCATAGTGTGAGGCTTACAATTTATAGTTGTTAAAAATAATTTTGGAGGAAAGAAAATCATTCTTTTGGGTAGTGTGGTGTCAGGAGAAAGAAAACCATTTGGGTTATTGATCCTTGCGTGAGACTAGATTACCAATATACAAAATAAGTAAACCCTTGTAACAAGGGGATCACAAAGTGGAGCTCTAAATGCACAGAGGTACCCTAATCTAGGCAGTAACTAGATAGGGTGAGTAACAGTAAGCCAGGTATGGTGGGAGAGAGGAGAGGGAAGGGGAAAGTAGAGGGAGCAATGCAAACTAGGAAATAGGTATAGCAAAACCCAATAACAATCCCAGCAGGGGCTGTGAAAAATATATCGCCCCCAGCAAGAAAGGGTCAGGCTATGTCCTCCTACCCACAGAATAGAGTACCCCCACACACACACTCACTCAATAAGAAAGAGGTAGTCCGTAGATCTAAGGTAACACTGAGGCACCAAGGGTAAAGCTAAATAACCCTAGTGGTACTTCTGTACCACAGGAATCTAGACTAATCTCCCTAGAGCCACAGCCCCCCTTCACCTGGCTAAACAAAATAGCTAAACCTAAAACCAACTTGTTAAATCATAAGTGCTGTCTAAGTGCTACCCAGTGTAGAAAATTAAAATAAAGAAAACGCTTGACACGCGTTTTGGCGTGTCTACACGTCGTAGATCCTGATTACGGCATGTAGTTACTGCCTAGATTAGGGTACCTGTGTGCATTAAGAGCTACACTTCGGGAAGCCATGGGATTGGCAGACTTCCAAGGTAAGTACAGGATCCATTACATTGTGCAAGTCTGTGAGCATTGTGCAGTGTTTGTTAACATCAATCACTATTATGTTACAGCAATAAATCCACAAAGCACTAACCCATTATGCAACACAAACATGTACACCTCTTTCTCGACCATGTGGACTGCTGACACCTCTGCCACTTCTGCTTCCACCACCACTACAGTGCCACCACTAGTAATATTCAGCCCCTGGGTAGTGGGATTAGCAGCATCTACATTAGGTCTGATTCAAAACCCAGGAGGTTTTTTATTTACGATCCATTATGAAGATATGTTGTGCAAACCACTAAAAACAGTAGAACAAACCACATATATAGAATAATAGAGTTAAAAAACACAACTCTAAGCAGAAAATATTGAACTCACAATGAAGAAATGATATTCAGGGGTATATCCACTCAATATTTTTTTTTTTTTTAACACAGCATATCCTTCTACATTAATTATAAGACAGGATATAAATACACATGGTTCAATAAATATTTATTGATACAGATGCATTTACAAACATAAAAAGAGAAGGCATACCAACACTTCCAGTGGTTCAAGTCCTAACTGGAACACAAAGATGTAGGTCAGTACAATCCCAATACATTTTGCATTGTGTCCTGACTTCTTCAGGGTAGAATGGCTTGAATACTGGCCCCTCATAATATGGTAATCAATTAAATCCACCTCTGTAGTTTGTGGGATTTTTTTACTTGGTTAATTGCCTGTTCACAATGTACGTTTCAACATGGAATATGTACTTCTGGTCCTTTGAGGTAGCTATGTCGATATGTCACTTCTTGTATAATAAGGAAAGAAAAGAGATCCTTTCCGCTGCCTGTCTGAATGGTAATGACAGAATCGCCATACATTTAACCCTTTCAGTTCTGCAGCAGAGAGTAGTGAAACAAGCCTCTTGTGGCCCATAACAGTTAACACCATATGTTTTAGCCCTGAATGAATAAAAAGAGCTGAGTGATGTCTAGTCTCGTGGTCTAAACGTGCTTGGATTGGGTTATCCCCAAATGGTTAGGAAACCCCAAGTCCCTCTGCACCTCTCAACAATATAAAAGTGTTGCCATGCTGTAAGTTCTTTGTGGATAGATGTAATTATCCAAAATATGCTAAATGTCTATGTGCGTTTATTTTGTGTGATGGACATATATATTTTTTTACCACTGTGGTTTTGATCTGACATTGAAAAGGTTTAAAATACATTTAACAAACTGCTTTTAGTTTTAGCACACCTCCTCGTTGAGTTGAGAGCATATAATTTTTTGCGCTAGGTTTTTGCTTTGTTTTTAAGTGTGTAAAGACTATTTTCTTGACTCATAGGTAAGAAGAACACAAAGCAGGCAGCTAGATCTTTCTTACGTTATGATGCTCCAGTGGCTGTGACTGAATCCGTAGATTGTCTTATGTTCAGTTATCAGCGGGTTTTCGTTACAGATACATGGAATAAAAACCCAGGGCTTGTGTATATATTTTAGTTTGCTCTTTATCATCTGATGAAGCCGAGCACGTCGGCGAAACGTGTCATCACGCTCTGACGTCATTACGTCCAACGGCCGTAAGACCCGCCTCCCGGAACAAGTGTGTGAGATAGCAGCCCTGAGAGCCGGAAAAGGACCGACGGAAGTGTTTGGGACTATACCACATCGGAGAGGAGAAGGACATACAGCCAGACAGGGCCGGACTGGGAACAGAAAGCAGCCCTGGAAAAAAAAATATTCCAGCCTTATAATTCATCGTGCCATAGAGTGTTTATGTTTTTTATCTCGATGTGCTTTAGGAGCTGTTATATTGTTTCTTACCCGCAGTCCCTCACTCCATATGATCCATGGGTATTACAGTGCTGTAATACCCACCCTCCAGGCTGACACACACAAGCTCACTACAGACAAGCTCCACAACGCACACAAGTTCTCTTACTCATACACATGCTCACTACAGACAAGCTTACTGATACACACAAGCTCACTACAGACAAGCTCGTTGACACACACAAGCTAACTCAAGTCAAGATCACTGATACACACAAGCTCACTAAAAACAAGCTCAATGACACACACACAAGCTCAGTACAGACAAGCTCAATGACACACACACAAGCACGCTACAGACATGCTCACTGACACAAATACAGACAAGCTCATTTGACACACACAAGCTCACTACAGACATGCTCACTGACATACACAATGTCCCTATAATCTCACTAACACACACTCAATCACAGTACAGACATGCTCACTGACACTCACACAGGCTCACACACATAAGCTCACTACAAGCTTACTGACACACACATAAGCTCGCTACAAGCTTACTGACACACACAGGCTCACATACACATAAGCTCACTACAGACATGATCACTGACACATACAGGCTCACACACACATAAGCTCACTAAAAACTCACTGACACACACAAGCTCACTACAGACATGCTCACTACAAACAAACTCACTACATGCTCACTGACACACACAAGCTCACTATAGACAAGCTCTCTAAAACACACAAAAGCATAATACATACAAGCTCACTGCAAGCACACTGACACAAACAAGCTCACTATAAGCTCAGTGACACACACTCAAGCACAGTACAGACATGCTCACTACAAGCTCACTGACACACACATAAGCTCACTACAAACTCACTGACACACAAGCTCACTACAGACATGCTCACTGACACACACACAGAAGCTCACTACAAACTCACTGACACACACAAGCTCACTACAGACACGCTCACTACAAGCTCCCTAAAGCACACACACATAAACTCACTACAGACTCACTGACACACACATGCTCACTACAAGCTCACTGACACACATAAGCTCACTACAAGCTCTCTGACACACAACCTCACTACAGACATGCTCACTACATGCTCACTGACATACACAATGTCACTAAGCTCACTGACACACACTCAAGCGCAGTAGACATGCTCACTACAAGCTCACTGACACACACATAAGCTATTGGTTGACATTATTTTTCACATGTTCTCTAGGGAAAAAGAAATGTGACATTAAATTTAAAGACGATAACTATCCCAGAAAATTGTGAACTACATCTGAACCTTTTATCTAATATTAAAAAAGGACTATTCACTAAGGTGTTTATTGGTGATTTTAAGACCACAATAGCAAAGTTGGGGAAAAAATTCCAATTCTATTAAAAAATATATATATTTTTTTTTACAACTTGGATATTTGTCCTAAGTATTGAAAGACAATTCATCAGCACAACTCACTTTTTATTAAATAAGCCCCTTAATATTTATATCAAAGGTAACATGCGTCCAACGGGTGATTAGAAAATAATTATTAACTTTTTAGGTTTTTCTACATCTATTAGTGTCTTAAAGGATCACTCCAAGCATCCTAACCACTACAACCTGCTGGGACTATTGCTAAGTTGGAAAATTTGTCTACATCATCTAATACCATAAACAAATGCTTTTTAACAACTACAGACCTCTGTAGTGGTTATGGTGCCAGGAGAGCCCTGCTGCCATTCATCACTAAGGTGTCAAACTTTTTTAGCATGGATTGACATTTATCTAGGTTTTACTGGGCGCCTATCCCGCAACTGTTACATCTGGTATTCTACAGCAGGAGAAGCCATATTTCACTGATTAGAACAAACTATGACTGGAGTCATAATCTGAGAGTATCAGTGCTGTCCTCAATCTGCATGGTAGCATGCTGTAGTAGTTGTGGTATTTGAATTGTTTTTATCAATTTAGAATTTCAGTTTACGGTTTACTATAAACTGGTGCTTACTGTATATACTCCACAAAGTTTTATTATTTAAACCAGGGCTGCCCAATAGGTAGATCCCCAGACGTTGTAGTTCTACAACATCTGGGGATTTACATTTTAGGCAGCCCTGATTTAACCCCTTAACCCCTTAAGGACCGGCCTGTTATTGCGATGTTTGTACGTTAAGGACCAGAGCAGTTTTAACATTTTTGTGGTGTTTGTGTTTAGCTGAAATTTTCCGCTCTCTTATTTACGGTTCCCATACAAGTTATATATTGTTTTTTTCAGGACAAAAGGGGCTTTCTTTACATACCATTATTTGTATTATGTCATATATTGTATTTTAAAAAAAAATTATAAAATAAGGTGAAAAATTAAAAAAAAAACATGTTTTTGGACTTTTACTTGAAAAATCTTTTACTTATCTACAAAAGCTAATGAAAAAAACTGCTAAATAGATTCAAAATTTTGTCCCGAGTTTAAAAACACCCAGTGTTTACATGCTTTATTGCTTTTTTTTGCAAGTTATAGGCCTATAAATACAAGTAGGAAATTGCTGTTTCAATATATATATATTTTAAATGTATCAATAGTGACCTTGTAACACCGTTATCTGTCATAAATCCCCGAAACACACCTAACATGTACATATTTTTTTAAAGTAGACAACCCAGGGTATTCAAAATTGGGTATGTCCAGTTTTTTTTAGTGGCCACCTAGTCACAAACACTGGCCAAAGTTAGCATTTATATTTGTTTGTGTGTTAAAAATGCAAGAAACGCTAACTTTGGCCGGTGTTTGTGACTAAGTGGCTACTAAAAAAGGCTGAACATACCCCATTTGCAATACCTTGGGTTGTCTTCTTTTGCAAATGGTATGCCATCATGGGGCTAATTCTCATTCCTTGGCTACCATACGCTCTCAAAGGCAACCTAACCAATCCGACAAATTTCAATAAAAAAAAAAGTAAAATCAAGCCTCATATTTGACCCTGTAACTTTCACAAACACTATAAAACCTCTACATGTGGGGTACTGTTATACTCAGGAGACTTCGCTGAACATAAATATTAGTGTATCAGAACAGTAAAATGTATCACAGCAATAATATCCTCAGTGAAAGTGCTGTTTGTGTGTGAAAAATGCAAAAAACTTCAGTTTCACTGACAATATCATCGCTGTGATATGTTTTACTGTTTTGAAACACTAATATTTGTGTTCAGCGAAGTCTCCCGAGTAAAACAGTACCCCCATGTACAGGTTTTAGGGTGTCATAGAAAGTTACAGGGTTAAACACAGTGCTAGCAAATTAAATTATCTGGACTTTCGGCCTGGGAATGGCAGGCAGGTCCCTCAAATTGCAATCATTAAAATTACTTAATTAGGTAAAAATATTACATAAATACACATGTAGAATTTTAATATATATACATATTTATATATTTGACGTCTACGTGTATATTTATGAAATTATTTATGTAATTATGTATATGGACATATGTATATTTCGTATTGTTTTTATTTATTTATTTATTTATACATAGATATATATATCATTACATTCTAAGTGTATTTTGATATAAATATATATATATATATATATATATATATCAAAATACTGTTAGAATAAAATTGCATATATAAATATTTTTTTTATAATTATTAAAAATTATTTTTATTTTTTGTTATTTATTTTTATTAACATATTATTTGTATTTTATAATAATATATATATACCATATATATAGCAATTATATATATTGTATATATTCGTGTGTAATTTAAATATAAGTGTATTTTTATATTAATATACGTATATATAAATATAAAAATACACTTAATATGACATTATATATATGATACATATACATATATTATATATAGATATAATACATGTATATATATCATATATATATACACGTATTATTATTTTTTTTTACACTGATTTTACACTGGTTTTTTTTTACTTTATTTTTTTGATTTTTCACTTGCAGGGAGACTGCCTGTCAGCACAGACAGTCCCCCTGCAGGCAGATACACAGACACCTATTGCGGTCATGTGATCGAGTGATCACATGGCCGTGGGGTCCTGATCTGCCGAGGGGGGACTGCCCGGGCAGACAGGCAACCCCCCTGGACCGGGTGGAGCACTGATCGCCGCCGTGGGACCGACGGCGATCAGGTAAGTAGCCCCAGACCGTTATGACGGTTCAGGACCGTCAGCGGTCCAAACGCACGTTTTACCGCTGACGGTCCTGAACCGTCAGCGGTCCTGAAGGGGTTAAGGACCGGACTGTTTTTGCGATGTTGTATATTTGCGACCAGGCATCTTTTTACACTTTTGTGGTGTTTGTGTTTAGCTGTAATGTTCCGCTCTCTCATTTACTGTTCCCATACAAATTATATATTGTTTTTTTCAGGACAAAAGGGGCTTTCTTTACATACCATTATTTATATAATCTCATGTAATTTAATTTAAAAAAAATGAAAAAATATGATGAAAAATTGAAAAAAATACACGTTTTTTGACTTTTATGTGAAAAATCTTTTACTCATCTACAAAAGCGAATGAAAAAAACTGCTAAATAGATTCAAAATGTTGTCCTGAGTTCAAAAATACCCAGTGTTTACATGCTTTTTGCTATTTTTTTGCATGTTATAGGGCTATAAGTACAAGTAGGATATTGCGGTTTCAAAACATACATTTTTAAAATGTATCAATAGTGACATTGTAACACTATTATCTGTCATAAATCGCTAAATAACACCCCACATGTACATATTTTTTTAAAAGTAGACAACCCAGGGTATTCAATATGGGGTATGTCCAGACTTTTTTAGTAGCCACTTAGTCGCAAACACTGGCCAAAGTTAGCGTTCATATTTGTTTGTGTGTGAAAAAAGTAAAAAACTAAATTGAACGCTAATTGTGGCCAGTGTTTGTGACTAAGTGGTTACTAAAAAAGACTGGACATACCCCATTTGCAATACCTTGGGTTGTCTTCTTTTGCAAATGGTATGCCATCATGGGGTAATTTTCATTCCTGGGCTACCATACGCTCTCAAAGGCAACGTAACCAACCTGGCCGTTTTCAATGTAAAAATATTTGACCCATATATTTGACCCTGTAACTTTCAAAAACGCTATAAAACCTGTACATGGGGGGTCCTGTTCTACTCAGGAGACTTTGCTGAACACAAATATTAGTGTTTCAAAACTGGAAAATGTATCACAACAATTATATCATCAGTAAAAGTGCTGTTTGTGTGTGAAAAATGCAAAAAAAGTCACTTTCACTGACAATATCATCGCTGTGATATGTTTTGCTGTTTTGAATCACTAATATTTGTGTTCAGCGAAGTCTCCCGAGTAAAACAGTACCCCCCATGTACAGGTTTTAGGGTGTCGTAGAACATTACAGGGTAAAATACAGTGATAGCAAATTAAATTCTCTGGACTTTCGGCCTGGGTTGGAAGGCAGGTCCCTTAAATTGCAATCAATAAAATAACTTAATTATGTAAAAATATTACATAAATACGCACGTAGAATTTAAATATATATGCATATTTATATATTTGAAGTCTACGTGTATATTTATATAATTATTTATGTAATTTTGTATATGGACATATAAATAGTTCGCATTCTTTTTATTTATTTATATATACATAGATATATATACAATTTCATTCTAAGTGTATTTTGATATAAATATATATATATTAATATCAAAATACAGTTAGAATAAAATTTCGTATAGATATATAATTTTTTTTAAAATTTTTATTATTATTTTTAATTTTTTTAATTTAATTTAAATTACTTATTATTCGTATTTTATAATAATATATATATACAATATATATAGTTATTATATATATTATATATATATACGTGTGTAATTTAATTATAAGTGTATTTTTATATTAATATATGTACATATTAATATAAAAATACACTTAGCATGACATTATATATATGATATATAGACATATATTATATAGGTATAATATATGTCTATATATCATATATATACACATATATAATAATATTTTTTTTTATTAACTTTCACTTTAATTTTTTTTAGGATTTTACACATGCAGGGAGACTGCCTGTCAGCACAGACAGTCCCCCTGCAGGCAGATACTTGGACACCTATTGTGAACATGTGGTCGCCCTGTTGGGCGATCACATGGCCACAGGGGTCCTAAACCGCCATGGGGAGACTGTCTGGGCTGCAGGCAGTCTCCCCACACCGGGAGCACCGCCGATCGCCGCCGGGGGAACGACGGCGATCGGGTAAGTACATTGGACGGTTAGGACGGTTCAGGACCGTCACCGGTCGGCAACGCAAAAATGCTGATGACGGTCCTGAACCGTCCTCCGTCCTTAAGGGGTTAAACAATGGATTGTCTGAAATTCACAAGTGTCCCTTTAAATTTAAAGTCTGTGTTAAATTCCTGTCAATTATCAGTTTAATGAAAAAACCTGCCAGTGTTTTCCATAGGGAATAATTCACACACATAAGCTCACTACAAGCTCTATACATACATACACACACACACACACTACAAACTCACTGACACACACTGGATCACTACAAGCTCTATACACACACACACTGGATCACTACAAGCTCTATACACACACACACACACCCACTGGATCACTACAAGCTCTATACACACACACACACTGGATCACTACAAGCTCTATACACACACTGGATCACTACAAGCTCTATACACACACTGGATCACTACAAGCTCTATACACACACACTGGATCACTACAAGCTCTACACACACACACACACACACACTGGATCACTACAAGCTCTATACACACACACACACTGGATCACTACAAGCTCTATACACACACTGGATCACTACAAGCTCTATACACACACTGGATCACTACAAGTTCTATACACACATTGGATCACTACAAGCTCTACAGACACACAAGCTCTATACACACACACACTATCAATCATGGGCTGCTTAGTGGATATATAATTACCTGTAACTTCACTGGAGCTGGACTTTGAGTGCAGTGTGAGCTTCCACTTCCTGTGTGAAAGGTCACCAGGGAGCGGCTGGGGGCGGAGCTCTAGTGCGGGGGCTGGATCTGCAGACTGTCAGTGCAGAGCTGGAGAGAAGCTGCTTTTGTGAGAGAGTGAGAGAGACTTTCAGTGATCTCTCACTCCTCTCTGCTGCAAACCAGCTGTCACCTGTTTCTGTTACCGGCCTCTGGCAGCCTCACTGCGGCCATCCAGCGAACTTTCTGCCCCAGGCTCCAGCCCCAAACAAGGTCAGAGGAGGAAAAAATGAGTAATGTGCTGCACTGCCGGCCCCAGGAGCACCGGCCCACCGGGGAATTTCCCGGTATCCCGGTGGGCCAGTCCGGCCCTGCAGCCAGACAACTACTTTTAATGATTGGAGTGTCTAATAAAGGATTCTAACTACCATCACAGCCTCAAGCCTCTATATATCGAGATGCCAACACAGTTCAGAGCAGACTAAATTGCTCTACTCTTGTTTTGATTTATAATTTCAGTATTTTAACTTTATGCATATTGCCCTATGAGTTTTTTTCTGTTTTCTTTGAGTATATCACTGAAGTGCTAACAGAAGCAACCACAAAACTTTTAAAAGTGAGTTTATTTATTTTTTCATTTAGCACTTATGTGTTTTGACACTAATGCACTTTTATGATATCACATATGTATGTGGTATTCATATCACTCAATTTGATTTGTAGTGTTTAAGCACAGTGCACTTTATATAACCTTTTGAAAATGTATTATTATTATTTAATATTTGTGTGAAAATTATTCACTTACATTGTTGATGGTCTTAAAGGCACAGAGCACTTTATTTTTTGGTTTTTGCAATTTATGTGAGAGGAGCTTTTTCATGATATATAGTGCTGCTTTATATTTATATTGTACTGTACACATTAGTTTTAGCGCCATTTTTACTTGTCTTTTGGTATCTTTATCATCTACATCAGTTTATGTTCACCATACGGAGTATAAACCAACATATCCTTATTTTTATTACAACGAGTGTACATCCTTTCAAAATCTAATTCGTCATCGGTTGATCTTTCTAACTAGTCAATTTCTTTCATACTTTTATTAAAAAGTTATTTTTAATTCTATTCTTTACCCTAATTGGAAAGGTAATGTGCTGGAAAATACTGTTTTCAGATACATCTTTTTTCAATGTTATAATTAATTGCTTTTCTACTGTTACACCTTGATGTATCACCATGGTTTCATCTGAAAACACAGAGATGAAAATGTGAGTTAGGGGATTACTATATTGAACACCATACTATACAGTATATTTTTCTAGAGAATTAAACATTAGAGACTTTAATATATGTTTTATGTTTTCATTTAGGTTTCATGAATTGATTTTTCAGAAGCAGTTGTCTTGATCACAGTTACTAATCATTACTGATTACCTTTATTTATTCACAAAGAACTATAAACTATGAAACCTCACCCCACGCTGTACAAAGCATTCCGGTGGGGAAGAATGCAGGTGAATGCAGGTTTTTGGTATACATTACTTGTTTGCATTTCTGACCTTAGACAGAAACTGGTCTGAAGAATTTGAAGGCACAGATGTTCAATTTCAAGCTTAAAGTTAAAGTCATGGTCCGTAAATAACCAAATATTACACTGAAATGTAATGAGATTTTGCATACACATAGTTGACTGCCCCTGCACCTCCAGTATGCCTCTGTCTCCCTCTTTGTCTCCCTTTTTGTCTACCCCTTCCTCATGGTATGTGTTTGTCTCATCCACAATTTGTGTCTGCCCATATCCACTTAGCTTGTGGCTGCTCCTCCCCCTCCAGTTTGTGTTTCCATCAACTCCATCCCCCAGATTTTCCAACCCTCTAACATTTTATATTTCAAAACCCAGACCCTAATGATCTCTTATTTTCTCCAAAAACATGTAATGTAACCAAATACATTTTTAAGTGACTGCTCATTTGTACTGTGTCTGTCCCAGAAACTTCCTCATCAAATTGCAAGTGGTCCATGGGCTCTGGGTTCAGGGGACAGGGACATCCTCACTCTCTCGTGCAGCACCCTGCATCTGAGCTTCATTGATATAACAGCTGCCAAAACAGAGAGAGAGAGCGCATGAAGTAGCCTCAGCTGTAAACGAGAGAATATACACAGTAGATGGCCAGTTTGGGATATCCCCTGATCCTCCAACAAAGACCTCAGCCCATAGTCATTGTGGATGTGGACTCAGGAATTTGCCTGTTTTGCCTAAAGGCCAGTCTGGATCTGATATTTTAATTATACCAAGTACATATGATACTTTTCAGATCTTCACTATACATTTAATTTTTGTTTATTTGTTTGTTTTTTGTTCTAAATACATAACCTTGTATAAATACTTTCCTTAGTAAATTAAGGTTAAAGTAAAAAGGTTAGGGTTCCTTTGATCTATGTATTAAGCTATTATAGTCAGCGGTTATCCCTATTTTTTCTCTATAAAGGACATTGTTAGGGTGGAGATTTTGCCCTCATTCTCTCTTTTTATTTACATTTCATCTCTTATATAACCATGTTACTTTTATACAGTGCTCCCATGTCTTAATTATGCACTACTTAGGTTATGTTTATTTGTGCATTAACCTTGGATATTAGTGCTATCAGAAGAGCTCACCTTCCATACATTATGATTTTATGATGTCCAAATTATAGCGGATTTACTGAGTTTCAGATAATTTAATTATGTGTTAATAGTCGAAACAGTAATTTTCTGGCGTTTAGCAACCTTCCGGTAAAATGTCCGTGTACATTTGTTCATGATCTTCGACTTACAATCAGAATTCTTTGGTGCATATGTAGGTGTGCATTTTGGCAGGTATATGCCGCCAGTATTTTTGAAGTTGTTTCCTGAAAAAAATAATTAATTTTGAAATACTGATGCATTTGCCGTTGAGGCGCCATCTGTTTTTGACACTTTTAAACCCCTTTAGCCGGATAAATGCAAATTGACAATCAGCCTAAAATGATTCAACTTTGTATATGTAGTAGTGATCAATATAGGCTTTGCTAAACCGTTTGTTAAGTTTTTTTATATTTACATAATGTAACTATAACAATCAGATTTTTTTAAGGAAGATATTTCTTTTATTCATTGGAAATAAAATAATTTATATTGCGATATATTAAGATTTAATCTATTTTTAATAAAAATGAAAGTGACAGGTAGGAGTCATGATGAAGTGAAATGGATTCCTAAGTTTTACAAAAATTCATTAAGATATTTAATGAACTCTATGACCATTGAGTGTCAAATTAAAGCAAATCTACAATTCACTGAACTAAGTAATATGACGTTAACTAAGCTTAAATTGACTTACCTAATAGAAAACTAAGCTTGTATGATTATACTGATAATGAGATGAAAATCCTGATCTGATAGAGCATTAACAAGTTATTTTACATCAATCCTGTATGCACTAAAGTAAAATGCTTAGAGCAACTCAACACAGTGCCTTAAGATCCATCAGTTCTTCTAAAAGCCACAAAAAAACATTTTTTTTTTCGTTGTTTATTGTGTCTAAAAATAAATTTAATATACCCTGATATATAAAAAATGTAAACTGAATAAGTTGACGCAACAGGAACTAGACAAAATATTGCTATAAAGTATTTATTAACAAATAAGTATTTATAGACAAAGCAGCAACCTACAAGGAGTTCTGATATAGAAAACCCTCAACAAACAAATATAAAAAAACAAAATTGTAGGTGCACAAAACAATATGAGAATTAGCGACCAGAAATAGAAACATAAACAGAGTGTAATTAATGTAAATTTCCACCAATCTACATACAATTGTGTATATAAAAATACAAATATAGCCAGTGAGTAGCCAAGAAGTGCAAAAGACACAAAGTGGTCGAATCAGTTATTGTAACAGGCAAACATATACTTGCACTTGTGTTCAGGAGCAACTTGATCTAAAATACATAAAAACAAAGACCTAGTGCAATATTGTAAATAAGTAATATGGATGTATAAAAGAAAAGGTTGAGCTCACAATTGTGGAGTGGTTGAAGTACCACTCCAAACTATCAGGCACCGGGAGACGGGGCATGCTTGAGAAAACCCCGAGAGGCGGGGCGAAATGAGTAGCACGCCGAACCCGGAAGTATCCGCACATGTACAGGGAGTCTGCGATCAGCTGGACATACAGTGGGTAGAATTTGGATGGTTTATCCACTAACATCCAGGACTTAATCTTGATCTACTCTAGTACAGTAATAGCTACTCCTTTTACATTTATTGATTTGGAAATAAAGAATTATCTTTTTACTTCACTTCTTCGGCTGAGAGTGAGTTTGTGTATCACACTGCATTTTGATCTAACATCCTCAAGGGGCTGATCCTCCTGGTTTTGGAGTAGTAGGAAAGCATTGTGATTGTCAGAAATGATCAATTCTAATTATGTTAGTCAAGAAGGTGGACCAGGGACGGAGCCTGCACCAGCAGACCCACACAGTGTTGGAAATAAGGCAAGTTTAAATAATATCAGGAAGTATTACTTTACTGAGAGGGTATTGGATGCATGGAATAGCTTCCAGCTGCAGTGATAGGGGTTAACACAGTGAAGGAGTTTAAGCATGCATTAGATAGGCATAAGGCTATCCAAGATATAAGATAAGGCCACGGAATAATGAAAGTATTTAGAAAATTGGGCAGACCAGATGGGCCGAATGGATCTTATCTGCCGTCACATTCTATTTTTCTATGTTTATGATATCGCTGTATATTTACTTAATTGACGGTTCTATTATGATAGTAGATGTGTAGGATGTAAGGGCTTTGCCCACCGCTTTTAACAATAGTCATAACAATAAAAACCAGACCAAATGGTCTAAATAGTAATACAACAACAAGTAGGTCTATTTTGAAGAAGCCTTGTAAGGTGAAACGCGTTAATGGTTTGTAATTGTGTATTTTAGCAATAAAATCTTTTTGGTTACTTTTTTCCTGTACCAATTCTTTTTTATTCTATTTTATATGCACTTTTTATTATTACTCTCCCTTGCATTTTTTATTGTATCCTGCACTCAAGCAATCCGATGTGGGGATTATTCCACCAATGCTGTGTTAATATATATATATATATATATATATATATATATATATATATATATATATATATATTTATATATATATATATATTTTATTTTTTTTATAACTCATTCTTTATATATTGAGAGCACTATTTCTGTTTTCTATATATCCTGGAGCATTTAAAATTCAGACCGGATTGACAGACGCACCTCTCCAACATATACCTCTATACACCCTTCACTCCAGAGCTGGTTAGAGCTGTGAGTTTATTACCTTCTTTTTACCCATTTTACCATTGGATCTTGGCTATACTACACTTTTGGCTGTTTGTCGTATTTCCCCTTTGCCACTCCACATATTAGGATATTTTATCCATCCGGACAGATCAACTCCTGAGGATCACACTTTTATTTTATTCTGTTGTCTTAGCAAGACTTTTATTCTCTACCATATTTGCAGAGACCTACTTGTTGTTGTATCACTATTTAGACCACTTGGTCTGGTTTTTATTGTTATAGACCATTCTTATTAGCCCTGGGCGCAGCCCTTACCTCCTTCACATCTTGTTTTAATAAGAGTCTTGAGGGATTCCCTTTTTCGGGTTGCTGCCCTTTAGTTTGTTATCTAGTGCTGACTCTTCTCCTCTTTTCTGTTATGATATTAGTCTGTTCATATTGGATATGTTATTATGTTTAATAATGCATCATAGATGTATTTTAATATCCGGAAACACATTTTACCAGTTTGTTTCTCTGTTCCTTTCAGCTATCTAACTGTATTTGGCACGGTTTTGCATTCGTTACTTCCATGTTACAACGGAGGATCTCGTCTTCCATGGAATACTGGCATCATCCATCTACGAAGTTGCTGTTTCTTCTTCATGTTTGACCATGTGTTTACTTAGATTGAGATGTTCGTCAGCATCATCAAGAAAGATGAGTGGCTTAGGGTCACATAGGGGCTTATGGTGCAAGGATTGGATGTCATGTTATGTTGTTAACCCTTTGCATGTTTAAAATGTTCTATGAATATTACAGTATGCTTTCTTTGCTGCTGAGGAATAAAGAAAGAGATAAAGCATAATATGAGCTTCCAGGTCCTTAATAAAATCATGACTTTACATCATGAAATTAGTCAAATCTGGTAATTATCATATTGATTGTTGACAACCTTTGACCTTTGATGCAATGGCTAGTGACATAGCCATTACCCTTACAATGATATCATATCAATCTCGTTATCATGTGACTAAAAATAACAAAAAAGGAAAAACTGGCCCTCTTTTTACATTGATAATGATTTATATCTTCAGCAATATTGCCAATAGAAAATAGTTAAAGACTTACTCCATAACCATGACCATTTCTGCTTTATTATGTAGTCATGGTGGTAGGAGTCTATATGTGCAGTGTTTAAGTTTGGGTTACTTGTTTGCCAAAGCTGGACTTAGTAAGCCCATAAGCATGCACTGCTCTCTGGCAACATACATTCACTGCTTCTCCCTTGTAGGCAGAGCATGTGAAGGGGAAGATTGTGTCTCCCCTCCCTCTTTAATTGCAGCCCTACCTCCACCCTAACCCATCCCTCTTCCTTCTCTCACTTCCTCCCTTTCCCCCTTCACCTTGCCTGCTTAGAGCATGAGCATGTGATCTGAGCCGGTTAAATAATCCAATTAAAGGCTTTTCTATGAGAAATCTTTGATTGGACCATTTTACGGCTCCTGTGACATCAGGAGGGGGCATGCCAAGCAGCACCAGGAGCTTCAGCAAGTGCTGGATTAAGGATAATAAAACGTATTTTTTAGCATATTTGGGGGGTAATTAATAATTACATTCTTCGATGAAAAAATGGATTGGAGAAACCCTTTTAAACATCATTCACAACATTCATTGTGTGGTTTGTGTAATAACACTTTTTAATGGAATGCATGAAAAACAAGTATGTTATTTCTTGTCCCTCTCATTCCCCTTCAAAGTTTGGGAGCAGACTACACAAAGCTGGAAATTCTTTGGGAATCTAACGAAGAATTCCATGCTTACAGGCACCGAGATGTATAGCCTTCCCTCAGTGTGTATGATATCTTAAGTGATTTATTTGCCATATTTAGTTTGCCATATGCAAGAGGTCTTATTTTATAATCTAGAATGGCCCTTAAGCAGATCAAGGGTCCTATAAGAAGGTCAGGAATTGTCAAACCCTTTATGAGACTTTCATCAAAGTTAAAATTCACTTTAAATTTACCTTGAACTACACACAATTCACTTTTTAATGTGTACCCCTATAAGAGTCACCATTTATATTTACATTATAGCAAACTATTTCTTAGGTCTACTCCAGGTCCCTGATCAAAAAGCAAAATCAACATTTCCTTACCTATCTCACTCACACCAGTGATTAATAGAAGGAAGGGGCTGGTATCCCATGTTACAATAATGCAGCACAAAATGTACAATTATTATTATTATAGCATTGTGAAATGAAGACATTGACTTTCTGTCTTCTGAATTTATGCCAGTCAAATAAGCCCCAATTTAAAAAAAGTATTTATACAACTAGAATTAAGTCAAATAATTATGATTACAGAACTTTACAAGAAGTGCAGGGACATTTAGATGCTTTTATTTAAGTGCCTTTCTTCCCCTGTACTCTGAAAGGAGTAAAGAAACTCCGAAATGTAAAATCATTATTTAGGATCAATGAATTGGGGGCTCAAAGGTGCATCCTTATATTATTTTTAGTACACCCATACCAAAACTTTAGTGAAAGTTAGGTGGACATTTTTAGATTGAATACAGCATTTTGTATTGTATACTGGGGGTATATACATATAGTATAGTACATGAAAATTACGATAAAAGCTATTTTTATAGATTCTTCTTCTAATAGCCTATATTTCTACACTTGCTTCTTTCAATATGATATATTTTGTATTCATTCTTTTAATTTATGTTTGTATGTAGGTAGTTGACAAAATAAATGTTTGACGCTATATACTTATTTTGCCATTACATAGAAGCTGTTTATTTTCAGCGCTAAGATTTCCAAATGTGTTTTGTCATACTTGAAGGAAAACAGGTATGGAAATGTTTGGCTATAAATAATGAGATTTATCAAATAAAAAAAGTGTAATACAAGTTTTCACATTCAGTTTCTATCATGCATATCTCTATTTCCCTTGGTAGATTATTCCCCCCTTGTATCATATATAGAATATGATTTAATGAGTTCATTAAACTGATGTAGTTTGTTCCCAGTTTGAATGGGTCAAAGCTGTGATGAATGGTTTAACCTGAACGTAGCTCTAGGGTAGGATTCTATTGCTGAGATGGTATACGTTTAATTAAAGAAACCAAGACAGAAAAGGACATATTGAACGAAAGACGATCCATTTCCAAAGTCTTACGACTTGGGAAACGTTACATATCTAATGTAGCATTATTCTCCAATCAACTGTAATCCTCAAATTTGCCTCCTTGGGGCTGCAACTGTAATAGACCAGGGGTTTTGGATAAGTTTCTCTTTGAATCTGCCAGCACTCAAGAGAGGCCCTTGACACCATGCCGACTTAATATGAGATGCATCTGTAGCTACTTGGCCAAAATTGACATTGTCTGGAGAGCAAAGCAATCACCCTGTACAGCATTACTGAGCATTTACACTTGAGCCGTACAGCCAGAGAACAAATCTTGACCTTTACAAGTTACGAGATTATATTTCTTTGCCTAAAGCCAGAAATTTATTGTTAGGCATTTGTTGCTATTCATAGCAGATTTCATGGTGTTACTTGTAGGTTTAGTTCAATACATCAATCATTTTTGGGCATTCACTTTTAAAGCCTGTGATATTTCTAGCAGAAATGGGTATTATGTTAAAACTTTCAGTCGTCTATGCAGCGCTTTGCAAATAAGAAGCTAAAATAACACTGCTTAATGGCTTATTAAAAGCAACTATGAAATATGCTTTTTATATAACAACTAAAAATTAATCCCGAGTCAATAATTATATTCATCATGATGTTTAATATCGAATTGCATCTCACAGTCAAGTGTTTTGTCCATTAGAAATCTCATATATATAGGTTCTAGCACTACTGTAATACTTTTCTTAGATGTTGATAACCGTATTTATATATATATATATATATATATATATATATATATATATAGAGAGAGAGAGAGAGAGAGAGAGAGAGAGAGAGAGATTGATATAATATATATCTATATTAATTTATAAAATATATATTAAAAAAATACAAGTAAAATGTATATTATGTTTTCATATATAGATACCAAAAATTTCAAAAGGATAACAAAAGGATTTTTTTGGAATATGTTGGGACAAAATATAAAAAAATATATAAAGCACATTTGTAGAAATCTAAAAATCGAGATTGGGTCCATAGAGATTTATTATCCATTAGACTTCCATTAATTAGTCACGGTCAGGCCTCCCATGTCCTCTTTTGAGTAGTAAATAAAATGAGCAGTATACAGGGCCACAATTAAACACAGGGCCTGTTGCTGAGTTGTTATATGGAATCTTGTGTTTCTTGAAGTAGAATTCATGCCTTATTTCTTCATTCAGAGAGCTCAGATCTCCTGTTAAAGAAGCATATCTGATTACACATATTTCAAATCCTTTCGAGCACACAATTACATCTTCCAGAATTTTCCACATGCAGATTATGTAATTAATAACCCAAATAAATCCTTCTGTCAATCTTTACTTGCAGTGGTTAAAAAGTAATTGAATTTATCTGTGAACACAAATGAAGAAAGACACATAAGGTGAAAGTTTCTATAGCTATGTAAACCCTGAATGTGTATCTTTGGAAAATTCCACACAATAGACTTGTATGGGCAAATGAAGTAATAGAAGAAAAAAACAATGTGCAATCAAAGTACTAGAAGGAAAAATATAAAAATTATCTAAAATGACCCTTGTATCAGTTTTCACTTTTCTACTAATAGATTTGTATCAGTTTTCACTTTTCTACTAATAGATTAAAACACCTAGCCGCCATGCTTGTAAGTTTGAATAAATCAGCAAGTTAATAAGTTTAGGCTAACTGATAATCCATAAGAACATTTATCATTAGAATGTGTTGTAATCATTAGTATGATGTCATTGGGGAATTACTATGTGTTACTTTGAAGATAAAGACTGGAAGTATATTCTCAAACTGACATTCAATATGCTTTAAAGTGGCTCTGCTAGATATTTTGCAAATATTCAACTTCACCCCCCTCCCCCATGGTGCCACTGCTGAGTGGTATGTACGGTGGCCCCGGGGTACATCAGAGGTGAGATATACTTACTTGATGTTGCCCTGGTAAGACCATAGGAGACTCCATAGATATTGCCTTGCAATGAGCAGGACAACACCATTTCCCCCACGGCCATCACTAGTGACAACTGGAGCAACTGACACAACTTGACATCAGTAGCTCCACCTTTTTTCAAGTTTTGTCAAATGTAGGAAAACTATATAAGACTTTGATATCTTGTGATATATTTCGACTGTGTTGGAATTTCAATTAATTTCAAACACAGCCTTTATGGGCAATTGTATCTTTAAAGCCTTTGTGAACTTCTTGACAACTTACCTGGGGTCTGCCAGGCACTGGCCAAAGCCACCAGGAGAGCCAGATGCTCCTCCACTGAGCTTCAGTTTGCACCCCTGAGCTAAGTCGTTTATCGTAGTGTCTACTCATTGGCTGAGAGCATCAGCTGAGCACCCTGAGCCAATGATCTAAGCCCTGCACTGCCAAGCTGTTAACGCAGATTGTTAGCTCCTTAGCCATAATTTTTGTTTAGGATGCAAAGACAATCTTTGGCCAGAAGGTCTATATTTTAGTTGTCAATCACATTAATTATTAAAGTATAAAAAAAGATATTAGAGCAAATTCTTGAAACCTAGACCTCATTGACCTGATTGGAATATTGACTATTTTCTTGACATCTATCCTGTGTTTAGATATCAACTTTTTTAATGTGGCAGACCTACAATATGTCCTACTGCAGGTCCAAATCTAACACTATGCAAAGTATGATTTTATCTGTCTATAACTTGGAGACTTCATTTTAGTTTCAGATTGGATATTTCTAGAAACAAGTCAATCTTGGAATATAGTGCCCTTTGACTATTTTTGTCATGGCCAGCTTAACACTACTATTATTATTCAAGTAAAACAATTTAGATTTAAAATTACATTTGTGTCTCTATAAGTTACTATGTATAAACCCAATTGTTCCAATATAAACCAATAGGTAGTGTTGTCGCGAACCCGGAATTTTTTGGTTCGCGAACGGCGAACGCGAACTTCCGCAAATGTTCGCGAACCGGCGAACCGCGCGAACCGCCATTGACTTCAATGGGCAGGCGAATTTTAAAAACAACAGGGACTCTTTCTGGCCACAATAGTGATGGAAAAGTTGTTTCAAGGGGACTAAGACCTGGACTGTGGCATGCCAGAGGGGGATCCATGGCAAAACTCCCATGGAAAATTGCACAGTTGATGCAGAGTCTGCTTTTAATCCATAAAGGGCAGAAATCACCTAACATTGACACCTGTCCTCAAAGCCCAGCCCTGATACACACTGACACAGAGCAGAATAGAGACTGTTCCCCCTACATAGGGTCACTTGGCAGATATGGATTGACACCTGTCCTCAAAACCACTGATACACACTGACACAGAGCAGAATAGGGACTGTTCCCCCTACATAGGGTCACTTGGCAGATATGGATTGACACCTGTCCTCAAAACCCCTGATACACACTGACACAGAGCAGAATAGAGACTGTTCCCCCTACATAGGGTCACTTGGCAGATATGGATTGACACCTGTCCTCAAAACCCCTGATACACACTGACACAGAGCAGAATAGGGACTGTTCCCCCTACATAGGGTCACTTGGCAGATATGGATTGACACCTATCCTAATGATCCCTGATACACACTGACACAGAGCAGAATAGAGACTGTTCCCCCTACATAGGGTCACTTGGCAGATATGGATTGACACCTGTCCTCAAAACCCCTGATACACACTGACACAGAGCAGAATAGAGACTGTTCCCTGTCCACAGAGACCATGATACACACTGACACAGAGCAGAATAGAGACTGTTCACCGTCCACAGAGACCATGATACACACTGACACAGAGCAGAATAGAGACTGTTCCCCCTACATAGGGTCACTTGGCAGATATGGATTGACACCTATCCTAATGATCCCTGATACACACTGACACAGAGCAGAATAGAGACTGTTCCCCCTACATAGGGTCACTTGGCAGATATGGATTGACACCTGTCCTCAAAACCCCTGATACACACTGACACAGAGCAGAATAGAGACTGTTCCCCCTACATAGGGTCACTTGGCAGATATGGATTGACACCTGTCCTCAAAACCCCTGATACACACTGACACAGAGCAGAATAGGGACTGTTCCCCCTACATAGGGTCACTTGGCAGATATGGATTGACACCTATCCTAATGATCCCTGATACACAGTGACACAGAGCAGAATAGGGACTGTTCCTCCTACATAGGGTCACTTGGCAGATATGGATTGACACCTATCCTAATGATCCCTGATACACACTGACACAGAGCAGAATAGAGACTGTTCCCCCTACATAGGGTCACTTGGCAGATATGGATTGACACCTATCCTAATGATCCCTGATACACACTGACACAGAGCAGAATAGAGACTGTTCCCCCTACGTAGGGTCACTTGGCAGATATGGATTGACACCTGTCCTCAAAACCCCGGATACACACTGACACAGAGCAGAATAGAGACTGTTCCCCCTACATAGGGTCACTTGGCAGATATGGATTGACACCTATCCTAATGATCCCTGATACACACTGACACAGAGCAGAATAGAGACTGTTCCCCCTACATAGGGTCACTTGGCAGATATGGATTGACAAATCCCTGACAAACAGCTACCACATGCAAGGAAGGCAGCAGGGGCGCAAATGACCCACTCCCGACGCGGGAAGGTAGTGACGACAAATAACAATACAGGACTCTTTAGAGGCCCTGTAATTGTAATCAGTCCACTTGAAATCCTTTAACTTTGATCAATTGGAGGGAAGTCTGGTGCAGAGCCACTGACCCATGCGCAGGGCCAGCCTTAGGCCTTTGGGCGCCCTGTGCAAGAAATCTTCCCGACGCGGGAAGGTAGTGACGACAAATAACAATACAGGACTCTTTAGAGGCCCTGTAATTGTAATCAGTCCACTTGCACCAGTGGGGCTAAAAATTAGGCATGTACACATGCCTGAAAAATTTGGTATTGTTGCAGCCGCTGCTGTAGCAGCGGCCAGAAAAATTGATGTTTGTTTCACAGGCAGAAAGTGCCCTAAAACATGGCGGCTTGAACCCTAGTTGGTGGCGGATAAGTCACGCAAGTCAAACGTCATTCAGAGCTAAAATACAGCAGTGGACCATTTTTAGCCCAAGGCAGCTCATCTCATCAGGCCTTTTTTAACCCCTTAAGGACCAAACTTCTGGAATAAAAGGGAATCATGACATGTCACACATGTCATGTGTCCTTAAGGGGTTAAGCGAATGTATCGCACAGTGTCAGTCCCTTCGGGATCCATCCCTCATTCATCTTAATAAAGGTGAGGTAATCTAGACTTTTTTGACCTAGGCGACTTCTCGTCTCAGTGACAATACCTCCTGCTGCACTGAAGGTCCTTTCTGACAGGACACTTGAGGCAGGGCAGGCCAGAAGTTCTATCGCAAATTGGGATAGCTCAGGCCACAGGTCAAGCCTGCACACCCAGTAGTCAAGGGGTTCATCGCTCCTCAGAGTGTCGATATCTGCAGTTAAGGCGAGGTAGTCTGCTACCTGTCGGTCGAGTCGCTCTCTGAGGGTGGATCCTGAAGGGCTGTGGCGATGCATAGGACTTAAAAAGGACCGCATGTCCTCCATCAACAACACGTCTTTAAAGCGTCCTGTCCTTGCAGGATCGTGGGAGGAGAAGGAGGAGGATGACTTCCACCTCTCCCCCTGTTAGATTCCCGTTGTGCTGTGACATCACCCTTATACGCTGTGTAAAGCATACTTTTTAATTTATTTTGCAAATGCTGCATCCTTTCCGACTTGTTGTAATTCGGTAACATTTCTGCCACTTTCTGCTTATACCGGGGGTCTAGTAGCGTGGACACCCAGTACAGGTCGTTCTCCTTCAGCCTTTTTATACGAGGGTCCCTCAACAGGCAGGACAGCATGAAAGACCCCATTTGCACAAGGTTGGATGGCGAGCTACTCATTTCCCGTTCCTCCTCCTCACTGATGTCATTGAAGGTATGTTCTTCCCCCCAGCCACGTACAACACCACGGGTACCAGATAGGTGACAACGAGCACCCTGGGATGCCTGTTGTGTTTGGTCTTGCTCCTCCTCCTCCTCCTCAAAGCTACAATCCTCCTCTGACTCCTCTTCCTCACAATCCTCTTCCAGCGTTGCCGCAGGTCCAGCAAGCGATGCTGATAAGGCTGTTTCTGGTGGTGATGGTGACCACAACTCTTCCTCTTCCTCTTCACGCTCATCTACAGCCTGATCCAGCACTCTTCGCAGGGCACGCTCCATGAAGAAAACAAATGGTATGATGTCGCTGATGGTGCCTTCGTTGCGACTGACTAGGTTTGTCACCTCCTCAAAAGGACGCATGAGCCTACAGGCATTGCGCATGAGCGTCCAGTAACGTGGCAAAAAAATTCCCAGCTCCCCAGAGGCTGTCCTAGCACCCCGGTTATACAAATATTCATTAACAGCTTTTTCTTGTTGGAGCAGGCGGTCGAACATTAGGAGTGTTGAATTCCAACGTGTAGGGCTGTCGCAAATCAAGCGCCTCACTGGCATGTTGTTTCGCCGCTGGATATCGGCAAAGTGAGCCATGGCCGTGTAGGAACGCCTGAAATGGCCACACACCTTCCTGGCCTGCTTCAGGACGTCCTGTAAGCCTGTGTACTTATGCACAAAGCGTTGTACGATCAGATTACACACATGTGCCATGCACGGCACATGTGTCAACTTGCCCAACTTCAATGCCGCTATCAAATTTTTTCCGTTGTCACACACCACTTTGCCAATATCCAGTTGCTGCGGAGTCAGCCACTTTTCCACCTGTGCGTTCAGGGCGGACAGGAGTGCTTGTCCGGTGTGACTCTCTGCTTTCAAGCAAGTCAAACCCAAGACGGCGTGACACTGCCGTATCCGGGATGTGGAATAGTACCTGGGGAGCTGGGGGGGTGCCGTTGATGTGGAGCAAGAAGCAGCGGCACAAGAGGACTCAGCCGAGGAGGTTATGGAAGAGGATGGAGTAGGAGGAGTAGAGGAGGTGGCAGCAGGACTGCCTGCAATTCGTGGCGGTGTCACCAACTCCTCTGCAATGCCACGCATTCCTTGCTTGTCAGCCGTCAGCAGGTTTACCCAATGCGCAGTGTAGGTGATATACCTGCCCTGACCATGCTTTGAAGACCAGGTATCAGTGGTCAGATGGACCCTTGCCCCAACACTGTGTGCCAGACATGCCATGACTTCCTTTTGCACAATCGAGTACAAGTTGGGGATTGCCTTTTGTGAAAAGAAATTCCGGCCGGGTACCTTCCACTGCGGTGTCCCAATAGCTACAAATTTTTTGAATGCCTCAGACTCAACCAGATTGTAGGGTAAAAGCTGGCGGGCTAATAGTTCGGACAAGCCAGCTGTCAGACGCTGGGCAAGGGGGTGACTTGGTGACATTGGCTTCTTACGCTCAAACATGTCCTTGACAGACACATGACTGTGGGCAGATGAGCGGGAACTGCTCAAGGCGGGAGACGGAGTGGCGGATGGTTGAGAGGGGACAAGAAGGACAGCAGTGGTTGACGTGGCTGAAGATGCTGGACCAGGAGGAGGATGGTGGCTTAGAGTAGGCGTGCTGCTTGTACTCATGTGTTGATCCCATAGGCGTTTGTGATGTGAGATCATGTGCCTACGCAAAGCAGTTGTACCTAGGTGGGTGTTGGACCTCCCACGACTCAGTTTCCTTTGGCACAGGTTGCAAATGGCATCGCTGTTGTCAGAGGCAGACACACAAAAAAAATGCCACACTGCTGAGCTCTGCAATGACTGCATTCTGGTGGTGGACACAGCATGCGTTGATTGGCGTGCTGTCGGGCTGACCCCGGGTGCCGATGCATGCTGTCTGACTGTGCCACTAGCATCTTGCGACGACCCCCCCCTGCTTCCAACTGGTCTCCTCCTCCTCCTCTCTGTCTCCCCATCTGAACTTTCTCCTAGTTCTTCTTCTCTTCTAGCGGGCACCCACGTGACATCCATGGACGCATCGTCATCATCAACCGCTTCGCTTGTATCTGACAACTCAGAAAAGGAAGCAGCAGCGGGTACAACATCATCATCATCACACCGTACCTCCATGTGTTTAATGCTGCCTGCCTGAGACATATCCCTGTTATCTACATCCTCTAGCAATAATGGTTGCGCATCACTCATTTCTTCAAACGGGTGTGTGAATAACTCCTCTGACATACCAAGTAAAGCGGCTGTGGTGCTAGTTTTGGTGGTGGCGGCAGGCGGGTGAGTGCTATCTTGAGAGGTGCCTGAAGCTAAGCTGGAGGAGGATGGTGCGTCAAGGTTCCGAGCGGAGGCTGTACAAGATTGGGTGTCCTGTGTTAGCCAGTCAACTAAGTCCTCAGAACTTTTCAAGTTCAGGGTACGTGTCTTCTGAAAACTGGGCATTATTCTAGGGCAAAAGGGAATCACAGCACCACGACCACGACGGCCCCTGCGGGGTGGCCTGCCTCTGCCTGTCATTTTTTGGGGGATTTGTGGTACTATGCGTGCAAGCTACTGTGAGACCAGATATGATTGGCAATGTGCACTGGAACAGATCTGCAGAGCACACACTGTAGGCCTGAGACACCCGCTTGAAGACAAGTAACTGCTATTCAATCTATAACAGTGTAAAACAAATTTTGTTTTTAAAAGCACGCTATAGAGACACCAGATATGATTGGCAATGTGCACTGGAACAGTGCTGCAGAGCACACACTGTAGGCCTGAGACACCCGCTTGAAGACAAGTAACTGCTATTCAATCTATAACAGTGAAAAACAAATTTTGGTTGTAAAAGCACGCTATAGAGACACAAGATATGAGTGGCACGCTGGCACAGGTCTGCAGAGCACACGCTGAAGTAGGCCTGACACCAAGATGCTTGCAGACAACTAACTGATCTTCTATTACAGTGAAAAAAAATTATTTATTTTAAATCGAAAGCTTAACCAATTGTTAAAACAGATATGAGTGGTGGCACTGGGCAAATAGGCACAGTATCCAATGTGAACCTCACACAGAAGCTGGCAGGCAGGCAACTGCTCTTCTATTCCAGTGGAAATAAAATTTTGGTTGTAAAAGCACGCTAAAGAGACACCAGATATGATTGGCAACTGTCAAAGCACGCTGGCACAGGTCTGCAGAGCACACGCTGAAGTAGGCCTGAAACACAGATGCTTGCAGACAACTAACTGCTTGTTACGGTACCACCTTCCGAGCTCCATACACAGTCTTTAGTCACTTGTAATCCCGGTTCCCCCAATAACGAGACCAAGCTCCATTATGAGGGTAAAACATGAACTGAGGACTGGATCACCCAGCCTGCCTTTTGTTTCCATTTCACACACACAGGCCACACCCAAGGGGAGGCATAAAATAACCACTGGCATCGATGTTACATCCCACACATTCCCTCCCCTTGGTGTGACACATAATCCCATTATACATACAGTTTGAACTATACTTTTATACAACTTTCATAACTTTAAACCCATCCATCATATTCACATAAGAAGCACATATTCAGATTCAGCAGACTTTAAACATAAACATTCTCAAAAATCACACCAATCCCTTCAGTGAATAAAAAGTTACTCGGAAGTCCGTTTATGACCGACCGCAGGTACCTTTTCTTGCCCGAAATAGTTCCCTGGACTCGGGCTGTGCGGTCGGTCACTTGCTGGCATAAAAATGGCTAAGTCCTGTTCGAAGTGGGTCGGTACTTCGACTTTCGTCGAAGTGTCGAAGTGCCGTCGATAGTACGGGTTCGAAGTTAAAATGGCCGCCGCCTCGTGGTCCTTTGTCCGATGCCGGCCACCTCGAGGACTTCGGTAGCTTTGGCACTTCGGTAGCTTCGACTGTATTTGAAGTGTCACTTACAAAAGGTCACAACCCTTCGCATTATCTCTCAGGGACCATAAGTACTGGGCAAATCAGACGAACCCAATAGGTTTAGTCCGGACGGATGGGTCTGTCACATGGCTCCCTCCTTGTGGAACACTCCGGCAGACCCGGCTTGACCCTGTGGCGGGTCAACTTGGGGATGACCGGACTTAGGGAAAATAGGGACGTCTGTTTGCCGGGATAACCCATCCGCATTCCCATTCTGCTTACCGGGCCGGTAGCTGATAGTGAAATTATAAGGCTGCAATGCCAAACTCCACCTCAGCAGTCTGCCATTGTCTCCGGAGACCCGGTTAAGCCAGACAAGGGGGTTGTGGTCTGTTACGAGAGAAAATTCTTGTCCGTATAGGTAAGGGCTCAGTTTCTTCAGTGCCCAGACCAGGGCTAAACACTCTTTCTCTACTGCCGCATAACTCACTTCTCGAGGTAGTAACTTTCTGCTGAGATATGCGACAGGGTGCTCTCCTCCATCCTCCCCGACCTGGCTCAGCACAGCCCCCAGTCCATACATGGAAGCGTCTGTGTGGACAAGAAAACGTTTGTTAGGGACTGGGGCAGCCAGGACAGGGGCATTCACAAGAGCCTGCTTCAGGGCCTGAAACGCGGCTTCACAAGCTGGAGACCACAGGACCTGCCTAGGTAGGTTCTTTTTAGTCAGGTCAGTCAGGGGCTTGGCAATCGTGCTGTAGTCGGGGACAAAACGTCGATAATACCCCGCCGTCCCTAGGAAGGCTAGCACTTGGGTCTTGGTGATAGGTGTGGGCCAGTTAGCTACTGCTTCTACCTTAGCAGGTTCGGGTCTCTGGCTCCCACAACCCACCCTGTGACCCAAGTACTGCACTTCTGCCATGCCTAAATGGCACTTGTCTGGTTTCAGAGTCAGGCCGGCGGCCCGAATCTTGTCCAGCACTACCCCTACGTGTACTAGGTGGTCTTCCCAGGACTCACTGTAGACCGCGATGTCGTCCAGGTATGCACATGCAAATCCCTGGAAGCCATCGAGGAGCCTATCCACCATACGCTGGAAGGTAGCCGGAGCATTCTTCATTCCGAATGGCATAACCTTAAACTGGTATAGGCCAAACGGGGTGACGAATGCCGACTTGGGGATAGCATCCTCGGCCAGGGGGATCTGCCAGTACCCTTTACATAGGTCAATGGTGGTCAGATAGCGCCCCCTGGCAATGCGGTCTAATAACTCGTCTATCCGGGGCATCGGGTAGGCGTCAGTGGTAGTCCGCTCGTTGAGCCGCCTGTAATCCACACAGAACCGGGTGGTCCCATCTTTCTTGGGTACTAGGACTACGGGCGAAGCCCACGGACTATCTGAGTGCTCAATAACCCCCAGCCGGGTCATCTCCTGTATCTCCTTCCGCATTCCTTCTCGGACTGCTTCAGGGATACGGTATGGGGGTTGTCGTAGGGGGTTCTGTCCGGGTGTCTCGACCTTGTGCACAGCTAGGGTGGTGTACCCGGGTTCTTGGGAGAACGTCGCCTGCTTCTCCCACAGAAGCTGTCTTGCCTGTGTTTTCTCGGCCGGGCTTAGTCGGTCACCTAGCTGTACGAGGCTAGTAAGGTCGGTCTGGGGATCCCTTTCTAACAGGTCAGGTAAGGGTAAGTTCTCTGGGTCGTCAGTAGCTGGGGCACAAACTGCTGCAACATCCTCGGGTCGTTCCTGATACTCCTTGAGCATGTCCACATGAAAGGATCGTTGTACCCTTTCATCCGAACAGCTGGCTATAAGATAGGTAGTATCGCATACCTGAGCTAACACCTTGTACGGGCCCTGCCAAGATGCTTGCATCTTGTTTGCCTTCACAGGTTTGAGCACTAGAACCTTCTGCCCAACCTGGAAGACCCGCTGTCGAGCACCCCGATCGTACCATCGCTTCTGTCTCCCCTGGGCCGCCCGGAGATTTTCCCTTACCATCAGGGATAGTTTCTCCATGCGGTCCCGGAGTTCCAGAACATATGGCACTATGGGGGTCCCTTCTTGCTCCGTCTCCCCCTCCCAGTGTCCTCTAATGAGATCTAGGGGTCCACGAACCCTTCTCCCATAGAGTAACTCAAAGGGGGAGAACCCAGTAGATTCCTGGGGCACCTCTCTGTATGCAAATAGCAGATGAGGCAGGAATCGCTCCCAGTCTCTGCAAGTGTCAGTAAAGGTCCTCAGCATCTGTTGTAGGGTGCCATTAAATCGCTCGCAGAGACCGTTAGTCTGTGGGTGATATGGTGAACTAAGTAGCGGGTTGATGCCGCACACCTTCCACAGCTGCTGGGTGAGCACAGCGGTAAACTGAGTTCCCTGATCAGAGAGGATCTCCTGAGGGAACCCGACCCTAGTAAAGATTTTAACCAGGGCATCAGCAACCGTCTCTGCCTCTATATTAGACAGCGCTACTGCCTCTGGGTAACGGGTGGCGTAGTCTACCACAGTAAGAATATATTTCTTACCGGATGGACTAGCCCTGGCCAGTGGACCCACAATGTCAACGGCTATGCGGGAAAAGGGCTCTCCAATGATAGGCATCGGCTGCAGCCTAGCTTTTGGATGATCTCCCCGCTTACCTACCCGTTGACAAGTGTCGCACGTGCTACAATACATCCGCACATCTCGGTTAAAATTGGGCCAGAAAAAGTTTTGGGTGATTCTATGAGCTGTGTTGTGGGAACCTAGATGACCTGCCAACGGCACGTCATGCCCAATCCGCAGAATCTCCTGCCGATACTTTGCAGGTACTACTAGTTGTCGTTTCTGCGGAGGGGCATTCGGTTTCTGGGAAGGTTTCGGGATCCTGTACAGCCTATCCCCCACCCACTCGTAGTGTTCCCCACCTACTCCTTCTTCCCCAGCGTCGGCCCTGGCCCTGTACTTGGCTAACGTCGGGTCTTCCCTAGTTTCTTTCCCGTACATCTCTGGGGTATCCCAGCCTAACGGGGCCTGGTCTAAGGTACAAGTCGGGGTAGAGAGTCTTACCTGGGTCTCAGCAGCAGGTGGGCCGGCCTCAGCGGCACGGGTCTGGGCATGGGTCGTGACAGCGTCCACTGCAGCGGGGCCCATGGGAGCGAAGGCTGAAACAAGGGGAGCCAAGTCGTTGCCAAGGAGAACATCAGCGGGTAAATCCTTAATGACCCCCACATTCACGTGTCTAGCGCCCACTCCCCAATCCAAATGTACCCGGGCCACGGGTAGGCGAAATACTGCACCCCCGGCTACTCGTACTGCCACGGTATCCCCGGTATGTTGAGCTTCGGACACTAGGTGCTTCTGGAGCAAAGTCAGGGTTGCACCAGTGTCTCGTAGCCCACTGACCTCCCTTCCGTCGACCTTTACACTCTGTCGGTGGTGTTGTCGATTGTCCTGGTGGGCAGCCTGAACGGGGTCTGCCTCATGTAAGATGCCCCAGCATTCCTCTTCCTCTACACAGTGGGCTGCTGGAAGAGGTGCTCGGGGAGGGGCCCCTGTGGGTTTCCTCCAGGACTGGTTCCGGTTGGCACGGTTCATCGGGCACTCCTGTCGCCTGTGCCCTAGCTGATTGCATAGGTAGCACCAAATGGGTTCGGAGTACTCTCGGGCGTTAAACCTGGGTGGACGTTGGTACTGGGAAGACGGAGGGGGTGCGGATGGTCTGTTCATGGGAGGCTGATAAGTGGTAGCGGCTGGTTGGTATTCCGCTCTGGTGGGGGCCTTGTTGATGGAATTGTCCAGTCTGCGAGCATCGGTATACTCATCGGCCAAGCGAGCCGCCTCTTGTAGAGTGGAAGGTTTACGGTCCCTTACCCACTCTCTGACCCCTGTTGGCAATTTATCGAAGCAATGTTCCAATAAAAACATCTGCAGCACCTCTTCCCCTGACACCGCCTGGCACCCTGCCATCCAGTGGGCAGCTGTGCGATGTACCTTACATGCCCATTCAACGTATGAGTCCCCAGTTGTTTTCACAGTGTCTCGGAACCTCCTCCGGTATGCCTCGGGTGTAACGGCATACCGGGCAAGTAAAGCTTCCCTGACGGTCACATAATCCCCGATCTCCTCATCCGGAATGGCCCGAAAAGCGTTGTTGGCCCGGCCGGATAACTTGCCGGACAGTATAGCAACCCAGTCTTCCAGGGGTACCTTGTGCAGGGCACATTGCCGCTCAAAATCCGCAAGGTACCCGTCAATCTCTCCTTCTGTCTCACTGAAGGCTTTGAAGGCTGCAAATGGCACTTTCTATTTGTCCCCCGGGTTTGCTGTGACTGGGGCTGCTGCAGCACCGTTTTGGCGTAGCAGGTTGGCCTCCACAGCGGCTTGAACCTGGGTGATGATCTCTGCGGAGGGGTTGGGGCCATAATGGGCCAGCCTAATTCTTACCGCCCGGTCAAATCTTGCTTCCTCGGGGGTTCTGTCGTCTGGGCTGGGTCCATTGGTTCCCTCTGCCGCTGGTACTCCATCCATTTCCAGCAATAAAGCAATAATGTCCCTCTTCTTGAGGTTACTGGCCTGTCCGCCCCTTTGTTCCAATAAGTCTTTTAGGGTAGCTCTTCTCAGGTTTTGGTATTGTAGTTCCATTTACTCCTGGTCGTAGTGGTCTCTTTGGGCGTTGAGGATCATCCCGTCACTTGCCACCAGTTGTTACGGTACCACCTTCTGAGCTCCATACACAGTCTTTAGTCACTTGTAATCCCGGTTCCCCCAATAACGAGACCAAGCTCCATTATGAGGGTAAAACATGAACTGAGGACTGGATCACCCAGCCTGCCTTTTATTTCCATTTCACACACACAGGCCACACCCAAGGGGAGGCATAAAATAACCACTGGCATCGATGTTACATCCCACACATTCCCTCCCCTTGGTGTGACACATAATCCCATTATACATACAGTTTGAACTATACTTTTATACAACTTTCATAACTTTAAACCCATCCATCATATTCACATAAGAAGCACATATTCAGATTCAGCAGACTTTAAACATAAACATTCTCAAAAATCACACCAATCCCTTCAGTGAATAAAAAGTTACTCGGAAGTCCGTTTATGACCGACCGCAGGTACCTTTTCTTGCCCGAAATAGTTCCCTGGACTCGGGCTGTGCGGTCGGTCACTTGCTGGCATAAAAATGGCTAAGTCCTGTTCGAAGTGGGTCGGTACTTCGACTTTCGTCGAAGTGTCGAAGTGCCGTCGATAGTACGGGTCGGCGGGTTCGAAGTTAAAATGACCGCCGCCACGTGGTCCTTTGTCCGATGCCGGCCACCTCGAGGACTTCGGTAGCTTTGGCACTTCGGTAGCTTCGACTGTATTTGAAGTGTCACTTACAAAAGGTCACAACCCTTCGCATTATCTCTCAGGGACCATAAGTACTGGGCAAATCAGACGAACCCAATAGGTTTAGTCCGGACGGATGGGTCTGTCACACTGCTCTTCTATTACAGTGAAAAAATTTTATTTGTTTTAAATCGAAAGCTTAACCAATTGTTAAAAACAGATATGAGTGGTGGCACTGGGCAAATAGGCACAGTATCCAATGTGAACCTCACACAGAAGCTGGCAGGCAGGCAACTGCTCTTCTATTACAGTGGAAACAAAATTTTGGTTGTAAAAGCACGCTAAAGAGACACCAGATATGATTGGCAACTGTCAAAGCACGCTGGCACAGGTCTGCAGAGCACACGCTGAAGTAGGCCTGAAACACAGACGCTTGCAGACAACTAACTGCTCTTCTATTACAGTGAAAAAAAATTATTTCTTTTAAATCGAAAGCTTAACCAATTGTTAAAACAGATATGAGTGGTGGCACTGGGCAAATAGGCACAGTATCCAATGTGAACCTCACACAGAAGCTGGCAGGCAGGCAACTGCTCTTCTATTACAGTGGAAACAAAATTTTGGTTGTAAAAGCACGCTAAAGAGACACCAGATATGATTGGCAACTGTCAAAGCACGCTGGCACAGGTCTGCAGAGCACACGCTGAAGTAGGCCTGAAACACAGACGCTTGCAGACAACTAACTGCTCTTCTATTACAGTGAAAAAAAATTATTTCTTTTAAATCGAAAGCTTAACCAATTGTTAAAACAGATATGAGTGGTGGCACTGGGCAAATAGGCACAGTATCCAATGTGAACCTCACACAGAAGCTGGCAGGCAGGCAACTGCTCTTCTATTACAGTGGAAACAAAATTTTGGTTGTAAAAGCACGCTAAAGAGACACCAGATATGATTGGCAACTGTCAAAGCACGCTGGCACAGGTCTGCAGAGCACACGCTGAAGTAGGCCTGAAACACAGACGCTTGCAGACAACTAACTGCTCTTCTATTACAGTGAAAAAAAATTATTTCTTTTAAATCGAAAGCTTAACCAATTGTTAAAACAGATATGAGTGGTGGCACTGGGCAAATAGGCACAGTATCCAATGTGAACCTCACACAGAAGCTGGCAGGCAGGCAACTGCTCTTCTATTACAGTGAAAACAAAATTTTGGTTGTAAAAGCACGCTAAAGAGACACCAGATATGATTGGCAACTGTCAAAGCACGCTGGCACAGGTCTGCAGAGCACACGCTGAAGTAGGCCTGAAACACAGACGCTTGCAGACAACTAACTTCTCTTCTATTACAGTGAAAAAAAATTATTTCTTTTAAATCGAAAGCTTAACCAATTGTTGAAACAGATATGAGTGGTGGCACTGGGCAAATAGGCACAGTATCCAATGTGAACCTCACACAGAAGCTGGCAGGCAGGCAACTGCTCTTCTATTACAGTGGAAACAAAATTTTGGTTGTAAAAGCACGCTATAGAGACACCAGATATGATTGGCAACTGTCAAAGCACGCTGGCACAGGTCTGCAGAGCACACGCTGAAGTAGGCCTGAAACACAGACGCTTGCAGACAACTAACTGCTCTTCTATTACAGTGAAAAAAAAATATTTATTTTAAATGTAAAGCTTAACCTATTGTTAAAACAGATATGAGTGGTGGCACTGGGCAAATAGGCACAGTATCCAATGTGAACCTCACACAGAAGCTGGCAGGCAGGCAACTGCTCTTCTATTACAGTGAAAAAAAATATTTATTTTAAATGTAAAGCTTAACCTATTGTTAAAACAGATATGAGTGGTGGCACTGGGCAAATAGGCACAGTATCCAATGTGAACCTCACACAGAAGCTGGCAGGCAGGCAACTGCTCTTCTATTACAGTGAAAAAAAAATATTTATTTTAAATGTAAAGCTTAACCTATTGTTAAAACAGATATGAGTGGTGGCACTGGGCAAATAGGCACAGTATCCAATGTGAACCTCACACAGAAGCTGGCAGGCAGGCAACTGCTCTTCTATTACAGTGAAAAAAAAATATTTATTTTAAATGTAAAGCTTAACCTATTGTTAAAACAGATATGAGTGGTGGCACTGGGCAAATAGGCACAGTATCCAATGTGAACCTCACACAGAAGCTGGCAGGCAGGCAACTGCTCTTCTATTACAGTGGAAACAAAATTTTGGTTGTAAAAGCACGCTATAGAGACACCAGATATGATTGGCAACTGTCAAAGCACGCTGGCACAGGTCTGCAGAGCACACGCTGAAGTAGGCCTGAAACACAGACGCTTGCAGACAACTAACTGCTCTTCTATTACAGTGAAAAAAAATTATTTCTTTTAAATCGAAAGCTTAACCAATTGTTAAAACAGATATGAGTGGTGGCACTGGGCAAATAGGCACAGTATCCAATGTGAACCTCACACAGAAGCTGGCAGGCAGGCAACTGCTCTTCTATTACAGTGGAAACAAAATTTTGGTTGTAAAAGCACGCTAAAGAGACACCAGATATGATTGGCAACTGTCAAAGCACGCTGGCACAGGTCTGCAGAGCACACGCTGAAGTAGGCCTGAAACACAGACGCTTGCAGACAACTAACTGCTCTTCTATTACAGTGAAAAAAAATTTTTTCTTTTAAATCGAAAGCTTAACCAATTGTTGAAACAGATATGAGTGGTGGCACTGGGCAAATAGGCACAGTATCCAATGTGAACCTCACACAGAAGCTGGCAGGCAGGCAACTGCTCTTATATTACAGTGGAAACTAAATTTTGGTTGTAAAAGCACGCTATAGAGACACCAGATATGATTGGCAACTGTCAAAGCACGCTGGCACAGGTCTGCAGAGCACACGCTGAAGTAGGCCTGAAACACAGACGCTTGCAGACAACTAACTGCTCTTCTATTATAGTGAAAAAAAAATATTTATTTTAAATGTAAAGCTTAACCTATTGTTAAAACAGATATGAGTGGTGGCACTGGGAAAATAGGCACAGTATCCAATGTGAACCTCACACAGAAGCTGGCAGGCAGGCAACTGCTCTTCTATTACAGTGGAAACAAAATTTTGGTTGTAAAAGCACGCTATAGAGACACCAGATATGATTGGCAACTGTCAAAGCACGCTGGCACAGGTCTGCAGAGCACACGCTGAAGTAGGCCTGAAACACAGAAGCTTGCAGACAACTAACTGCTCTTCTATTACTTCGGTAGCTTCGACTGTATTTGAAGTGTCACTTACAAAAGGTCACAACCCTTCGCATTATCTCTCAGGGACCATAAGTACTGGGCAAATCAGACGAACCCAATAGGTTTAGTCCGGACGGATGGGTCTGTCACATGGCTCCCTCCTTGTGGAACACTCCGGCAGACCCGGCTTGACCCTGTGGCGGGTCAACTTGGGGATGACCGGACTTAGGGAAAATAGGGACGTCTGTTTGCCGGGATAACCCATCCGCATTCCCATTCTGCTTACCGGGCCGGTAGCTGATAGTGAAATTATAAGGCTGCAATGCCAAACTCCACCTCAGCAGTCTGCCATTGTCTCCGGAGACCCGGTTAAGCCAGACAAGGGGGTTGTGGTCTGTTACGAGAGAAAATTCTTGTCCGTATAGGTAAGGGCTCAGTTTCTTCAGTGCCCAGACCAGGGCTAAACACTCTTTCTCTACTGCCGCATAACTCACTTCTCGAGGTAGTAACTTTCTGCTGAGATATGCGACAGGGTGCTCTCCTCCATCCTCCCCGACCTGGCTCAGCACAGCCCCCAGTCCATACATGGAAGCGTCTGTGTGGACAAGAAAACGTTTGTTAGGGACTGGGGCAGCCAGGACAGGGGCATTCACAAGAGCCTGCTTCAGGGCCTGAAACGCGGCTTCACAAGCTGGAGACCACAGGACCTGCCTAGGTAGGTTCTTTTTAGTCAGGTCAGTCAGGGGCTTGGCAATCGTGCTGTAGTCGGGGACAAAACGTCGATAATACCCCGCCGTCCCTAGGAAGGCTAGCACTTGGGTCTTGGTGATAGGTGTGGGCCAGTTAGCTACTGCTTCTACCTTAGCAGGTTCGGGTCTCTGGCTCCCACAACCCACCCTGTGACCCAAGTACTGCACTTCTGCCATGCCTAAATGGCACTTGTCTGGTTTCAGAGTCAGGCCGGCGGCCCGAATCTTGTCCAGCACTACCCCTACGTGTACTAGGTGGTCTTCCCAGGACTCACTGTAGACCGCGATGTCGTCCAGGTATGCACATGCAAATCCCTGGAAGCCATCGAGGAGCCTATCCACCATACGCTGGAAGGTAGCCGGAGCATTCTTCATTCCGAATGGCATAACCTTAAACTGGTATAGGCCAAACGGGGTGACGAATGCCGACTTGGGGATAGCATCCTCGGCCAGGGGGATCTGCCAGTACCCTTTACATAGGTCAATGGTGGTCAGATAGCGCCCCCTGGCAATGCGGTCTAATAACTCGTCTATCCGGGGCATCGGGTAGGCGTCAGTGGTAGTCCGCTCGTTGAGCCGCCTGTAATCCACACAGAACCGGGTGGTCCCATCTTTCTTGGGTACTAGGACTACGGGCGAAGCCCACGGACTATCTGAGTGCTCAATAACCCCCAGCCGGGTCATCTCCTGTATCTCCTTCCGCATTCCTTCTCGGACTGCTTCAGGGATACGGTATGGGGGTTGTCGTAGGGGGTTCTGTCCGGGTGTCTCGACCTTGTGCACAGCTAGGGTGGTGTACCCGGGTTCTTGGGAGAACGTCGCCTGCTTCTCCCACAGAAGCTGTCTTGCCTGTGTTTTCTCGGCCGGGCTTAGTCGGTCACCTAGCTGTACGAGGCTAGTAAGGTCGGTCTGGGGATCCCTTTCTAACAGGTCAGGTAAGGGTAAGTTCTCTGGGTCGTCAGTAGCTGGGGCACAAACTGCTGCAACATCCTCGGGTCGTTCCTGATACTCCTTGAGCATGTCCACATGAAAGGATCGTTGTACCCTTTCATCCGAACAGCTGGCTATAAGATAGGTAGTATCGCATACCTGAGCTAACACCTTGTACGGGCCCTGCCAAGATGCTTGCATCTTGTTTGCCTTCACAGGTTTGAGCACTAGAACCTTCTGCCCAACCTGGAAGACCCGCTGTCGAGCACCCCGATCGTACCATCGCTTCTGTCTCCCCTGGGCCGCCCGGAGATTTTCCCTTACCATCAGGGATAGTTTCTCCATGCGGTCCCGGAGTTCCAGAACATATGGCACTATGGGGGTCCCTTCTTGCTCCGTCTCCCCCTCCCAGTGTCCTCTAATGAGATCTAGGGGTCCACGAACCCTTCTCCCATAGAGTAACTCAAAGGGGGAGAACCCAGTAGATTCCTGGGGCACCTCTCTGTATGCAAATAGCAGATGAGGCAGGAATCGCTCCCAGTCTCTGCAAGTGTCAGTAAAGGTCCTCAGCATCTGTTGTAGGGTGCCATTAAATCGCTCGCAGAGACCGTTAGTCTGTGGGTGATATGGTGAACTAAGTAGCGGGTTGATGCCGCACACCTTCCACAGCTGCTGGGTGAGCACAGCGGTAAACTGAGTTCCCTGATCAGAGAGGATCTCCTGAGGGAACCCGACCCTAGTAAAGATTTTAACCAGGGCATCAGCAACCGTCTCTGCCTCTATATTAGACAGCGCTACTGCCTCTGGGTAACGGGTGGCGTAGTCTACCACAGTAAGAATATATTTCTTACCGGATGGACTAGCCCTGGCCAGTGGACCCACAATGTCAACGGCTATGCGGGAAAAGGGCTCTCCAATGATAGGCATCGGCTGCAGCCTAGCTTTTGGATGATCTCCCCGCTTACCTACCCGTTGACAAGTGTCGCACGTGCTACAATACATCCGCACATCTCGGTTAAAATTGGGCCAGAAAAAGTTTTGGGTGATTCTATGAGCTGTGTTGTGGGAACCTAGATGACCTGCCAACGGCACGTCATGCCCAATCCGCAGAATCTCCTGCCGATACTTTGCAGGTACTACTAGTTGTCGTTTCTGCGGAGGGGCATTCGGTTTCTGGGAAGGTTTCGGGATCCTGTACAGCCTATCCCCCACCCACTCGTAGTGTTCCCCACCTACTCCTTCTTCCCCAGCGTCGGCCCTGGCCCTGTACTTGGCTAACGTCGGGTCTTCCCTAGTTTCTTTCCCGTACATCTCTGGGGTATCCCAGCCTAACGGGGCCTGGTCTAAGGTACAAGTCGGGGTAGAGAGTCTTACCTGGGTCTCAGCAGCAGGTGGGCCGGCCTCAGCGGCACGGGTCTGGGCATGGGTCGTGACAGCGTCCACTGCAGCGGGGCCCATGGGAGCGAAGGCTGAAACAAGGGGAGCCAAGTCGTTGCCAAGGAGAACATCAGCGGGTAAATCCTTAATGACCCCCACATTCACGTGTCTAGCGCCCACTCCCCAATCCAAATGTACCCGGGCCACGGGTAGGCGAAATACTGCACCCCCGGCTACTCGTACTGCCACGGTATCCCCGGTATGTTGAGCTTCGGACACTAGGTGCTTCTGGAGCAAAGTCAGGGTTGCACCAGTGTCTCGTAGCCCACTGACCTCCCTTCCGTCGACCTTTACACTCTGTCGGTGGTGTTGTCGATTGTCCTGGTGGGCAGCCTGAACGGGGTCTGCCTCATGTAAGATGCCCCAGCATTCCTCTTCCTCTACACAGTGGGCTGCTGGAAGAGGTGCTCGGGGAGGGGCCCCTGTGGGTTTCCTCCAGGACTGGTTCCGGTTGGCACGGTTCATCGGGCACTCCTGTCGCCTGTGCCCTAGCTGATTGCATAGGTAGCACCGAATGGGTTCGGAGTACTCTCGGGCGTTAAACCTGGGTGGACGTTGGTACTGGGCAGACGGAGGGGGTGCGGATGGTCTGTTCATGGGAGGCTGATAAGTGGTAGCGGCTGGTTGGTATTCCGCTCTGGTGGGGGCCTTGTTGATGGAATTGTCCAGTCTGCGAACATCGGTATACTCATCGGCCAAGCGAGCCGCCTCATGTAGAGTGGAAGGTTTACGGTCCCTTACCCACTCTCTGACCCCTGTTGGCAATTTATCGAAGCAATGTTCCAATAAAAACATCTGCAGCACCTCTTCCCCTGACACCGCCTGGCACCCTGCCATCCAGTGGGCAGCTGTGCGATGTACCTTACATGCCCATTCAACGTATGAGTCCCCAGTTGTTTTCATAGTGTCTCGGAACCTCCTCCGGTATGCCTCGGGTGTAACGGCATACCGGGCAAGTAAAGCTTCCCTGACGGTCACATAATCCCCGATCTCCTCATCCGGAATGGCCCGAAAAGCGTCGTTGGCCCGGCCGGATAACTTGCCGGACAGTATAGCAACCCAGTCTTCCAGGGGTACCTTGTGCAGGGCACATTGCCGCTCAAAATCCGCAAGGTACCCGTCAATCTCTCCTTCTGTCTCACTGAAGGCTTTGAAGGCTGCAAATGGCACTTTCTATTTGTCCCCCGGGTTTGCTGTGACTGGGGCTGCTGCAGCACCGTTTTGGCGTAGCAGGTTGGCCTCCACAGCGGCTTGAACCTGGGTGATGATCTCTGCGGAGGGGTTGGGGCCATAATGGGCCAGCCTAATTCTTACCGCCCGGTCAAATCTTGCTTCCTCGGGGGTTCTGTCGTCTGGGCTGGGTCCATTGGTTCCCTCTGCCGCTGGTACTCCATCCATTTCCAGCAATAAAGCAATAATGTCCCTCTTCTTGAGGTTACTGGCCTGTCCGCCCCTTTGTTCCAATAAGTCTTTTAGGGTAGCTCTTCTCAGGTTTTGGTATTGTAGTTCCATTTACTCCTGGTCATAGTGGTCTCTTTGGGCGTTGAGGATCATCCCGTCACTTGCCACCAGTTGTTACGGTACCACCTTCCGAGCTCCATACACAGTCTTTAGTCACTTGTAATCCCGGTTCCCCCAATAACGAGACCAAGCTCCATTATGAGGGTAAAACATGAACTGAGGACTGGATCACCCAGCCTGCCTTTTATTTCCATTTCACACACACAGGCCACACCCAAGGGGAGGCATAAAATAACCACTGGCATCGATGTTACATCCCACACATTCCCTCCCCTTGGTGTGACACATAATCCCATTATACATACAGTTTGAACTATACTTTTATACAACTTTCATAACTTTAAACCCATCCATCATATTCACATAAGAAGCACATATTCAGATTCAGCAGACTTTAAACATAAACATTCTCAAAAATCACACCAATCCCTTCAGTGAATAAAAAGTTACTCGGAAGTCCGTTTATGACCGACCGCAGGTACCTTTTCTTGCCCGAAATAGTTCCCTGGACTCGGGCTGTGCGGTCGGTCACTTGCTGGCATAAAAATGGCTAAGTCCTGTTCGAAGTGGGTCGGTACTTCGACTTTCGTCGAAGTGTCGAAGTGCCGTCGATAGTACGGGTCGGCGGGTTCGAAGTTAAAATGGCCGCCGCCACGTGGTCCTTTGTCCGATGCCGGCCACCTCGAGGACTTCGGTAGCTTTGGCACTTCGGTAGCTTCGACTGTATTTGAAGTGTCACTTACAAAAGGTCACAACCCTTCGCATTATCTCTCAGGGACCATAAGTACTGGGCAAATCAGACGAACCCAATAGGTTTAGTCCGGACGGATGGGTCTGTCACACTGCTCTTCTATTACAGTGAAAAAAATGTATTTGTTTTAAATCGAAAGCTTAACCAATTGTTAAAAACAGATATGAGTGGTGGCACTGGGCAAATAGGCACAGTATCCAATGTGAACCTCACACAGAAGCTGGCAGGCAGGCAACTGCTCTTCTATTACAGTGGAAACAAAATTTTGGTTGTAAAAGCACGCTAAAGAGACACCAGATATGATTGGCAACTGTCAAAGCACGCTGGCACAGGTCTGCAGAGCACACGCTGAAGTAGGCCTGAAACACAGACGCTTGCAGACAACTAACTGCTCTTCTATTACAGTGAAAAAAAATTATTTCTTTTAAATCGAAAGCTTAACCAATTGTTAAAACAGATATGAGTGGTGGCACTGGGCAAATAGGCACAGTATCCAATGTGAACCTCACACAGAAGCTGGCAGGCAGGCAACTGCTCTTCTATTACAGTGGAAACAAAATTTTGGTTGTAAAAGCAAAGCTTGACAGGCTTGACCCTGTGGCGGGTCAACTTGGGGATGACCGGACTTAGGGAAAATAGGGACGTCTGTTTGCCGGGATAACCCATCCGCATTCCCATTCTGCTTACCGGGCCGGTAGCTGATAGTGAAATTATAAGGCTGCAATGCCAAACTCCACCTCAGCAGTCTGCCATTGTCTCCGGAGACCCGGTTAAGCCAGACAAGGGGGTTGTGGTCTGTTACGAGAGAAAATTCTTGTCCGTATAGGTAAGGGCTCAGTTTCTTCAGTGCCCAGACCAGGGCTAAACACTCTTTCTCTACTGCCGCATAACTCACTTCTCGAGGTAGTAACTTTCTGCTGAGATATGCGACAGGGTGCTCTCCTCCATCCTCCCCGACCTGGCTCAGCACAGCCCCCAGTCCATACATGGAAGCGTCTGTGTGGACAAGAAAACGTTTGTTAGGGACTGGGGCAGCCAGGACAGGGGCATTCACAAGAGCCTGCTTCAGGGCCTGAAACGCGGCTTCACAAGCTGGAGACCACAGGACCTGCCTAGGTAGGTTCTTTTTAGTCAGGTCAGTCAGGGGCTTGGCAATCGTGCTGTAGTCGGGGACAAAACGTCGATAATACCCCGCCGTCCCTAGGAAGGCTAGCACTTGGGTCTTGGTGATAGGTGTGGGCCAGTTAGCTACTGCTTCTACCTTAGCAGGTTCGGGTCTCTGGCTCCCACAACCCACCCTGTGACCCATGGGAGCGAAGGCTGAAACAAGGGGAGCCAAGTCGTTGCCAAGGAGAACATCAGCGGGTAAATCCTTAATGACCCCCACATTCACGTGTCTAGCGCCCACTCCCCAATCCAAATGTACCCGGGCCACGGGTAGGCGAAATACTGCACCCCCGGCTACTCGTACTGCCACGGTATCCCCGGTATGTTGAGCTTCGGACACTAGGTGCTTCTGGAGCAAAGTCAGGGTTGCACCAGTGTCTCGTAGCCCACTGACCTCCCTTCCGTCGACCTTTACACTCTGTCGGTGGTGTTGTCGATTGTCCTGGTGGGCAGCCTGAATGGGGTCTGCCTCATGTAAGATGCCCCAGCATTCCTCTTCCTCTACACAGTGGGCTGCTGGAAGAGGTGCTCGGGGAGGGGCCCCTGTGGGTTTCCTCCAGGACTGGTTCCGGTTGGCACGGTTCATCGGGCACTCCTGTCGCCTGTGCCCTAGCTGATTGCATAGGTAGCACCGAATGGGTTCGGAGTACTCTCGGGCGTTAAACCTGGGTGGACGTTGGTACTGGGCAGACGGAGGGGGTGCGGATGGTCTGTTCATGGGAGGCTGATAAGTGGTAGCGGCTGGTTGGTATTCCGCTCTGGTGGGGGCCTTGTTGATGGAATTGTCCAGTCTGCGAGCATCGGTATACTCATCGGCCAAGCGAGCCGCCTCATGTAGAGTGGAAGGTTTACGGTCCCTTACCCACTCTCTGACCCCTGTTGGCAATTTATCGAAGCAATGTTCCAATAAAAACATCTGCAGCACCTCTTCCCCTGACACCGCCTGGCACCCTGCCATCCAGTGGGCAGCTGTGCGATGTACCTTACATGCCCATTCAACGTATGAGTCCCCAGTTGTTTTCATAGTGTCTCGGAACCTCCTCCGGTATGCCTCGGGTGTAACGGCATACCGGGCAAGTAAAGCTTCCCTGACGGTCACATAATCCCCGATCTCCTCATCCGGAATGGCCCGAAAAGCGTCGTTGGCCCGGCCGGATAACTTGCCGGACAGTATAGCAACCCAGTCTTCCAGGGGTACCTTGTGCAGGGCACATTGCCGCTCAAAATCCGCAAGGTACCCGTCAATCTCTCCTTCTGTCTCACTGAAGGCTTTGAAGGCTGCAAATGGCACTTTCTATTTGTCCCCCGGGTTTGCTGTGACTGGGGCTGCTGCAGCACCGTTTTGGCGTAGCAGGTTGGCCTCCACAGCGGCTTGAACCTGGGTGATGATCTCTGCGGAGGGGTTGGGGCCATAATGGGCCAGCCTAATTCTTACCGCCCGGTCAAATCTTGCTTCCTCGGGGGTTCTGTCGTCTGGGCTGGGTCCATTGGTTCCCTCTGCCGCTGGTACTCCATCCATTTCCAGCAATAAAGCAATAATGTCCCTCTTCTTGAGGTTACTGGCCTGTCCGCCCCTTTGTTCCAATAAGTCTTTTAGGGTAGCTCTTCTCAGGTTTTGGTATTGTAGTTCCATTTACTCCTGGTCATAGTGGTCTCTTTGGGCGTTGAGGATCATCCCGTCACTTGCCACCAGTTGTTACGGTACCACCTTCCGAGCTCCATACACAGTCTTTAGTCACTTGTAATCCCGGTTCCCCCAATAACGAGACCAAGCTCCATTATGAGGGTAAAACATGAACTGAGGACTGGATCACCCAGCCTGCCTTTTATTTCCATTTCACACACACAGGCCACACCCAAGGGGAGGCATAAAATAACCATTGGCATCGATGTTACATCCCACACATTCCCTCCCCTTGGTGTGACACATAATCCCATTATACATACAGTTTGAACTATACTTTTATACAACTTTCATAACTTTAAACCCATCCATCATATTCACATAAGAAGCACATATTCAGATTCAGCAGACTTTAAACATAAACATTCTCAAAAATCACACCAATCCCTTCAGTGAATAAAAAGTTACTCGGAAGTCCGTTTATGACCGACCGCAGGTACCTTTTCTTGCCCGAAATAGTTCCCTGGACTCGGGCTGTGCGGTCGGTCACTTGCTGGCATAAAAATGGCTAAGTCCTGTTCGAAGTGGGTCGGTACTTCGACTTTCGTCGAAGTGTCGAAGTGCCGTCGATAGTACGGGTCGGCGGGTTCGAAGTTAAAATGGCCGCCGCCACGTGGTCCTTTGTCCGATGCCGGCCACCTCGAGGACTTCGGTAGCTTTGGCACTTCGGTAGCTTCGACTGTATTTGAAGTGTCACTTACAAAAGGTCACAACCCTTCGCATTATCTCTCAGGGACCATAAGTACTGGGCAAATCAGACGAACCCAATAGGTTTAGTCCGGACGGATGGATCTGTCACACTGCTCTTCTATTACAGTGAAAAAAATGTATTTGTTTTAAATCGAAAGCTTAACCAATTGTTAAAAACAGATATGAGTGGTGGCACTGGGCAAATAGGCACAGTATCCAATGTGAACCTCACACAGAAGCTGGCAGGCAGGCAACTGCTCTTCTATTACAGTGGAAACAAAATTTTGGTTGTAAAAGCACGCTAAAGAGACACCAGATATGATTGGCAACTGTCAAAGCACGCTGGCACAGGTCTGCAGAGCACACGCTGAAGTAGGCCTGAAACACAGACGCTTGCAGACAACTAACTGCTCTTCTATTACAGTGAAAAAAAATTATTTATTTTAAATCGAAAGCTTAACCAATTGTTAAAACAGATATGAGTGGTGGCACTGGGCAAATAGGCACAGTATCCAATGTGAACCTCACACAGAAGCTGGCAGGCAGGCAACTGCTCTTCTATTACAGTGGAAACAAAATTTTGGTTGTAAAAGCACGCTAAAGAGACACCAGATATGATTGGCAACTGTCAAAGCACGCTGGCACAGGTCTGCAGAGCACACGCTGAAGTAGTCCTGAAACACAGACGCTTGCAGACAACTAACTTCTCTTCTATTACAGTGAAAAAAAATTATTTCTTTTAAATCGAAAGCTTAACCAATTGTTGAAACAGATATGAGTGGTGGCACTGGGCAAATAGGCACAGTATCCAATGTGAACCTCACACAGAAGCTGGCAGGCAGGCAACTGCTCTTCTATTACAGTGGAAACAAAATTTTGGTTGTAAAAGCACGCTATAGAGACACCAGATATGATTGGCAACTGTCAAAGCACGCTGGCACAGGTCTGCAGAGCACACGCTGAAGTAGGCCTGAAACACAGACGCTTGCAGACAACTAACTGCTCTTCTATTACAGTGAAAAAAAAATATTTATTTTAAATGTAAAGCTTAACCTATTGTTAAAACAGATATGAGTGGTGGCACTGGGCAAATAGGCACAGTATCCAATGTGAACCTCACACAGAAGCTGGCAGGCAGGCAACTGCTCTTCTATTACAGTGAAAAAAAATATTTATTTTAAATGTAAAGCTTAACCTATTGTTAAAACAGATATGAGTGGTGGCACTGGGCAAATAGGCACAGTATCCAATGTGAACCTCACACAGAAGCTGGCAGGCAGGCAACTGCTCTTCTATTACAGTGAAAAAAAAATATTTATTTTAAATGTAAAGCTTAACCTATTGTTAAAACAGATATGAGTGGTGGCACTGGGCAAATAGGCACAGTATCCAATGTGAACCTCACACAGAAGCTGGCAGGCAGGCAACTGCTCTTCTATTACAGTGAAAAAAAAATGTTTATTTTAAATGTAAAGCTTAACCTATTGTTAAAACAGATATGAGTGGTGGCACTGGGCAAATAGGCACAGTATCCAATGTGAACCTCACACAGAAGCTGGCAGGCAGGCAACTGCTCTTCTATTACAGTGGAAACAAAATTTTGGTTGTAAAAGCACGCTATAGAGACACCAGATATGATTGGCAACTGTCAAAGCACGCTGGCACAGGTCTGCAGAGCACACGCTGAAGTAGGCCTGAAACACAGACGCTTGCAGACAACTAACTGCTCTTCTATTACAGTGAAAAAAAATTTTTTCTTTTAAATCGAAAGCTTAACCAATTGTTAAAACAGATATGAGTGGTGGCACTGGGCAAATAGGCACAGTATCCAATGTGAACCTCACACAGAAGCTGGCAGGCAGGCAACTGCTCTTCTATTACAGTGGAAACAAAATTTTGGTTGTAAAAGCACGCTAAAGAGACACCAGATATGATTGGCAACTGTCAAAGCACGCTGGCACAGGTCTGCAGAGCACACGCTGAAGTAGGCCTGAAACACAGACGCTTGCAGACAACTAACTGCTCTTCTATTACAGTGAAAAAAAATTATTTCTTTTAAATCGAAAGCTTAACCAATTGTTGAAACAGATATGAGTGGTGGCACTGGGCAAATAGGCACAGTATCCAATGTGAACCTCACACAGAAGCTGGCAGGCAGGCAACTGCTCTTATATTACAGTGGAAACTAAATTTTGGTTGTAAAAGCACGCTATAGAGACACCAGATATGATTGGCAACTGTCAAAGCACGCTGGCACAGGTCTGCAGAGCACACGCTGAAGTAGGCCTGAAACACAGACGCTTGCAGACAACTAACTGCTCTTCTATTATAGTGAAAAAAAAATATTTATTTTAAATGTAAAGCTTAACCTATTGTTAAAACAGATATGAGTGGTGGCACTGGGAAAATAGGCACAGTATCCAATGTGAACCTCACACAGAAGCTGGCAGGCAGGCAACTGCTCTTCTATTACAGTGGAAACAAAATTTTGGTTGTAAAAGCACGCTATAGAGACACCAGATATGATTGGCAACTGTCAAAGCACGCTGGCACAGGTCTGCAGAGCACACGCTGAAGTAGGCCTGAAACACAGAAGCTTGCAGACAACTAACTGCTCTTCTATTACTTCGGTAGCTTCGACTGTATTTGAAGTGTCACTTACAAAAGGTCACAACCCTTCGCATTATCTCTCAGGGACCATAAGTACTGGGCAAATCAGACGAACCCAATAGGTTTAGTCCGGACGGATGGGTCTGTCACATGGCTCCCTCCTTGTGGAACACTCCGGCAGACCCGGCTTGACCCTGTGGCGGGTCAACTTGGGGATGACCGGACTTAGGGAAAATAGGGACGTCTGTTTGCCGGGATAACCCATCCGCATTCCCATTCTGCTTACCGGGCCGGTAGCTGATAGTGAAATTATAAGGCTGCAATGCCAAACTCCACCTCAGCAGTCTGCCATTGTCTCCGGAGACCCGGTTAAGCCAGACAAGGGGGTTGTGGTCTGTTACGAGAGAAAATTCTTGTCCGTATAGGTAAGGGCTCAGTTTCTTCAGTGCCCAGACCAGGGCTAAACACTCTTTCTCTACTGCCGCATAACTCACTTCTCGAGGTAGTAACTTTCTGCTGAGATATGCGACAGGGTGCTCTCCTCCATCCTCCCCGACCTGGCTCAGCACAGCCCCCAGTCCATACATGGAAGCGTCTGTGTGGACAAGAAAACGTTTGTTAGGGACTGGGGCAGCCAGGACAGGGGCATTCACAAGAGCCTGCTTCAGGGCCTGAAACGCGGCTTCACAAGCTGGAGACCACAGGACCTGCCTAGGTAGGTTCTTTTTAGTCAGGTCAGTCAGGGGCTTGGCAATCGTGCTGTAGTCGGGGACAAAACGTCGATAATACCCCGCCGTCCCTAGGAAGGCTAGCACTTGGGTCTTGGTGATAGGTGTGGGCCAGTTAGCTACTGCTTCTACCTTAGCAGGTTCGGGTCTCTGGCTCCCACAACCCACCCTGTGACCCAAGTACTGCACTTCTGCCATGCCTAAATGGCACTTGTCTGGTTTCAGAGTCAGGCCGGCGGCCCGAATCTTGTCCAGCACTACCCCTACGTGTACTAGGTGGTCTTCCCAGGACTCACTGTAGACCGCGATGTCGTCCAGGTATGCACATGCAAATCCCTGGAAGCCATCGAGGAGCCTATCCACCATACGCTGGAAGGTAGCCGGAGCATTCTTCATTCCGAATGGCATAACCTTAAACTGGTATAGGCCAAACGGGGTGACGAATGCCGACTTGGGGATAGCATCCTCGGCCAGGGGGATCTGCCAGTACCCTTTACATAGGTCAATGGTGGTCAGATAGCGCCCCCTGGCAATGCGGTCTAATAACTCGTCTATCCGGGGCATCGGGTAGGCGTCAGTGGTAGTCCGTTCGTTGAGCCGCCTGTAATCCACACAGAACCGGGTGGTCCCATCTTTCTTGGGTACTAGGACTACGGGCGAAGCCCACGGACTATCTGAGTGCTCAATAACCCCCAGCCGGGTCATCTCCTGTATCTCCTTCCGCATTCCTTCTCGGACTGCTTCAGGGATACGGTATGGGGGTTGTCGTAGGGGGTTCTGTCCGGGTGTCTCGACCTTGTGCACAGCTAGGGTGGTGTACCCGGGTTCTTGGGAGAACGTCGCCTGCTTCTCCCACAGAAGCTGTCTTGCCTGTGTTTTCTCGGCCGGGCTTAGTCGGTCACCTAGCTGTACGAGGCTAGTAAGGTCGGTCTGGGGATCCCTTTCTAACAGGTCAGGTAAGGGTAAGTTCTCTGGGTCGTCAGTAGCTGGGGCACAAACTGCTGCAACATCCTCGGGTCGTTCCTGATACTCCTTGAGCATGTTCACATGAAAGGATCGTTGTACCCTTTCATCCGAACAGCTGGCTATAAGATAGGTAGTATCGCATACCTGAGCTAACACCTTGTACGGGCCCTGCCAAGATGCTTGCATCTTGTTTGCCTTCACAGGTATGAGCACTAGAACCTTCTGCCCAACCTGGAAGACCCGCTGTCGAGCACCCCGATCGTACCATCGCTTCTGTCTCCCCTGGGCCGCCCGGAGATTTTCCCTTACCATCAGGGATAGTTTCTCCATGCGGTCCCGGAGTTCCAGAACATATGGCACTATGGGGGTCCCTTCTTGCTCCGTCTCCCCCTCCCAGTGTCCTCTAATGAGATCTACGGGTCCACGAACCCTTCTCCCATAGAGTAACTCAAAGGGGGAGAACCCAGTAGATTCCTGGGGCACCTCTCTGTATGCAAATAGCAGATGAGGCAGGAATCGCTCCCAGTCTCTGCAAGTGTCAGTAAAGGTCCTCAGCATCTGTTGTAGGGTGCCATTAAATCGCTCGCAGAGACCGTTAGTCTGTGGGTGATATGGTGAACTAAGTAGCGGGTTGATGCCGCACACCTTCCACAGCTGCTGGGTGAGCACAGCGGTAAACTGAGTTCCCTGATCAGAGAGGATCTCCTGAGGGAACCCGACCCTAGTAAAGATTTTAACCAGGGCATCAGCAACCGTCTCTGCCTCTATATTAGACAGCGCTACTGCCTCTGGGTAACGGGTGGCGTAGTCTACCACAGTAAGAATATATTTCTTACCGGATGGACTAGCCCTGGCCAGTGGACCCACAATGTCAACGGCTATGCGGGAAAAGGGCTCTCCAATGATAGGCATCGGCTGCAGCCTAGCTTTTGGATGATCTCCCCGCTTACCTACCCGTTGACAAGTGTCGCACGTGCTACAATACATCTGCACATCTCGGTTAAAATTGGGCCAGAAAAAGTTTTGGGTGATTCTATGAGCTGTGTTGTGGGAACCTAGATGACCTGCCAACGGCACGTCATGCCCAATCCGCAGAATCTCCTGCCGATACTTTGCAGGTACTACTAGTTGTCGTTTCTGCGGAGGGGCATTCGGTTTCTGGGAAGGTTTCGGGATCCTGTACAGCCTATCCCCCACCCACTTGTAGTGTTCCCCACCTACTCCTTCTTCCCCAGCGTCGGCCCTGGCCCTGTACTTGGCTAACGTCGGGTCTTCCCTAGTTTCTTTCCCGTACATCTCTGGGGTATCCCAGCATAACGGGGCCTGGTCTAAGGTACAAGTCGGGGTAGAGAGTCTTACCTGGGTCTCAGCAGCAGGTGGGCCGGCCTCAGCGGCACGGGTCTGGGCATGGGTCGTGACAGCGTCCACTGCAGCGGGGCCCATGGGAGCGAAGGCTGGAACAAGGGGAGCCAAGTCGTTGCCAAGGAGAACATCAGCGGGTAAATCCTTAATGACCCCCACATTCACGTGTCTAGCGCCCACTCCCCAATCCAAATGTACCCGGGCCACGGGTAGGCGAAATACTGCACCCCCGGCTACTCGTACTGCCACGGTATCCCCGGTATGTTGAGCTTCGGACACAAGGTGCTTCTGGAGCAAAGTCAGGGTTGCACCAGTGTCTCGTAGCCCACTGACCTCCCTTCCGTCGACCTTTACACTCTGTCGGTGGTGTTGTCGATTGTCCTGGTGGGCAGCCTGAACGGGGTCTGCCTCATGTAAGATGCCCCAGCATTCCTCTTCCTCTACACAGTGGGCTGCTGGAAGAGGTGCTCGGGGAGGGGCCCCTGTGGGTTTCCTCCAGGACTGGTTCCGGTTGGCACGGTTCATCGGGCACTCCTGTCGCCTGTGCCCTAGCTGATTGCATAGGTAGCACCGAATGGGTTCGGAGTACTCTCGGGCGTTAAACCTGGGTGGACGTTGGTACTGGGCAGACGGAGGGGGTGCGGATGGTCTGTTCATGGGAGGCTGATAAGTGGTAGCGGCTGGTTGGTATTCCGCTCTGGCGGGGGCCTTGTTGATGGAATTGTCCAGTCTGCGAGCATCGGTATACTCATCGGCCAAGCGAGCCGCCTCATGTAGAGTGGAAGGTTTACGGTCCCTTACCCACTCTCTGACCCCTGTTGGCAATTTATCGAAGCAATGTTCCAATAAAAACATCTGCAGCACCTCTTCCCCTGACACCGCCTGGCACCCTGCCATCCAGTGGGCAGCTGTGCGATGTACCTTACATGCCCATTCAACGTATGAGTCCCCAGTTGTTTTCACAGTGTCTCGGAACCTCCTCCGGTATGCCTCAGGTGTAACGGCATACCGGGCAAGTAAAGCTTCCCTGACAGTCACATAATCCCCGATCTCCTCATCCGGAATGGCCCGAAAAGCGTCGTTGGCCCGGCCGGATAACTTGCCGGACAGTATAGCAACCCAGTCTTCCAGGGGTACCTTGTGCAGGGCACATTGCCGCTCAAAATCCGCAAGGTACCCGTCAATCTCTCCTTCTGTCTCACTGAAGGCTTTGAAGGCTGCAAATGGCACTTTCTTTTTGTCCCCCGTGTTTGCTGTGAGTGGGGCTGCTGCAGCACCGTTTTGGCGTAGCAGGTTGGCCTCCACAGCGGCTTGAACCTGGGTGATGATCTCTGCGGAGGGGTTGGGGCCATAATGGGCCAGCCTAATTCTTACCGCCCGGTCAAATCTTGCTTCCTCGGGGGTTCTGTCGTCTGGGCTGGGTCCATTGGTTCCCTCTGCCGCTGGTACTCCATCCATTTCCAGCAATAAAGCAATAATGTCCCTCTTCTTGAGGTTACTGGCCTGTCCGCCCCTTTGTTCCAATAAGTCTTTTAGGGTAGCTCTTCTCAGGTTTTGGTATTGTAGTTCCATTTACTCCTGGTCGTAGTGGTCTCTTTGGGCGTTGAGGATCATCCCGTCGCTTGCCACCAGTTGTTACGGTACCACCTTCCGAGCTCCATACACAGTCTTTAGTCACTTGTAATCCCGGTTCCCCCAATAACGAGACCAAGCTCCATTATGAGGGTAAAACATGAACTGAGGACTGGATCACCCAGCCTGCCTTTTATTTCCATTTCACACACACAGGCCACACCCAAGGGGAGGCATAAAATAACCACTGGCATCGATGTTACATCCCACACATTCCCTCCCCTTGGTGTGACACATAATCCCATTATACATACAGTTTGAACTATACTTTTATACAACTTTCATAACTTTAAACCCATCCATCATATTCACATAAGAATATGTGAATGCACATATTCAGATTCAGCAGACTTTAAACATAAACATTCTCAAAAATCACACCAATCCCTTCAGTGAATAAAAAGTTACTCGGAAGTCCGTTTATGACCGACCGCAGGTACCTTTTCTTGCCCGAAATAGTTCCCTGGACTCGGGCTGTGCGGTCGGTCACTTGCTGGCATAAAAATGGCTAAGTCCTGTTCGAAGTGGGTCGGTACTTCGACTTTCGTCGAAGTGTCGAAGTGCCGTCGATAGTACGGGTCGGCGGGTTCGAAGTTAAAATGGCCGCCGCCAAGTGGTCCTTTGTCCGATGCCGGCCACCTCGAGGACTTCGGTAGCTTTGGCACTTCGGTAGCTTCGACTGTATTTGAAGTGTCACTTACAAAAGGTCACAACCCTTTGCATTATCTCTCAGGGACCATAAGTACTGGGCAAATCAGACGAACCCAATAGGTTTAGTCCGGACGGATGGGTCTGTCACACTGCTCTTCTATTACAGTGAAAAAAATTTATTTGTTTTAAATCGAAAGCTTAACCAATTGTTAAAAACAAATAGGCACAGTATCCAATGTGAACCTCACACAGAAGCTGGCAGGCAGGCAACTGCTCTTCTATTACAGTGGAAACAAAATTTTGGTTGTAAAAGCACGCTAAAGAGACACCAGATATGATTGGCAACTGTCAAAGCACGCTGGCACAGGTCTGCAGAGCACACGCTGAAGTAGGCCTGAAACACAGACGCTTGCAGACAACTAACTGCTCTTCTATTACAGTGAAAAAAAATTATTTCTTTTAAATCGAAAGCTTAACCAATTGTTAAAACAGATATGAGTGGTGGCACTGGGCAAATAGGCACAGTATCCAATGTGAACCTCACACAGAAGCTGGCAGGCAGGCAACTGCTCTTCTATTACAGTGGAAACAAAATTTTGGTTGTAAAAGCACACTAAAGAGACACCAGATATGATTGGCAACTGTCAAAGCACGCTGGCACAGGTCTGCAGAGCACACGCTGAAGTAGGCCTGAAACACAGACGCTTGCAGACAACTAACTGCTCTTCTATTACAGTGAAAAAAAATTATTTATTTTAAATCGAAAGCTTAACCAATTGTTAAAACAGATATGAGTGGTGGCACTGGGCAAATAGGCACAGTATCCAATGTGAACCTCACACAGAAGCTGGCAGGCAGGCAACTGCTCTTCTATTACAGTGAAAACAAAATTTTGGTTGTAAAAGCACGCTAAAGAGACACCAGATATGATTGGCAACTGTCAAAGCACGCTGGCACAGGTCTGCAGAGCACACGCTGAAGTAGGCCTGAAACACAGACGCTTGCAGACAACTAACTTCTCTTCTATTACAGTGAAAAAAAATTATTTCTTTTAAATCGAAAGCTTAACCAATTGTTGAAACAGATATGAGTGGTGGCACTGGGCAAATAGGCACAGTATCCAATGTGAATCTCACACAGAAGCTGGCAGGCAGGCAACTGCTCTTCTATTACAGTGGAAACAAAATTTTGGTTGTAAAAGCACGCTATAGAGACACCAGATATGATTGGCAACTGTCAAAGCACGCTGGCACAGGTCTACAGAGCACACGCTGAAGTAGGCCAGAAACACAGACGCTTACAGACAACTAACTGCTCTTCTATTATAGTGAAAAAAAAATATTTATTTTAAATGTAAAGCTTAACCTATTGTTAAAACAGATATGAGTGGTGGCACTGGGAAAATAGGCACAGTGTCCAATGTGAACCTCACACAGAAGCTGGCAGGCAGGCAACTGCTCTTCTATTACAGTGGAAACAAAATTTTGGTTGTAAAAGCACGCTATAGAGACACCAGATATGATTGGCAACTGTCAAAGCACGCTGGCACAGGTCTGCAGAGCACACGCTGAAGTAGGCCTGAAACACAGACGCTTGCAGACAACTAACTGCTCTTCTATTACAGTGAAAAAAAAATATTTATTTTAAATGTAAAGCTTAACCTATTGTTAAAACAGATATGAGTGGTGGCACTGGGCAAATAGGCACAGTATCCAATGTGAACCTCACACAGAAGCTGGCAGGCAGGCAACTGCTCTTCTATTACAGTGAAAAAAAATATTTATTTTAAATGTAAAGCTTAACCTATTGTTAAAACAGATATGAGTGGTGGCACTGGGCAAATAGGCACAGTATCCAATGTGAACCTCACACAGAAGCTGGCAGGCAGGCAACTGCTCTTCTATTACAGTGAAAAAAAATATTTATTTTAAATGTAAAGCTTAACCTATTGTTAAAACAGATATGAGTTTTGGCACTGGGCAAATAGGCACAGTATCCAATGTGAACCTCACACAGAAGCTGGCAGGCAGGCAACTGCTCTTCTATTACAGTGAAAAAAAAATATTTATTTTAAATGTAAAGCTTAACCTATTGTTAAAACAGATATGAGTGGTGGCACTGGGCAAATAGGCACAGTATCCAATGTGAACCTCACACAGAAGCTGGCAGGCAGGCAACTGCTCTTCTATTACAGTGGAAACAAAATTTTGGTTGTAAAAGCACGCTATAGAGACACCAGATATGATTGGCAACTGTCAAAGCACGCTGGCACAGGTCTGCAGAGCACACGCTGAAGTAGGCCTGAAACACAGACGCTTGCAGACAACTAACTGCTCTTCTATTACAGTGAAAAAAAATTATTTATTTTAAATCGAAAGCTTAACCAATTGTTAAAACAGATATGAGTGGTGGCACTGGGCAAATAGGCACAGTATCCAATGTGAACCTCACACAGAAGCTGGCAGGCAGGCAGGCAACTGCTCTTCTATTACAGTGGAAACAAAATTTTGGTTGTAAAAGCACGCTAAAGAGACACCAGATATGATTGGCAACTGTCAAAGCACGCTGGCACAGGTCTGCAGAGCACACGCTGAAGTAGGCCTGAAACACAGACGCTTGCAGACAACTAACTGCTCTTCTATTACAGTGAAAAAAAATTATTTCTTTTAAATCGAAAGCTTAACCAATTGTTGAAACAGATATGAGTGGTGGCACTGGGCAAATAGGCACAGTATCCAATGTGAACCTCACACAGAAGCTGGCAGGCAGGCAACTGCTCTTATATTACAGTGGAAACTAAATTTTGGTTGTAAAAGCACGCTATAGAGACACCAGATATGATTGGCAACTGTCAAAGCACGCTGGCACAGGTCTGCAGAGCACACGCTGAAGTAGGCCTGAAACACAGACGCTTGCAGACAACTAACTGCTCTTCTATTATAGTGAAAAAAAAATATTTATTTTAAATGTAAAGCTTAACCTATTGTTAAAACAGATATGAGTGGTGGCACTGGGAAAATAGGCACAGTATCCAATGTGAACCTCACACAGAAGCTGGCAGGCAGGCAACTGCTCTTCTATTACAGTGGAAACAAAATTTTGGTTGTAAAAGCACGCTATAGAGACACCAGATATGATTGGCAACTGTCAAAGCACGCTGGCACAGGTCTGCAGAGCACACGCTGAAGTAGGCCTGAAACACAGACGCTTGCAGACAACTAACTGCTCTTCTATTATAGTGAAAAAAAAATATTTATTTTAAATGTAAAGCTTAACCTATTGTTAAAACAGATATGAGTGGTGGCACTGGGCAAATGGGCACAGTATCCAATGTGAACCTCACACAGAAGCTGGCAGGCAGGCAACTGCTCTTCTATTACAGTGAAAAAAAAATATTTATTTTAAATGTAAAGCTTAACCTATTGTTAAAACAGATATGAGTGGTGGCACTGGGCAAATAGGCACAGTATCCAATGTGAACCTCACACAGAAGCTGGCAGGCAGGCAACTGCTCTTCTATTACAGTGAAAAAAAAATATTTATTTTAAATGTAAAGCTTAACCTATTGTTAAAACAGATATGAGTGGTGGCACTGGGCAAATAGGCACAGTATCCAATGTGAACCTCACACAGAAGCTGGCAGGCAGGCAACTGCTCTTCTATTACAGTGAAAAAAAAATATTTATTTTAAATGTAAAGCTTAACCTATTGTTAAAACAGATATGAGTGGTGGCACTGGGCAAATAGGCACAGTATCCAATGTGAACCTCACACAGAAGCTGGCAGGCAGGCAACTGCTCTTCTATTACAGTGGAAACAAAATTTTGGTTGTAAAAGCACGCTAAAGAGACACCAGATATGATTGGCAACTGTCAAAGCACGCTGGCACAGGTCTGCAGAGCACACGCTGAAGTAGGCCTGAAACACAGACGCTTGCAGACAACTAACTGCTCTTCTATTACAGTGAAAAAAAATTATTTCTTTTAAATGTAAAGCTTAACCTATTGTTAAAACAGATATGAGTGGTGGCACTGGGCAAATAGGCACAGTATCCAATGTGAACCTCACACAGAAGCTGGCAGGCAGGCAACTGCTCTTCTATTACAGTGAAAAAAAAATATTTATTTTAAATGTAAAGCTTAACCTATTGTTAAAACAGATATGAGTGGTGGCACTGGGCAAATAGGCACAGTATCCAATGTGAACCTCACACAGAAGCTGGCAGGCAGGCAACTGCTCTTCTATTACAGTGAAAAAAAAATATTTATTTTAAATGTAAAGCTTAACCTATTGTTAAAACAGATATGAGTGGTGGCACTGGGCAAATAGGCACAGTATCCAATGTGAACCTCACACAGAAGCTGGCAGGCAGGCAACTGCTCTTCTATTACAGTGAAAAAAAAATATTTATTTTAAATGTAAAGCTTAACCTATTGTTAAAACAGATATGAGTGGTGGCACTGGGCAAATAGGCACAGTATCCAATGTGAACCTCACACAGAAGCTGGCAGGCAGGCAACTGCTCTTCTATTACAGTGGAAACAAAATTTTGGTTGTTTGGTTGGCAACTGTCAAAGCACGCTGGCACAGGTCTGCAGAGCACACGCTGAAGTAGGCCTGAAACACAGACGCTTGCAGACAACTAACTGCTCTTCTATTACAGTGAAAAAAAATTATTTCTTTTAAATCGAAAGCTTAACCAATTGTTGAAACAGATATGAGTGGTGGCACTGGGCAAATAGGCACAGTATCCAATGTGAACCTCACACAGAAGCTGGCAGGCAGGCAACTGCTCTTATATTACAGTGGAAACTAAATTTTGGTTGTAAAAGCACGCTATAGAGACACCAGATATGATTGGCAACTGTCAAAGCACGCTGGCACAGGTCTGCAGAGCACACGCTGAAGTAGGCCTGAAACACAGACGCTTGCAGACAACTAACTGCTCTTCTATTATAGTGAAAAAAAAATATTTATTTTAAATGTAAAGCTTAACCTATTGTTAAAACAGATATGAGTGGTGGCACTGGGAAAATAGGCACAGTATCCAATGTGAACCTCACACAGAAGCTGGCAGGCAGGCAACTGCTCTTCTATTACAGTGGAAACAAAATTTTGGTTGTAAAAGCACGCTATAGAGACACCAGATATGATTGGCAACTGTCAAAGCACGCTGGCACAGGTCTGCAGAGCACACGCTGAAGTAGGCCTGAAACACAGACGCTTGCAGACAACTAACTGCTCTTCTATTATAGTGAAAAAAAAATATTTATTTTAAATGTAAAGCTTAACCTATTGTTAAAACAGATATGAGTGGTGGCACTGGGCAAATGGGCACAGTATCCAATGTGAACCTCACACAGAAGCTGGCAGGCAGGCAACTGCTCTTCTATTACAGTGAAAAAAAAATATTTATTTTAAATGTAAAGCTTAACCTATTGTTAAAACAGATATGAGTGGTGGCACTGGGCAAATAGGCACAGTATCCAATGTGAACCTCACACAGAAGCTGGCAGGCAGGCAACTGCTCTTCTATTACAGTGAAAAAAAAATATTTATTTTAAATGTAAAGCTTAACCTATTGTTAAAACAGATATGAGTGGTGGCACTGGGCAAATAGGCACAGTATCCAATGTGAACCTCACACAGAAGCTGGCAGGCAGGCAACTGCTCTTCTATTACAGTGAAAAAAAAATATTTATTTTAAATGTAAAGCTTAACCTATTGTTAAAACAGATATGAGTGGTGGCACTGGGCAAATAGGCACAGTATCCAATGTGAACCTCACACAGAAGCTGGCAGGCAGGCAACTGCTCTTCTATTACAGTGGAAACAAAATTTTGGTTGTAAAAGCACGCTAAAGAGACACCAGATATGATTGGCAACTGTCAAAGCACGCTGGCACAGGTCTGCAGAGCACACGCTGAAGTAGGCCTGAAACACAGACGCTTGCAGACAACTAACTGCTCTTCTATTACAGTGAAAAAAAATTATTTCTTTTAAATGTAAAGCTTAACCTATTGTTAAAACAGATATGAGTGGTGGCACTGGGCAAATAGGCACAGTATCCAATGTGAACCTCACACAGAAGCTGGCAGGCAGGCAACTGCTCTTCTATTACAGTGAAAAAAAAATATTTATTTTAAATGTAAAGCTTAACCTATTGTTAAAACAGATATGAGTGGTGGCACTGGGCAAATAGGCACAGTATCCAATGTGAACCTCACACAGAAGCTGGCAGGCAGGCAACTGCTCTTCTATTACAGTGAAAAAAAAATATTTATTTTAAATGTAAAGCTTAACCTATTGTTAAAACAGATATGAGTGGTGGCACTGGGCAAATAGGCACAGTATCCAATGTGAACCTCACACAGAAGCTGGCAGGCAGGCAACTGCTCTTCTATTACAGTGAAAAAAAAATATTTATTTTAAATGTAAAGCTTAACCTATTGTTAAAACAGATATGAGTGGTGGCACTGGGCAAATAGGCACAGTATCCAATGTGAACCTCACACAGAAGCTGGCAGGCAGGCAACTGCTCTTCTATTACAGTGGAAACAAAATTTTGGTTGTAAAAGCACGCTAAAGAGACACCAGATATGATTGGCAACTGTCAAAGCACGCTGGCACAGGTCTGCAGAGCACACGCTGAAGTAGGCCTGAAACACAGACGCTTGCAGACAACTAACTGCTCTTCTATTACAGTGAAAAAAAATTATTTCTTTTAAATCGAAAGCTTAACCAATTGTTAAAACAGATATGAGTGGTGGCACTGGGCAAATAGGCACAGTCTCCAATGTGAACCTCACACAGAAGCTGGCAGGCAGGCAACTGCTCTTCTATTACAGTGGAAACAAAATTTTGGTTGTAAAAGCACGCTAAAGAGACACCAGATATGATTGGCAACTGTCAAAGCACGCTGGCACAGGTCTGCAGAGCACACGCTGAAGTAGGCCTGAAACACAGACGCTTGCAGACAACTAACTGCTCTTCTATTACAGTGAAAAAAAATTATTTCTTTTTAAATCGAAAGCTTAACCAATTGTTAAAACAGATATGAGTGGTGGCACTGGGCAAATAGGCACAGTATCCAATGTGAACCTCACACAGAAGCTGGCAGGCAGGCAACTGCTCTTCTATTACAGTGGAAACAAAATTTTGGTTGTAAAAGCACGCTAAAGAGACACCAGATATGATTGGCAACTGTCAAAGCACGCTGGCACAGGTCTGCAGAGCACACGCTGAAGTAGGCCTGAAACACAGACGCTTGCAGACAACTAACTGCTCTTCTATTACAGTGAAAAAAAATTATTTCTTTTAAATCTAAAGCTTAACCAATTGTTAAAACAGATATGAGTGGTGGCACTGGGCAAATAGGCACAGTATCCAATGTGAACCTCACACAGAAGCTGGCAGGCAGGCAACTGCTCTTCTATTACAGTGGAAACTAAATTTTGGTTGTAAAAGCACGCTAAAGAGACACCAGATATGATTGGCAACTGTCAAAGCACGCTGGCACAGGTCTGCAGAGCACACGCTGAAGTAGGCCTGAAACACAGACGCTTGCAGACAACTAACTGCTCTTCTATTACAGTGAAAAAAAATTATTTCTTTTAAATCGAAAGCTTAACCAATTGTTAAAACAGATATGAGTGGTGGCACTGGGCAAATAGGCACAGTATCCAATGTGAACCTCACACAGAAGCTGGCAGGCAGGCAACTGCTCTTCTATTACAGTGGAAACAAAATTTTGGTTGTAAAAGCACACTAAAGAGACACCAGATATGATTGGCAACTGTCAAAGCACGCTGGCACAGGTCTGCAGAGCACACGCTGAAGTAGGCCTGAAACACAGACGCTTGCAGACAACTAACTGCTCTTCTATTACAGTGAAAAAAAATTATTTATTTTAAATCGAAAGCTTAACCAATTGTTAAAACAGATATGAGTGGTGGCACTGGGCAAATAGGCACAGTATCCAATGTGAACCTCACACAGAAGCTGGCAGGCAGGCAACTGCTCTTCTATTACAGTGAAAACAAAATTTTGGTTGTAAAAGCACGCTAAAGAGACACCAGATATGATTGGCAACTGTCAAAGCACGCTGGCACAGGTCTGCAGAGCACACGCTGAAGTAGGCCTGAAACACAGACGCTTGCAGACAACTAACTTCTCTTCTATTACAGTGAAAAAAAATTATTTCTTTTAAATCGAAAGCTTAACCAATTGTTGAAACAGATATGAGTGGTGGCACTGGGCAAATAGGCACAGTATCCAATGTGAATCTCACACAGAAGCTGGCAGGCAGGCAACTGCTCTTCTATTACAGTGGAAACAAAATTTTGGTTGTAAAAGCACGCTATAGAGACACCAGATATGATTGGCAACTGTCAAAGCACGCTGGCACAGGTCTACAGAGCACACGCTGAAGTAGGCCAGAAACACAGACGCTTGCAGACAACTAACTGCTCTTCTATTATAGTGAAAAAAAAATATTTATTTTAAATGTAAAGCTTAACCTATTGTTAAAACAGATATGAGTGGTGGCACTGGGAAAATAGGCACAGTGTCCAATGTGAACCTCACACAGAAGCTGGCAGGCAGGCAACTGCTCTTCTATTACAGTGGAAACAAAATTTTGGTTGTAAAAGCACGCTATAGAGACACCAGATATGATTGGCAACTGTCAAAGCACGCTGGCACAGGTCTGCAGAGCACACGCTGAAGTAGGCCTGAAACACAGACGCTTGCAGACAACTAACTGCTCTTCTATTACAGTGAAAAAAAAATATTTATTTTAAATGTAAAGCTTAACCTATTGTTAAAACAGATATGAGTGGTGGCACTGGGCAAATAGGCACAGTATCCAATGTGAACCTCACACAGAAGCTGGCAGGCAGGCAACTGCTCTTCTATTACAGTGAAAAAAAATATTTATTTTAAATGTAAAGCTTAACCTATTGTTAAAACAGATATGAGTGGTGGCACTGGGCAAATAGGCACAGTATCCAATGTGAACCTCACACAGAAGCTGGCAGGCAGGCAACTGCTCTTCTATTACAGTGAAAAAAAATATTTATTTTAAATGTAAAGCTTAACCTATTGTTAAAACAGATATGAGTTTTGGCACTGGGCAAATAGGCACAGTATCCAATGTGAACCTCACACAGAAGCTGGCAGGCAGGCAACTGCTCTTCTATTACAGTGAAAAAAAAATATTTATTTTAAATGTAAAGCTTAACCTATTGTTAAAACAGATATGAGTGGTGGCACTGGGCAAATAGGCACAGTATCCAATGTGAACCTCACACAGAAGCTGGCAGGCAGGCAACTGCTCTTCTATTACAGTGGAAACAAAATTTTGGTTGTAAAAGCACGCTATAGAGACACCAGATATGATTGGCAACTGTCAAAGCACGCTGGCACAGGTCTGCAGAGCACACGCTGAAGTAGGCCTGAAACACAGACGCTTGCAGACAACTAACTGCTCTTCTATTACAGTGAAAAAAAATTATTTCTTTTAAATCGAAAGCTTAACCAATTGTTAAAACAGATATGAGTGGTGGCACTGGGCAAATAGGCACAGTATCCAATGTGAACCTCACACAGAAGCTGGCAGGCAGGCAGGCAACTGCTCTTCTATTACAGTGGAAACAAAATTTTGGTTGTAAAAGCACGCTAAAGAGACACCAGATATGATTGGCAACTGTCAAAGCACGCTGGCACAGGTCTGCAGAGCACACGCTGAAGTAGGCCTGAAACACAGACGCTTGCAGACAACTAACTGCTCTTCTATTACAGTGAAAAAAAATTATTTCTTTTAAATCGAAAGCTTAACCAATTGTTGAAACAGATATGAGTGGTGGCACTGGGCAAATAGGCACAGTATCCAATGTGAACCTCACACAGAAGCTGGCAGGCAGGCAACTGCTCTTATATTACAGTGGAAACTAAATTTTGGTTGTAAAAGCACGCTATAGAGACACCAGATATGATTGGCAACTGTCAAAGCACGCTGGCACAGGTCTGCAGAGCACACGCTGAAGTAGGCCTGAAACACAGACGCTTGCAGACAACTAACTGCTCTTCTATTATAGTGAAAAAAAAATATTTATTTTAAATGTAAAGCTTAACCTATTGTTAAAACAGATATGAGTGGTGGCACTGGGAAAATAGGCACAGTATCCAATGTGAACCTCACACAGAAGCTGGCAGGCAGGCAACTGCTCTTCTATTACAGTGGAAACAAAATTTTGGTTGTAAAAGCACGCTATAGAGACACCAGATATGATTGGCAACTGTCAAAGCACGCTGGCACAGGTCTGCAGAGCACACGCTGAAGTAGGCCTGAAACACAGACGCTTGCAGACAACTAACTGCTCTTCTATTATAGTGAAAAAAAAATATTTATTTTAAATGTAAAGCTTAACCTATTGTTAAAACAGATATGAGTGGTGGCACTGGGCAAATGGGCACAGTATCCAATGTGAACCTCACACAGAAGCTGGCAGGCAGGCAACTGCTCTTCTATTACAGTGAAAAAAAAATATTTATTTTAAATGTAAAGCTTAACCTATTGTTAAAACAGATATGAGTGGTGGCACTGGGCAAATAGGCACAGTATCCAATGTGAACCTCACACAGAAGCTGGCAGGCAGGCAACTGCTCTTCTATTACAGTGAAAAAAAAATATTTATTTTAAATGTAAAGCTTAACCTATTGTTAAAACAGATATGAGTGGTGGCACTGGGCAAATACGCACAGTATCCAATGTGAACCTCACACAGAAGCTGGCAGGCAGGCAACTGCTCTTCTATTACAGTGAAAAAAAAATATTTATTTTAAATGTAAAGCTTAACCTATTGTTAAAACAGATATGAGTGGTGGCACTGGGCAAATAGGCACAGTATCCAATGTGAACCTCACACAGAAGCTGGCAGGCAGGCAACTGCTCTTCTATTACAGTGGAAACAAAATTTTGGTTGTAAAAGCACGCTAAAGAGACACCAGATATGATTGGCAACTGTCAAAGCACGCTGGCACAGGTCTGCAGAGCACACGCTGAAGTAGGCCTGAAACACAGACGCTTGCAGACAACTAACTGCTCTTCTATTACAGTGAAAAAAAATTATTTCTTTTAAATGTAAAGCTTAACCTATTGTTAAAACAGATATGAGTGGTGGCACTGGGCAAATAGGCACAGTATCCAATGTGAACCTCACACAGAAGCTGGCAGGCAGGCAACTGCTCTTCTATTACAGTGAAAAAAAAATATTTATTTTAAATGTAAAGCTTAACCTATTGTTAAAACAGATATGAGTGGTGGCACTGGGCAAATAGGCACAGTATCCAATGTGAACCTCACACAGAAGCTGGCAGGCAGGCAACTGCTCTTCTATTACAGTGAAAAAAAAATATTTATTTTAAATGTAAAGCTTAACCTATTGTTAAAACAGATATGAGTGGTGGCACTGGGCAAATAGGCACAGTATCCAATGTGAACCTCACACAGAAGCTGGCAGGCAGGCAACTGCTCTTCTATTACAGTGGAAACAAAATTTTGGTTGTAAAAGCACGCTAAAGAGACACCAGATATGATTGGCAACTGTCAAAGCACGCTGGCACAGGTCTGCAGAGCACACGCTGAAGTAGGCCTGAAACACAGACGCTTGCAGACAACTAACTGCTCTTCTATTACAGTGAAAAAAAATTATTTCTTTTAAATCGAAAGCTTAACCAATTGTTAAAACAGATATGAGTGGTGGCACTGGGCAAATAGGCACAGTCTCCAATGTGAACCTCACACAGAAGCTGGCAGGCAGGCAACTGCTCTTCTATTACAGTGGAAACAAAATTTTGGTTGTAAAAGCACGCTAAAGAGACACCAGATATGATTGGCAACTGTCAAAGCACGCTGGCACAGGTCTGCAGAGCACACGCTGAAGTAGGCCTGAAACACAGACGCTTGCAGACAACTAACTGCTCTTCTATTACAGTGAAAAAAAATTATTTCTTTTTAAATCGAAAGCTTAACCAATTGTTAAAACAGATATGAGTGGTGGCACTGGGCAAATAGGCACAGTATCCAATGTGAACCTCACACAGAAGCTGGCAGGCAGGCAACTGCTCTTCTATTACAGTGGAAACAAAATTTTGGTTGTAAAAGCACGCTAAAGAGACACCAGATATGATTGGCAACTGTCAAAGCACGCTGGCACAGGTCTGCAGAGCACACGCTGAAGTAGGCCTGAAACACAGACGCTTGCAGACAACTAACTGCTCTTCTATTACAGTGAAAAAAAATTATTTCTTTTAAATCGAAAGCTTAACCAATTGTTAAAACAGATATGAGTGGTGGCACTGGGCAAATAGGCACAGTATCCAATGTGAACCTCACACAGAAGCTGGCAGGCAGGCAACTGCTCTTCTATTACAGTGGAAACAAAATTTTGGTTGTAAAAGCACGCTAAAGAGACACCAAATATGATTGGCAACTGTCAAAGCACGCTGGTACAGGTCTGCAGAGCACACGCTGAAGTAGGCCTGAAACACAGACGCTTGCAGACAACTAACTGCTCTTCTATTACAGTGAAAAAAAAATATTTATTTTAAATGTAAAGCTTAACCTATTGTTAAAACAGATATGAGTGGTGGCACTGGGCAAATAGGCACAGTATCCAATGTGAACCTCACACAGAAGCTGGCAGGCAGGCAACTGCTCTTCTATTACAGTGAAAAAAAAATATTTATTTTAAATCGAAAGCTTAACCAATTGTTAAAACAGATATGAGTGGTGGCACTGGGCAAATAGGCACAGTCTCCAATGTGAACCTCACACAGAAGCTGGCAGGCAGGCAACTGCTCTTCTATTACAGTGGAAACAAAATTTTGGTTGTAAAAGCACGCTAAAGAGACACCAGATATGATTGGCAAATGTCAAAGCACGCTGGCACAGGTCTGCAGAGCACACGCTGAAGTAGGCCTGAAACACAGACGCTTGCAGACAACTAACTGCTCTTCTATTACAGTGAAAAAAAATTATTTGTTTTAAATCGAAAGCTTAACCAATTGTTAAAACAGATATGAGTGGTGGCACTGGGCAAATAGGCACAGTATCCAATGTGAACCTCACACAGAAGCTGGCAGGCAGGCAACTGCTCTTCTATTACAGTGGAAACAAAATTAAGGTTGTAAAAGCACGCTAAAGAGACACCAGATATGATTGGCAACTGTCAAAGCACGCTGGCACAGGTCTGCAGAGCACACGCTGAAGTAGGCCTGAAACACAGACGCTTGCAGACAACTAACTGCTCTTCTATTACAGTGAAAAAAAATTATTTCTTTTTAAATCAAAAGCTTAACCAATTGTTAAAACAGATATGAGTGGTGGCACTGGGCAAATAGGCACAGTATCCAATGTGAACCTCACACAGAAGCTGGCAGGCAGGCAACTGCTCTTCTATTACAGTGGAAACAAAATTTTGGTTGTAAAAGCACGCTAAAGAGACACCAGATAAGATTGGCAACTGTCAAAGCACGCTGGCACAGGTCTGCAGAGCACACGCTGAAGTAGGCCTGAAACACAGACGCTTGCAGACAACTAACTGCTCTTCTATTACAGTGAAAAAAATTATTTCTTTTAAATCTAAAGCTTAACCAATTGTTAAAACAGATATGAGTGGTGGCACTGGGCAAATAGGCACAGTATCCAATGTGAACCTCACACAGAAGCTGGCAGGCAGGCAACTGCTCTTCTATTACAGTGGAAACAAAATTTTGGTTGTAAAAGCACGCTAAAGAGACACCAGATATGATTGGCAACTGTCAAAGCACGCTGGCACAGGTCTGCAGAGCACACGCTGAAGTAGGCCTGAAACACAGACGCTTGCAGACAACTAACTGCTCTTCTATTACAGTGAAAAAAAATTATTTCTTTTAAATCGAAAGCTTAACCAATTGTTGAAACAGATATGAGTGGTGGCACTGGGCAAATAGGCACAGTATCCAATGTGAACCTCACACAGAAGCTGGCAGGCAGGCAACTGCTCTTCTATTACAGTGGAAACAAAATTTTGGTTGTAAAAGCACGCTAAAGAGACACCAGATATGATTGGCAACTGTCAAAGCACGCTGGCACAGGTCTGCAGAGCACACGCTGAAGTAGGCCTGAAACACAGACGCTTGCAGACAACTAACTGCTCTTCTATTACAGTGAAAAAAAATTATTTCTTTTAAATCGAAAGCTTAACCAATTGTTGAAACAGATATGAGTGGTGGCACTGGGCAAATAGGCACAGTATCCAATGTGAACCTCACACAGAAGCTGGCAGGCAGGCAACTGCTCTTCTATTACAGTGGAAACAAAATTTTGGTTGTAAAAGCACGCTATAGAGACACCAGATATGATTGGCAACTGTCAAAGCACGCTGGCACAGGTCTGCAGAGCACACGGTGAAGTAGGCCTGAAACACAGAAGCTTGCAGACAACTAACTGCTCTTCTATTATAGTGAAAAAAATATATTTATTTTAAATGTAAAGCTTAACCTATTGTTAAAACAGATATGAGTGGTGGCACTGGGAAAATAGGCACAGTATCCAATGTGAACCTCACACAGAAGCTGGCAGGCAGGCAACTGCTCTTCTATTACAGTGGAAACAAAATTTTGGTTGTAAAAGCACGCTATAGAGACACCAGATATGATTGGCAACTGTCAAAGCACGCTGGCATATCCAATGTGAACCTCACACAGAAGCTGGCAGGCAGGCAACTGCTCTTCTATTACAGTGAAAAAAAAATATTTATTTTAAATGTAAAGCTTAACCTATTGTTAAAACAGATATGAGTGGTGGCACTGGGCAAATAGGCACAGTATCCAATGTGAACCTCACACAGAAGCTGGCAGGCAGGCAACTGCTCTTCTATTACAGTGAAAAAAAAATATTTATTTTAAATGTAAAGCTTAACCTATTGTTAAAACAGATATGAGTGGTGGCACTGGGCAAATAGGCACAGTATCCAATGTGAACCTCACACAGAAGCTGGCAGGCAGGCAACTGCTCTTCTATTACAGTGAAAAAAAAATATTTATTTTAAATCGAAAGCTTAACCAATTGTTAAAACAGATATGAGTGGTGGCACTGGGCAAATAGGCACAGTCTCCAATGTGAACCTCACACAGAAGCTGGCAGGCAGGCAACTGCTCTTCTATTACAGTGGAAACTAAATTTTGGTTGTAAAAGCACGCTAAAGAGACACCAGATATGATTGGCAAATGTCAAAGCACGCTGGCACAGGTCTGCAGAGCACACGCTGAAGTAGGCCTGAAACACAGACGCTTGCAGACAACTAACTGCTCTTCTATTACAGTGAAAAAAATTTATTTGTTTTAAATCGAAAGCTTAACCAATTGTTAAAACAGATATGAGTGGTGGCACTGGGCAAATAGGCACAGTATCCAATGTGAACCTCACACAGAAGCTGGCAGGCAGGCAACTGCTCTTCTATTACAGTGGAAACAAAATTAAGGTTGTAAAAGCACGCTAAAGAGACACCAGATATGATTGGCAACTGTCAAAGCACGCTGGCACAGGTCTGCAGAGCACACGCTGAAGTAGGCCTGAAACATAGACGCTTGCAGACAACTAACTGCTCTTCTATTACAATGAAAAAAAATTATTTCTTTTTAAATCGAAAGCTTAACCAATTGTTAAAACAGATATGAGTGGTGGCACTGGGCAAAAAGGCACAGTATCCAATGTGAACCTCACACAGAAGCTGGCAGGCAGGCAACTGCTCTTCTATTACAGTGGAAACAAAATTTTGGTTGTAAAAGCACGCTAAAGAGACACCAGATATGATTGGCAACTGTCAAAGCACGCTGGCACAGGTCTGCAGAGCACACGCTGAAGTAGGCCTGAAACACAGACGCTTGCAGACAACTAACTGCTCTTCTATTACAGTGAAAAAAATTATTTCTTTTAAATCTAAAGCTTAACCAATTGTTAAAACAGATATGAGTGGTGGCACTGGGCAAATAGGCACAGTATCCAATGTGAACCTCACACAGAAGCTGGCAGGCAGGCAACTGCTCTTCTATTACAGTGGAAACAAAATTTTGGTTGTAAAAGCACGCTAAAGAGACACCAGATATGATTGGCAACTGTCAAAGCACGCTGGCACAGGTCTGCAGAGCACACGCTGAGGTAGGCCTGAAACACAGACGCTTGCAGACAACTAACTGCTCTTCTATTACAGTGAAAAAAAATTATTTCTTTTAAATCGAAAGCTTAACCAATTGTTGAAACAGATATGAGTGGTGGCACTGGGCAAATAGGCACAGTATCCAATGTGAACCTCACACAGAAGCTGGCAGGCAGGCAACTGCTCTTCTATTACAGTGGAAACAAAATTTTGGTTGTAAAAGCACGCTATAGAGACACCAGATATGATTGGCAACTGTCAAAGCACGCTGGCACAGGTCTGCAGAGCACACGCTGAAGTAGGCCTGAAACACAGACGCTTGCAGACAACTAACTGCTCTTCTATTATAGTGAAAAAAAATTATTTATTTTAAATGTAAAGCTTAACCTATTGTTAAAACAGATATGAGTGGTGGCACTGGGAAAATAGGCACAGTATCCAATGTGAACCTCACACAGAAGCTGGCAGGCAGGCAACTGCTCTTCTATTACAGTGGAAACAAAATTTTTGTTGTAAAAGCACGCTATAGAGACACCAGATATGATTGGCAACTGTCAAAGCACGCTGGCATATCCAATGTGAACCTCACACAGAAGCTGGCAGGCAGGCAACTGCTCTTCTATTACAGTGAAAAAAAAAAATTTATTTTAAATGTAAAGCTTAACCTATTGTTAAAACAGATATGAGTGGTGGCACTGGGCAAATAGGCACAGTATCCAATGTGAACCTCACACAGAAGCTGGCAGGCAGGCACCTGCAATTACATTACACAGGAAAAAAAGCAGCCTGATGTTATAGCCCTAAAAGGGGCTTTTGGGGGTGCTGTCCTTACAGCAGAGATCAGATGAGTCCTTCAGGATTGTAGTGGACACTGAATACCCTAGCCTAGCTATCAATTTCCCTATATAATCAGCAGCAGCTAAACTTTCCCTCCTCTCACTAAGCATGCATCTTCCGAATGAATCGAAAATGGATGCTGGGAGGGAGGTTGGAGGGTGTGGAAGGGAGGGAGTGCTGCTGATTGGCTGTAATGTGTCTGCTGACCCAGAGGCACAGGGTCAAAGTTTGCCCAATGATGACGAATAGGGGGCGGATCGAACTGCGCATGTGTCCGCCCGCCGTGGCGAACGCGAACACGCTAATTTCGCCAGGAACTGTTCGCCGGCGGACAGTTCGGTACATCACTACCAATAGGTTTTCTCACACCTTTTTTCTCCCTCCTTATTATTAACCGAGGAGTGTGTTTCTTGTATTAGTTCACACACTCTTCCGGGTAACCGTGGAATATTGCTCACCTGGTATTGGCGTGTAGCGTCTTTATACTTTGTTATTACATTTACCAGTGTGATTGAACAGATTTGTATCAAGACAACGTCTTCATTCCATCTATGATGATCATAGCCTATACTTGTAATTTTATTTATACATTTTTCAACACATTGTAATTATAATAATCATGACTTGATATACAATTTTTTAAGGACTTTAATAAAAGCTAAGTTTTATTTTTGGTTTGCTCCTTTTTCTATAGACATTTCTATGTCTTTTTATTTTTATGCATACAATTGTTACAGTTAGGGCTTACCCCACATTTCTACAATAAGAGTAACCTTGCACTCTCACCCTTAAAAATTTTCATTTAATCTGGTCAATATTTATATATATATCATAAAATTACAGATAGGCGGTAATTCTTATAAACAGCACTTTAACTATACATATTCACTGTTTAATAATAAACTACCTTTTATGAATTATTACTTTTTTTTTTTTTTTTTTTTACCAAAAAATGTCTTTATTTTCTGTTCGGTTGATTCAGAATGGTCCATATTATTATTATTAGCCCAAATGGCTTTGATAAAACATTACAGTAGTTGAAATATAAGAAATAATCATTGTAATCAGGTCTGCAGCAAATTCAAATGTGGCATGGGTCATTGTACATGTTTACCTTTGAGATACTCTGCAAAGGAGCGATAATCTGTGTATTGTAAACTGTTTTTTTTTCCAGCCTGTTTTTCTAGAAACAGGTAAACACAGAACTGGCCCACTGCAACGCATAACATACAAGTTATCCCAATAAATCAAAGAATTTTAAACAAAGTGATCTAATTTGACTTCTTGAAGAAGTCTAGTTTTTTTAGATCACTCTGTAACATTTACATAAATTCCACTCTTCCACTCCACGTTCTTTTCTGAAGAGTATTGTTTTGTAGGTATGTTAATAATACATCTTCCTAATCTTCTTTTTCCATTTCTCGCATTAGTTCTTCATTTGTAGGTGGAATTAGCTTTTAAGAATTCCTCATTTGCCGAGGATTCAGGCTCAAATTGTTGTGCTCAGTAGTGCCATTGTGACATTATGCCAAGCAAAACGCTTTATCGTGTGTTGTAGGACAAGATGAAATGTACGGTAAGGAGCCAGGGGGATTCCAAGTGAAAGAAGCATTCATATTCATAAACTAAGTTATTATACTTGAGATGGAGAAAAAAGGAAAATGGATGTGGTTTTTTTTTTCAATATTATAAGGAAACCTAGGTGTCTGTCATGTAGTTAAAAAATTCAGCGTTTCATTTAACTTAGATTTTCACTGGATATCGTAGACATAGTTCTTTGACTGCTTTAGCACAAAAGGCAATAACATTGTATGTCAGCCTTAAAAATGCAGATGTGGACAGATTAAAAAATGTATTGTGACGGTCCTTGTAGCTGTCCTTGTGTTTGTTGCTGACAAGGCAATGCAAGAGAATATGTAGTATTATCCTCGGTTCATGCAAATGGCTGGGAATTTGTTCATGCTGCATAGAAGATAATATTAAAAAAATTCACAATTGTATAGAACTATTAAAATAGCTTGAAAATGAATGCAAAATCGCATGTAAACTGCTGTTTAAGTCAGTTTAAGGTCCCTAAATATTTCTAAGTATTGTTATTAACCCTCTTGTTAAAGGGCCTCTAAAGTCGCCCAGATCACTTTATCTGAATGATTGGTGCAGTGGTCGTGCCCTTTTAACCACACAATGTAAAACATTAACGTTTATTACAAACAGCAATGTTTACATTGCAGGTTTAAATCCAACTCTAGTGGCTGTCATACTGTGGAAGTCTCCATAGGAAATTTGTTTTAATGTTTTCCTATAAGAAAGCTTTGATGTGTGCATGGCTGCGCATGTGCATCATTTTCTATGAGGAGTATTGGATTGACTGTCGCCAGAGGAGGCCATGCCTCCTCCATGATGTCAGAGAAGAGAGGAGAACAGTACTGAGGGATCTTTAAGGATGCGAAAAGGTAAGTGAAACTATAATTTTCTTAATTTTTATTGCACTATTGCTAGGAGACCTAAATATATATATCTAGGGACAGGGACGCGAAAGCATTACGAATACATGTTTTTAATCCTAACGCTTTAGTGTTCCTTTAATAAAAAAACAGTACTAATTTAAACTGAAGGCTCACTTCTTTATTGGAGAACCATGTGGAATTGATGGGCAGGTTTCAGCATTCATATAATGGTTCCATATAGAGGGATACATAGACAGACAGATAGACAGACATAGACAGACAGACATAGCTGGACAGACAGAGATACATAGATAGATAGATAGATAGATAGATAGATAGATAGATAGATAGATAGATAGATAGATAGATAGATAGATAGATAGATAGATAAACATTGTTATAGTGTTTTTCTTTTAATTTATTTTTAGTTTTATGAGGATCAGATTGAACTGTTTTAATATCCCAGTATTGCTATGGATATGAGGATTGTTTTATTTTTTATAATCCTGATGCTATATCTGTATTGTGTTTCTCTATATATTTTTCTCTCCAGATTATAAAGTGTTGTATGAATGAATAGGTATTCATTTATATGGACAAATGTGTTTAATTTTGCCGTTCTACATAGCTTGATGTATTAGAAGGCTGGACTTTAGTAAACACCTGCCTTTTTGGGGCATTTCTAGAGATATAAATATGAAGAAATATGATGCTGTTAGTGATTTGATGAAGCCATAGTGACAGCGAAATGCGTCCTCTTACCACAGCCCCAGGAAGTAACTGATTAATAAAGTCTGTTTCAAGCTGTCCGTCAGTTCTGCTCGTGTTGGGTGAACCTGGAGTATTACATTTGGAGCTATTACAGTTTGAGCAGTCTCTACCTGCTCTACACTTGTGAGTGTATTGAAAATCTCCCCCATTTCCCTACGTTTTTTTTATCATAGTTTTAAACTATATACGTTTTCCTTTTTTTCTGTTTGCAAAATCATGGATGTTACTGCTTATGTAAATGTTTGATTACAAGGCTTTGTGGTGATCACATTAGCACAGAGCATGTTATTTAGCACAAGTGTGTTTTTAAAGAATTGTTTTTTTTATCATACTGGACTTTTTCTGTTAATCACATATATAATGTATATGATTTAAAGGCACACTACACATTAAATGGTTATTTTAGAGAATATTATTATTATTATTATTATTATTATTATGGTATTTATATAGCGCCATCAAATTCCGTAGCACTTTACAATGGGTGGACGAACAATCATGTAGTTGTAACCAGACGAGTTGGACACACAGGAACAGGGTTGAGGGCCCTGCTCAATGAGCTTACATGCTAGAGGGAGTGGGGTAAAATGACACAAAAGGTAAGGATAGTATTAGACTAGTGACAGTTGCAGAAGAGGAATCAGTCAGGAGCTATTAACAGTTTAATTGATACGCTTTTATGAAGAAGTGGGTTTTTAACGATTTTTTGAAGGAGTGGAGACTGGGTGAGCATCTAACGGAGGAGGGAAGCGAGTTCCACAGGAACGGTGCAGCCCTCGAGAAATCTTGAAGGCGAGCATCAGAGGTGGGAGTACAGACAAAAGATAGACGTAAGTCTTCAGCAGATCGTAAGGGCCTAGACGGGACATACTTGTGTATAAGGGAGGATAGATAGGAGGGAGCAGCATTATGTAGAGATTTGAAAGCAAGAACCAGAATTTTAAATTGAGCTCTATGATTTATAGGAAGCCAATGTAGGGGCTGGCAGAAGAGTGAGGCATGGGAGGTGCGGGCGGACAGGAAGATGAGCCTCGCCGCCACATTCATTATGGACTGTAACGGCACAAGTTGGGAGCATGTAAGACCACTGAGAAGCAGATTACAGTAGTCAAGGCGAGAAAAGACAGTGGAATGGACCAACACCTTAGTCGCATCTGGCGTTAAGTTAAAACACAAACAAGCAAAAAAGGCGCTAAAAGTATAAAATATTAGTGCAAATATTGAAGTAATAAAGGTAGAGCAGCACCTAAAAGTGTACAAGCTCACAAAACACCATACAAAGAATACAAATAAAAAGGTGCGCTGCACCTTTAAAAATTTTAAGTGCAAATTAGTGCATCAAAATAGTGCAAAAAGGAGTGTGTATTCAATATAATCACACTCAAAGTAACATATGTGCAAAATTGCAAGTGGATAGTGATAAATGTTAAAATAATAACTTACAACAGGAAAATATGTCTCCTTTGATGCTCCAATCAAGTTAAAACATATATATGGAAAAATACAAAAAGGAAAGACATAGTATAATATTGTTGAGAAATGGGTATTAAAAATAAACAAAAATAGGAATATTACTCACAAAGGAAGAGCAGTAAAAGTCTGCTCTAACTTGTCCAGCTTATTAGTCCACAAACCAGGACTTGAATGGTGGTGCAAAATAGCAGGATGCCAGCTCAATCAGAAATAAAAAAACTTTATTGCTTAAGTAAAATCCAAGATCACCGTTCCCATTTAGAAGTATAATAACCATACATCAGTGTTATATGAGAGATATCTACCAGTCCCATACAAAATTCGACACTGCAGGTTACACTTCCTGGAACTCGGAGTTCCGTCCGATCACGTGATTACGTGATGACGTAATTGACGTGATGACGCGTTTCGCCCAATCGGCTTCCTCAGATCAGGTAATAAACTGTGAATTACTGGGCAGTCATTACTGGTAATCAGGGCCGGCCTTAGGGGTGTGCGAGCTGTGCGGCCGCACAGGGCGCCATGGTGCAGGGGGCGCCCTGCGGCCGCATAGCTCACACGGCATGTCTGTTAGCCGCAAAGCTAACAAGGCATTTGCCTTGGGCGGCATTTTCCAGGGGGTGGCAAAAAAAGCTGCCCCCAAATGCCCAAGGCAAATGTCTTGTTAGCCTTGCGGCTAACAGACATGCCGGGCTGCTGGGCGGCGCTGGCGGGCGGCTGGCGAGGGAGCACTTCCTCTGAGCTGTATGCTCAGCTCCCTCGCGCGCCGCAGAGTGAGGCTGGGAGCGGGAATATGACATCATATTCGGGCTCCCAGCCTCACTCTGTGGCGCGCGAGGGAGCTGAGCAAACAGCTCAGAGGAAGTGCTCCCTCGCCAGCCGCCAGCCAGCCGCCCGCCAGCGCCGCCCGCCCGCCCAGCCCAGCAGCCACTGGACCACCAGGGAGGAAGAGACCCCCCCCAGCATTCCCAAAGGTAAGGAGGCTGGGGGGGTGTCTAAATAAATTTAAAAAAATGTGTTAATGTGGGTGAGTGTGTGTGTCTGTTAGTGTGTGTGTGTGTGTGTGTGTGTATGTTAGTGTGTGTTTGTGTGTGTGTGTGTGTGTGTGTGTATGTTAGTGTGTGTCTGTGTATGTTAGTGTGTGTCTGTGTCTGTTAGTGTGTGTGTGTCTGTTAGTGTGTGTCTGTGAGTGTGTTTGTCTGTTAGTGAGTGTGTGTGTCTGACTGTGTGTGTGGCTGTCTGCCTGTGTGTGTGACTGTTTGCCTATGTTTGTGTGTGTGTGTGTGTGTGTGTGTGTGTGTGTGTGAGACTGTCTGCGCGTGTGTGTGTGATTGTCTGCGCGTGTGTGTGTGTGACTGTCTACGCGTGTGTGTGTGTGTGTGTGTGTGTGTGTGTATCTGTCTGTGTGTGACTGTGTGTGTGTGGCTGTCTGACAGTGTGTGTTTGTCTGTGTGTGTTTGACTGTTTGTCTGTGTGTGTGTGTGTGTGTGTGTGTGTGGCTGTTTGCCTCTGTGTGTTTGGCTGTCTGCCTGTGTGTTTGTGTGTGGCTGTGTGTGTGGCTGTCTGCCTGTGTGTGTGTGTGTGTGACAGGGTGTGTGGGAAGGGGTAAGGAGTGGGGGAGGGCGGAGGGGGGGGCGCTGTGAAGATTTTTTGCACAGGGCGTCCAAATGCCTAAGGCCGGCCCTGCTGGTAATTACTGGGAATCTGGCATTAAGTAGGGCCAGATGCGCACAATTCCAGTTCTGCTAATTTGGACTTAACTATGGAATTTAGTTGTCTTTAAATGATATTTCACTGTTTAGAAACCAGTTTCATCCAAGTTTTTTTTTTCTTACTGCACTGGTTTCTAGAGAATCATGATGTGCATTCTACTTCAAGTAGCCCCTCTATTAAAGCTATTAAATGGCATATTCTGTATCTCTAGTCATACGACCTGAAAAATGTCTTATTAATTTTAGCTCTTTAACTCAAGATCACTACTCTCACATCTTGCACCAATTTCATCTAAAATAGCTTATGTTACAACAGCTATTTATTAGAGGGATTCTATAGTGTAAGAAACACAAAGTTGTGTTCCATATATTATAGTTCTTCCCGGTTCTCCCCTCTCGCGCCCTCGCCCCTCCTGGCATGAAAAGTGTTAAAAAACCCTTTGATTGCTCACCTGATTCCAGCACCGATGTCTATCAGTGCTGGATCAGCACTCCATCTGCTCCAACATCTTCCGATTTGGGGGGTCTAGTGCGCATGCGCGGTGAGCGCTGCAAGCTCATTAGGCCCAGCCAATAGGAAAGCATTGCTTCAATGCATCACTATGGGGATTATACTGATGACCCAAAAGTCAGTTAGCAATCAGGAAGCACCTCTGGTGGTTGTCTGACTGACAGCCACCAGAGTCACTCTTAGTTCCGCAATGTAATTATTGCAGTTTCGCAAAAATTGTGATGATTTACATTACAAGACTAAGGGGGAGAGGGACACTGCACCACATCAATGAGCTGAAGTGGTCTAGGTGCCTATAGTGTCCTTTTAAAATAGCTTTAAAAATAATAACACAGGGACCATATGGCTTCTCCAGTAAGTAAGAATTCTAACCCCTAACCTCATCTTCAATGGTGTGATTAAAGTAATTCACTTGAGCTGTAGCCCCAGACTTATTTAATTTTGATATCAAGATTTTCTCAAAAACATTTTCCAACAGCTCAAGTCACAATGTCCCTTGTTCACCCTCATCCCTAAACATAAGGTACAAAACAGTGTGTATGCACATGATAGATCTCAAAAAACAAATTCTAAAAATTCCTGTTAGTGAAACAATATAGAAGCAAATTAAAAATTGTTGGTGGAATCTTTTACAAACACTGAGTTTAACAATCGCTTGATCCATCAGGCAAAAGCTCAATGTAAGTTCTAATCAACAACAGTTATATTTTTCACCTGATTTATTGTAAATGATGGGTATCCTCAATTCAGTGATATATTACAATGACAATACAAAAAGCAAATGGCAACAAATATTTCATAAGTCTATTAGAGTTGCAGAAATCGGAAAAAAAGATATGTATTCACATGTTCTGGACCAAGATATCGCTTAGTGTGGTTTGGTTATATTTCAAGATTTTGAGATATATTGTGCACTGTATGCTGGGTCTTACAACCACATTAAGATTTTACATCATGAAAGTAAGATACATACTCATAAAAAAGTTAGTGGCCATTTTTTTGCAGCAGTATGTATATTTGTTGTTTTCTTTACATTCTTTCTTTTTAAAAAAAAATTTTACATTCTTTCTTTTTTGTTTATTTTCATTTCATGAGATCATACAGTGCATTTATTTATTTTGGCGCTCCACAAGTTTTAGCTTTATCATTTTTTGCCTTTTTTATGTTTCCGTAAAACACATATGTGTGTAGTAATGAATAAAGTTATTTCACCTTTATTATTATTATTATTATTTTATATATATATAAATTACCATTGTCTTACACTAGGCTGCAGTTCAGAGACAGTCACTTACTCCAAGATATTACAAGAAGCCAAGAAGACTGTAAGATTAAACACACTAATTAAAAACCTCTGTGCCTCTACTAGGAGCTTTCTACGCATCCTCCTTTAATGAGATGAGTGTTAGGTATGTTGTTGAATGTCTATTGAACTTGTCAGATTGCGCTGAGATAATCTGTGTGTCAAACCAAATTTTACAGAGCTGTGTTATTGTTCTGTTAAGTTTACCTGCCCACCAATTTGCCGGCCTGCCCCTGACCAAAATATATAGCGCTTTAAATAAGTGACAACAGAAATATATCATTGTCACTTTATTTAAGTAGCTGTGTATTTAAAGCCATGGTCGTGTGAAACTTTAAGATCTTTTTCTTCTAATGATTTATAGATTTCAAGTCTTGATTCATCTTTCCAATTATTTAACAACCTCCAGCAGTTTTTGAATGGTCATAAAAAATTTAAACAATGCACTGTACATTAAAGTAATTGTCCCATCATATTTAATGCGAAATGTGAACACATTTTAATAGCATACACATATTCACCGTATATGTTTATGAGGATTTCTTGAACATACGAATTACGTTGAATATTGAAGTACTTGGGACGATGTAAAGAATACTCAAGTTATATAGTACCATTTATATATTAAAACATCTACTTTCATGTCTCAAAATTATACATACTTATCACTTAAATTAAAAACTATTATTCGCCATTCACCCACCGGGGCTCGCAACAACTATGCCTCACTCTCTACCTCTCCCCTCTCAACTTAATGGTGGTTTTAACACTATAGGGTCAGGATACATGTTTGTGTTCCTGACTCTAAATTTTTATGGAGGTAAACAATGATAAATATACGTTATGGGATAAAAGTGTATTACCGAGCCTTAGAGTGGCGCAAAACAAAGTAGCATAAGACAAGCCAGGTTCAGAGAGTAGCGTAAATGAGAGAATGAGCCAAAGGTCAAGGACAACAGATAGGAGAATGGTCAAGCACAAGCCAAGGTCAGAAAAGCCAAAGATATTACAAGGAAAATGCGATCTTGGAATAACCATAATATTAAAACCACAACAGGACAAAGTACAAAACCAAAAAAGGGATTATATAGCTTTAACAGGGCACCCATTGGTTACTTTGACCCATGTGACACCAGAACATGTGCACGCATTGCCGGTGTGGTGACGCAAGCATATTCGCATTATCAACAAGGTCTGAGGAGGGAGAACTTTTAAAAGGCTCATGCGTGCAGTGGCCAACATCAGAAAGGACGTCAGAAGGAGGAACAGCCAATTTGCAGAAGGATGTGGGTCGCACTTGCGGCAAGTATATGGACCACATTGGGACCCACGCTCCTGCATCTGTGCTGGTCGAGTGCCGTGACAATAATATTGTTTTGTGATGTATCTAATATTATATGCAGGAGATTTGTGTAAAGCTGTTTCTTCTATCTAATTTTAATGAGCATTTCTTGACCTGAAGCTTGTTTGTAAAATGCACTTTGCAAATGATTTATTTGGTAATAGTTTTGTTTGTTTGTATGTTTTCATCCATCGTACTCAGCTAGAAGTAATGCCTTCCTTAGAATTATTAAAAAAAAGAAAGTCAACACATACTCTCATCGTGGTTAACCATTATTAATAATACAATAATGTATCAAGATTTTTCATATCTACTTTTAAGCAGCACTCACAATTAATATATAATCCTGGATGTTGTTACAGGATTTTATGCTAAACTAGTCTGGATCTCTAAGGGAAGGTGCATAAATTATTTTTAACTCCAAAGCAGGGCTTGACCTCCCTTCTGACCACGCATGTCTCTGCATTACTGAGTGCATTAACCAACTGAACAAACATTTTAAATGACATAATCTGTGTCTGGGAACACTTTTAGACCATAGTTAATATGTATGAGTAGGGGCATACAACCACATGCAGCATTAGCATATCACAATTGATTGGGGTACAAAAGCTGAAGGACCACTCCCCTAGTGGTCAAAATACATAAAATATATAACAATCAACTGCACATCAAATATTATAAAGTAATTATTATATTATTAGTTATCTGATTTAAAAAAAAAATCTATAGATACATCTACACAAACACATATCCTATATGAGGGTATAAATACCCAGGTGGAATATACTTTTCAAATAAAAAAATGTATACCATTAATATAAACAGGGCCTAGAAACTACTCTGTTCCACTGCACTGCTTCTCCAGACTTCACCGACCTCATGGTCTTGCAAGATAGACAACATCCTGTAATTAAGCAAGTAAGTGGGGTAACTTGGACAGTTTTTATGAGAGTTCCTTGGAGAAGGTAGAGGATGGACATGTTGTAACTCCCATATCCATGGTAAGGCCGGTCTTCCCACTGCATCATGGATTAGTTTTCTCATGGGACAAGAAGACTGGCCATCCAGAAACTACCTCCTTCTACCACATTGACTCTACAAAGCCTAATAACCTTGATCTGACACTTTTGCACACCTCCTTTTAATCTGCATCAGAGGGTTAATATAAATGGATGAAACTGAAGGCCTCATGGATGCACTTCAGGAACAACTCCCAAGGCCTGAATGCATTTTACGACTTTATTAACCTGGTAAAACTCAATACAAAAAATATGGTAGGCTAATTTAACTACTATTTACACTTTCCCATGATCACGAGTGCAAAAATTCACCTTCCTTGTTACAGTAATATTGTCCCCTTAAAATTATTTTTTTAGCAACCAAAATAATTAATGAAGGTCAAGCATCTATCACCTGCCCCATATGTATATGTATCTAATGCTTATTCTCACAAAGTTATTTTAAGACTATTGTCACAGATTCTGCTCTCCAGTTGTCTCCCCAGCATCTCACTGTTCCAGCAAACGTAATACATAAAACTGAAGACATTTGCTTAAATTTTGAAATACTGTCTTTAAGGAGACAGCATTTAATTAGTTAGATTTCTTCTTGTTAGGTTCTTAATAGCGACAAAAACAAAATATATGATGTTTGTAAACAATCAGCAAGAGATAAAATAATAAACAATATGAATTTAAATGATTAACTAGCTTGCGTATGTACCATTTAAAATTAATTTGCTTATTCTTCATCTCTGTAATAGATAGCAGGTGTTGTACGTGCCTAGAAGGGACACAGATTAAAGATCATTTCATTATCCGGATTCCTCGAGGCTGCGAAACCTTGTAGTTTATTTTGTCATGCATAGAGAGGTCTAGGCGAGGGCCCTGATTTCTGACGCTTGGCAATTTTGTATTCGCATTCTTTGACAAAGAGTGAATAGTGTTTAATTTGCTAGAATACCTCGTCCTTGAGAACTCCGTTAACTCTAGCTATGCACAGTGACACACATTCCCAAAGCCCTTGAGTGAGACATCGTGAAATCCCTCAGGATGCCATAGTCTTAGACACAGCCACCGTGTTTGTCACTTTGAAGGCATAGATTAATTAGGTGGATATATGTACCAGCCTTTGTGAGGGATAACATCAGTTATTGGAGTATTTCACCGTTTTTATTTATGTCCTGACTTCAATCCTACCAATCTGTTTCCCTCCATGAGATTTTATTGGCCAGACCTATCATAACAGTTTAATTGACTATGGATGACAATTCATCCTGCTCAGTCTTCAGTCTCATGAATACAATGACTGGGCAATGAGTCATCCTGTCTACTTTATGTTTTGAAACTAGGCAAAATGATGGTATTATCAAGGAGTGACATGACATATTTTAACACACATTTCTTATTGAGAAGCTTCTTTTAAATCCTTCAAACTTGGATGGTAGATTAGAATTTCAGCTGCATATTATTTCTGACGGTTTTAATCTAAATTGTACAGAATTTATAGCATGGTAACATGGTCTAGATTCATAACAATATGTTAGCTCAAAAAGTTTAAATTTTTTTAAATGTTGAGAAAATCTAAAAGAAAATGTATTTATATGTGTCATTTATATTGTAATCTGCTAACTGCTGTATATTTGCTCCAAGTGATTATACTTTTTTAAATTGATAATTTGACCTCATGTAACTGTTAGGGTCAAGAATGATGTATATATAATTTAACTACCCTATGGATGAACAAGGCATCCTATACCAAAAATATATATAACACACTCCTTGCCAACCCCACTCGTTATCATTTTTTGCAAATTCATTTTTATTGAGAAGAAAACATACAATCAAAATCAAGATTACAAAGACTAATGTCCTGCAGAAAGGAAAATATAAACCCAGAAGTACATAAAGATGAAGAATATACAAAGAGAGTCACAAAGCCCACAAACGAGTTTACATTCACTTAGATCAAGGTGAAAAAGTTTTCTTGTTTTTTTTCTTATAAACAGGGTGAGGAGGAAAAAGGAAGTGGTGGGGTGAAAATGGAAGAAAAAAAAAGGGGGCGGAGCTAACAGGGCACCGGAGCGGTCGCACTTCTCTGAGCTCCAGCTTTCACCTAATTAAATGTGACTTTTTATGGGGGATTCCGTGCCTAAAATACCTCACAAACCTCACTACCATCAATGGGAAGACCATGGGCCGTAAAATGAAAAAAGCAAAAGCTAACAAAGGCTCCAACGGCAGAGATATAGGAGACACGCTACGGAACTCGCAAAAGGCTGCGTGATCCAAAATGGCACTGCCAGAAGACTTCTCCTCATACACCTCGGAGGAGTTTGCAACTCACCCCATGGAGGGAGCATCCATTAAGCTCATGTCGGACCACAGAGTTGAACTACTGAAACAAGCCGGTCACTGCGGAAAAGCGCAAAACGATGCTGGCGGATCTTTGCAAGGACCTGGCAGCAGAGATGGCCTAGTACAAAAGAAGCTATTGAAGGGGCCAAATCAAAGATCACACAGCTAGAGGACTATACAAGCACCCAAGATACCAGAATCACCAAGGTGGAATAAAAAGTGGCAGACCTAGCATGGCAGCAACTCGCCACTTCAGCCAGATTAGACGCATTAGAGGATCAAAGGAGATGATACAACCAGAAGGTCCGGGCCATTCCCGAGTCAGGCTGAACTCGTCGATTAACCCCACTACATCAGGCACTTGCTACCACCTAAGCATGTGAAATCTATGAGGCTGGATGATATGTTTCAGCTATCAAAGCCAGCTAGGGCACTGGCGTCGGCAACTGGGGATCTCATACTCAAATTCTAAACCCTACTGGATAAAGCCTCGCTCCTAACTGCTCTGTGAGGGAAAACTTCCCTGCTTTTTGAACGATATTCCCAGACCTCACCAAGAGCACTCTAACCTGGCAAAAGTCCCTGCAACCTCTCCTACAACATCTTCGTGCTAGAGAGATTCCCTACAGATGGGGGACACCTCAAGCTATAATATTTATGCACAACGGGACTTTCAATAGTGCGCATGACTATCAGGAGCTGGAATCGCATTTAAAATCTGCAGGCATACTGAAACAGGCCTGTCCCAGCTGAACTCAGCCACCATTCAGGAATTCACTCCTAGAACACCTCAGCAAGCCTCACCTGCCAGACCACCCACCTGAGGAAAAAGAGACCGGCTCTGTTTAGAGAACTCTTATTTTCACCATTATTTCTTACCATGTCTACCACAGTTAGAAATTACTTTTTTTTTCTCTACTCTCTTTAATTTTTTTTTCTCTACTTTTCCTTCAATGTTTATTAGTACGCTATTTTGCTTTATCACATTGTCCTTTTTGCAAGTACAGCGAGTACAGAAGCTCTCAATATGCAGAAAACCTTACTATAATGTGATATATATATATATATGTGATATGATAGATACCTAACATATCTAGATGCCGACTAGCAACGCTCTTTTGGTTTTTCCCCAATCCCCCCAGCCAGGCCCGCTAATTGTTGGCTCCACTAAAGTATACACATAGTCTCCTGGTATGGGGTATACCCCTCTGTGAGCACAACTTAAACGGTTGGATTATATCCTCACTAGATCCACATAGGGCTCACTGGTTGATTACCACCAATACCCCCCATAATGTAATTAAGTTACAAAATTCATGCTGCATGTGTTATGTTATTTGATGTTGTACCATCCCTCAGGGACATACTACTGTGCCATGATTTTTATGTCCACATATACTGAATACCACATATGCAGAATGACAATAAATAATGAACTTTAAAAAAAAAAAAATAGCTTTCTTCCTCCATGGTAAATCTAAATAGGTCATGTTGTATCATGTGAAATAAAATACCCTGGAATGATTTTGCAGGTTAAACGTCAGATAGAACAACTGGAAACCTCCGGATAAGCCCACTAGAACTGATCTAACTTGTCATTGCTTTTATTGCTCTGTGTTAACTGTGTTTGTCTGATTGGCAACATTTCAGATGGAATGATTTTTGGGAGTAGAGCTTCCAAAAGATTCAATATCACAAGTGAATACTCTAGCTTACGTAATTAAAGTCACTTCAAACATGACCAGAAATAACATGGCAGGGCAATCATGAGATTGAAGATCTGTTTTCAAAACCAGGAGGAAAGGAGTTATCTGTGTTGATGCATTCTGAAATGTTTCATTAAAGGCCAGACATTTATTCAAAAACATTGTGGTGTTTCTTTGCACTGGAACAATCTGATGGGGTGAACCTGAAAAAAAATAACAAAGCAAGGTCTAAATTTGGTGGAATCCCTCGGTTGACCTTGCCAATAATAGGACAAGTTGCACCACTCTCTCAAGCATCTAATGGTACAGGACATGACATGAACTTTACTAACATGAGCTCATATTCTAAAACTAATCTAAATTTAGCTTATTATTATTATTATTATTATTATTATTGCCATTTATATAGCGCCAACAGATTCCGTAGCGCTTTACAATATTATGAGAGGGGATTTAACTATAAATAGGACAATTACAAATAAACTTACAGGAACAATAGGTTGAAGAGGACCCTGCTCAATCGCGCTTACATTCTATAGGAGGTGGGGTGTAAAACACATTAGGACAGGAATTTGTAATCAAATAAGGTGGGCTGCCCTTTAGGAGAGGGCAAGAGACAGGTATGTGAGGTATGGGGTTAGTCTTGGAGGCCATAAGCTTTCCTAAAGAGATGGGTTTTAAGGCACTTCTTAAAAGATGCAAGACTAGGGGAGAGTCTGATGGTGGTAGGCAGGCTATTCCATAGGAAGGGAGCCGCCCGCGAGAAGTCCTGCAAGCGCGAGTTGGCCTTACGGGTGCGGACAACGGACAGGAGGTGGTCACGGGCAGAGCGAAGAGACCGAGAAGGGACATACCTATGGATCTGTGAGGAGATATAAGAGGAGCTAGATTTGTTCAGTGCTTTATAGGTGTGAGCTAGTACCTTGAATTGACTCCTATAGCATACAGGAAGCCAATGTAAGGACTGACAGAGGGGTGAGGTGTGAGAGAAACGACTAGAGAGGAAAATCAGTCTAGCAGCAGCGTTCATTACGGACTGTAGGGGTGCAGTACAGCTTTTGGGAAGACCAATCAGGAGAGGGTTACAATAATCCATGCGGGAAATTACTAGAGCATGGACAAGATCCTTGGTAGTATCTGTTGCAAGAAAGGGGCGGATGCGGGCTCTGTTTTTAAGATGGAATCTACAGGATTTGGCAACATGCTGGATGTGAGGCTCAAAGGTGAGACCAGAGTCAAGTATGACGCCAAGACAGCGCGCTTGCAAGGATGGACTGATGTTGGTACCACAAACTTGAAGGGAGAGCGAAAGAGGAGGATCAGTATTAGGAGGAGGAAAGACAAGGAGCTCAGTTTTTGAGAGATTGAGTTTCAGAAAGCGGGAGGACATCCAGTCAGAGATGGAAGAAAGGCAAGCAGTGACACGTTGCAGGACGGCAGGGGAGAGGTCCGGGGAGGAGAGATATAGCTGGGTGTCATCAGCGTAGAGGTGGTAGAGGTAATACATTTGCCAAGAGAGGCAGTATAAAGAGAAAATAGAAGGGGACCAAGGACAGAGCCTTGGGGGACTCCAACCGAGACAGGATGATGGGAGGAGGTATCATTAGAAAAAGAGACACTGAATGAGCGTTGGGAGAGATAAGAGGAAAACCACGAGAGGACAGAGTCACAGAGACCAAGCGATTGAAGAGTTTGAAGAAGGAGAGCATGATCAACGGTGTCAAAGGCCGCTGAGAGGTCAAGAAGAATAAGTATGGAGTAGTGGCCTTTGGATTTAGCTGCGATTAGGTCGTTAGTAACTTTGATAAGGGCAGTCTCTGTAGAGTGGATAGGGCGGAAGCCATATTGAAGGGGGTCAAGGTGAGAGTTTGAATTGAGGAAATGAGACACACGGGTAAAGACAAGTCTTTCCAGAAGCTTTGAGGAAAAAGGGAGCAGGGATATGGGACGGTAGTAAGAGGGGGTGGATGGGTCGAGGGATGTTTTTTTTAGTATAGGTACTACAGTGGCATGTTTAAGGTCAGCAGGGATGATGCCAGAAGAGAGAGAGCAGTTGAAGATGTGTGTTAAAGAAGGCACGAGACAAGTGGAGAGAGATCTGATAATGTGAGATGGGACAGGATCGAGCGGGCAAGTGGTGGGGCGAGAGGAGCAAAGAAGAGCAGACACCTCTTGGTCAGTAGCTGGGGAGCATGTCTGAAGGGTAGGAAAGGCATGATCTATGTGTGGTTGAGAAACAGAAGGGCAAGGAGGGGAGAATTCTTCCCTTAGCTGTTCAATCTTGTCAGTGAAGTAACATGCAAAGTTATCAGCAGTAAGGTTAGTTTGGGGGGTGGCCACAGCAGGGCGAAGAAGAGAATTAAAGGTGTCAAAGGGATGCCTGGGGTTGCGGGAACATGAACTAATGAGAGAGGAAAAATAGGACTGTTTGGCAAGGGCAAGGGCTGCACTGTATTACAAATTACTGATCTGAGGGTAAAAGATTTATTCAAAGGCTCTTTGAATAAAACAACACACTGAGAAAGGGCTAAGTCTATATGTTGACACTTTAAAAAGGTCTGTTATTCACATATTGTTCTTTTATTATATTTTTATGTTATTAATCATTTTTAATAAACTCTTATTAAAATATATTTTTAAGAACAGATCCAAGGTATCCATTGATTTTATGTGATTTATAAAAACACAGTTAAATCTCTTTTGTAAGCTTGAAAATAATGAAAAAATAAAATAAACACTAAAAAAATTAATTAGACTATATCACATTATGTATGGTTATCCAGGTACCATTACAAAGCAACGCACAACATTCTAACAATAACTATACAATTTAGGGTCCTGCTCAATGAGCTTACATGATAATATTAAACTAATGACAGTTGCAAGAGAGGAATCAGTCAGGAGCTATTAACAGTTTAATTGATACGCTTTTATGAAGAAGTGGGTTTTTAATGATTTTTTTGAAGGAGTGGAGACTGGGTGAGCATCTAACGGAGGAGGGAAGTGAGTTCCACATGAACGGTACAGCCCTCGAAAAGTCTTGAAGGCGAGCATCAGAGGTGGGAATATGGACAGAAGATAGACGTAAGTCTTCAGCAGAGCGTAAGGGCATAGACGGGACATACTTGGGTATTAGGGAAGTTAGATAGGTGGGAGCAGCATTATGTAGAGATTTGAAAGCAAGAACCAGAATTTTAAATTGAGCCCTATATCTTACAGGAAGCCAATGTACGGACTGACAGAAGGGTGGGGTGTGGGAGGTTCAGGCGAACAGGAAATATATTCGATTTATAAAAACACAGTTAAATCTCTTTTGTAAGCTTGAAAATAATAAAAAAATAATAAACACTAAAATAATAAATTAGACTCTATCACATTATGTATGGTTATCCAGGTACCATTACAAAGCAACGCACAACATTCTAACAATAACTATACAATTTAGTTTAGCTCATAGACGTGAAATAGTGCAGTTATTTTAGATACTGCATGTCAGCTGTTCATATGACAGTAAAGTGACATTCAAAGACTTAAACAATGGAAAGATCTTCAAAAGGAACAGCAACCCCGATGTGTCAAGCAAGGGATCTTCCAATCCACAAAGTTATAGATCAGAGGCGACATAAAACAGTTAAATTTGCTCAAAGGCAATGTCCCCGTCTAACAATTACATGCATTCTAAGACTGTCAGAAGAAGGAACATACTCTGACTGTGTGCTCCTGGCTGAAGGCATGGCAAGGAGATTATAAAAATGCCATGCTGTGATATGCTGCCCTCCTGCCTGAAAGGCTACCATTAAGAAGCTTATTTACTGCATCTATTCAGTGAGCAGTGCAGTTCAGACTGCTACCTGTCTTGTTGTTTTATAAATTAGTTGTGGGTGTCACAGGATTATTACTGTCTAACTAGTCTGTCTGCTGAAGGTAGGAAGAGATGAAAGCAGATGATCTGACCTTGTTGTGCTTTATGTGAAATGTGATGCAAAGAGCTTCTTCGTAGTTACGCTAACAATATAATCTAGGCTACGGTGAGTTTATGGTAGACGTATAGAGTGTCGTTTTATTTCTGTATCATCATATTAGTGATGAAAATAAATCATACATTTTTAATATATTGTCATATGGAAAGAAGTAGACTTGGACTGTAGTACAGCACAATATAATAGACTATATTGTAGATTGCAAGCTCACTAGGGCAGGACCCTCTTCACCAACTTTTCTTGTACGTCAAACATGTTTGTTAGAATTAAATGTTTGTCTTGTTTTAATTATTGTACAGCACTGCAGAATAGGTTGTGCGCTCTTCTAAATATTGTGTTTCTTTATTTTATTTTATTTTATTTTATAGGGCTAACAATGATGAAGGACTAGTTGGTGTATATTGTTGTAGATAATTCCCAATGGCAAGTGACAGTTTTGGGTAATCTGCTAGATTGTTAAATTCCTCGCATTGATCCAGATGTAAGCCCTACTGGCTAGGTGATATTTACTTTATGATTAAGAGAATGTTTATAATGACTTCACTGCATTCTAACATTCTTCTAGATATTAAATTTAGGTTTAAACTTTTATTTTCACCAACCTTTTTTTGGCAAATGACAATTCTAGGTGTTTTAGTAGATGTCACTTCCCCCTTAGTTTTAACTCCTTAAAAGATCATCTAGAGTCTCTGTTTTGATACTTTATAAAAGTGCAGATTTCAATAGAAAGTCACTTTTAGAAAAAAAACTTAATTGCAACACCTCTCCCATAACTTCCAAGTGTCCTTACTAAGGAGGTGCAGTCCCTATTTCTCCTTTTTTCCATCCTCATGTCCCTCTTTTCTAGGAGCTCCATATTGTTTTTCAGTCTAAGTGTATCACAGAGCTCCACAGCAATAATCAGTCTTTGTTCTTGTTCTTAGTTAAATTGTGGAGCAGTGGAGCCTTTGATTACTCGACAGGCATAAACTAAAAACTTATGCCAGGGATAAGGGGATAATGGCTTGCAGGTCTGTAGCTTTTGCAAGCTGTTTTGTCATGTACCCCACAAAAAGGCAGATACAAAAAAAAAATCATGCATGCTTTTTTTCGTGGGTTTATCTACTAAACAGTGAACAGAAATCTAAAAACTATTAGTGGAGTGTTCCTTTAAAAATGAGAAAAGGCATGATCTGGCCGGGAAGGGAATAGCCGGGCGAGGTGTAGAAGGGATAAACTGAAAAAAAAGGAAAGAAAATCTAAATATTACCATACTGAACACAGAAATGAAGGAGACAGATTAGAGGATGAAATCCTGGCATTTGCACGGGAGAAGGGTAGATTAAATAAAGTCTAAATTAAATGCTAATATATGGATTAGTGGTAAAGAATTGTAAATAAAGATGTTTCTGTTTTTTTTAAATTTGTAGCATATAGAGGGAAACATTATTGATAAAATATATATTATGCCTATATCTAATAGTATCAGGTGAGATAGCCAGATAGACTAAACGCCATGTTTTAGTATATTATTATGTTATTATTTATATAGCGCCAACAAATTCTGCAGCGCTTTACAGTGGGTGGATGAACAAACATGTAGTTGTAACCAGACAAGTTGGACACACAGGAACAGAGGGGCTGAGGGCCCTGCTCAATGAGCTTACATGATAGTATTAGAGTAATGCCAGTTGCAAGAGAGGAATCAGTCAGGAGCTATTAACAGTTTAATTGATATGCTTTTATGAAGAAGTGGGTTTTTAATGATTTTTTTGAAGGAGTGGAGACTGGGTGAGCATCTAACGGAGGAGGGAAGCGAGTTCCACAGGAACGGTGCAGCCCTCGAGAAGTCTTGAAGGCGAGCATCAGAGGTGGGAGTACGGACAGAAGATAGATGTAAGTCTTCAGCAGAGCGTAAGGGCCTAGACGGGACATACATGTGTATTAGGGAGGATAGATAGGTGGGAGCAGCATTATGTAGACTTTTGAAAGCAAGAACCAGGATTTTAAATTGAGCCCTATATTTTACAGGAAGTTAATGTAGGGACTGACAGAAGGGTGAGGCGTGGGAGGTTCAGGCGGACAGGAAAATGAGCCTTGCGGCTGCATTCATTGAGACTTCTGGATACCGTATGTAGAATGACAAACACTTGTAGCAAAACATAACTGGCACTGAAGTTGGTAGATTTTCCATATTTGGTTACTGATAATTCAAGAGAGATTGAGTAATTGAAAAGACATAGAACTGATAAATAGCAAGTTGAGCATGCATATTTGAGTTGATGCAAGCAACTGTGTCAATGTCCATGTCAAATTCAGTGTGTCCATGTGCCAAGAAAATAAAAAGAAAGTCATAAGGAGTAAAAATGTACAAATAGAAGGGGCGCCTAGTTTCAACTGAACCCAATATGTGAATGTTGCATCTTGACTCCGACCTACAACTATGTACCTGATGAAACTGTGAATTCTGGGTCAGCTGTAGGTCTTGGCTATATACCAGATGTACAATATCAGTTTTTACAAGTACTGTACTGCTTTATTCTTGTTAATTCTAAAAAATACGCCAAACATAGATGTGCTGAATCAAGCCTTGAATTGCAGGGTTTTTCCAAATTAATTATTTGGGCTTTAATTTTGAACTCTCTTTATCAACGAGTGTTAATGGTATTATTTCCCTGTTACTTACAGCTTACTCTCCTATAAACCCGTAACATTACATGCTTCAGGCTCATTAAAAAATAAACAATTTGTTTTTGAATCGCCTTCGATGCAAAGGTTAAAAATCCCTGTGGTTTGTATTAATGACATTACTAAACCTATCTTTTAGATTGAAATAATATTATATTCATTTAGTATTACCTATTTTTCCACTGGCACACATAGACCAAATAAAGTACAAATGTAATAAATGTTTGAAATGCATATCTTCTCTATAATTTAGGCCACTCAGGCTTTACAAGAGTTCAGAACCCAAATTAGTGCCATGAGAAATATACAATAAAAGATTTACCCATACAGCCCTACAGGCTTAATTATGGAGTGAGAAGGACCAAAACGAGTAGCAAAAAGATGAATTCAAAATTCCTTCCCATACAATATAAATAAATGATTATCTTTGGTACAATTTGACCAAGATCAAAAGAAGATATAGAAATATTCTCGATGAAATATGTAATTATTTATTTGTCCCTCTACATTTCATTCTTTGAATTAGTTACAAATATTTTTATATGCATAACAAAAAGGATGTTTGTAATTAAATAAACTCTGTATGCATTATAGAACACCATGAGAACTTTAATCATTAGAATTCTATATTTATACGACTTTTTTAAAATGCTGGAGAGAATATATAACATCCTAAAACTACACATAAGGAACAGTTTTAGAATATCAATTATAATCAAAACAGTACAGACATTTTTTTCAGGTGGAAGGACAGAAATTGTAGGTGTTGTAAGGCCTACAATTATGTTATATCCATAATCTCACATGCAATTTCATTGCATAATCACTCTTTGATCCCATATACTATAATTAAGTGTATTTAATCCCACAGCACCATATGCTATAAGTCATAGTTCACCAGATTATATCACATGCCTTATCTGCAGTAGGTTTAAAGGACTGTATGGGCACCCAGACCACTTCATTTCAATAAAGTGGTCTGGGTGCCATGTCCATCTGCCTGTCTGTTTAACCAACATTTTGCAGGAGCCTTTTTTACTCACTGTTAGAAAATTATAATCAATGGGAAAGTCAAATCTTGGTAATGTAATCATCCACTACAGCATTTAATTCAAGTATTGAGTTGTTTGTACGTTAAAGTCATAACTGGAAAGCTAAGCTGCAAGATTCATGGATTCTCCAACCAGTATTCACGGACCAAAAGTGATCCACATTTTAGGGATGACCAAGTTGTGTTTCAGGACATATACATTAGAAATGTGCATTTGGTTTCAAACTAAATGTGGCTCGTCCGAATTTTGGTTTGGTTTGTCCAGAATCCTCAACCCCTAAACACTATATGGAGAAGACACTTATCAAACAAAACGAGCAATAGGTGAAACGTTTTGTTAGATTTTTGATTTGGAGTTCCATGCAAGGCACCAAAAAAGAGATGATTGATTAAAAAAAGACAATTGATAGTAATGGGACAGACACTAAAATTTGAGAATTGCTGCACTCAACCAGTCCAGTGCTCCCCAAAGAGAATCGTTGAGTTAAATGTAGCCACATATGATGTCATAGAGTGGTCCATGCTGAGACCGAATATTAAGAACTTCAATGGTTTTAAAGAGCAAGAATTCTAGTGGCTGTCTGGGAGACAGCTAGTATTGGCATGTATGTACACAAATGTAAAGAATTCTGTTTCCCAGAAATATCAATGTTTTACATTGTCAGACAAAAAGGGCATCATCTAGACACCAAAACCATTACATTAAGGTGTAGTTGTTTAGGTGCTTAGAGTTTCCCTGCAAATATAAGGTTGTCATATTGCTAATTCAACTGACAGCTAAGTGTACCTTGGGATTTTATCTTCATTATCCTCCAATATTTGTTTTGTACATCTTGTGAATATGCAGTAGCACAGTGATAATGACATTATTTTCTCCGTCAATTATATGTTCACACATATATATTATATGAATATGTGCATACATATATTAATCAAAGCAAAAAAGTTTTATTAAGGCAGGTAGAGAGTGAAAGCAAATTACCAGACCTTTCAAAGAGTGTGCCTGTGGCACAGATTAATAAGCATGTGGTTATATGATCCTGTGGATACTTACAGACAAATCAGTTTTCTGTGCAGATCGTGTGATACCCATGTCACAGAAGACAAAGACAGTGAATGTCATCTTCGCAAGAGTTTCCTGCAGGTTTTACACCCTACATTTTGGAAATTATCAGAAGGTACTTTGCCTTCAAAATACAAGTATGGAGTTTATCCAGTAAAGCCCAAATGAAACAATAAACAACTTGCACTTTGTTGGGAGAACTATCCAAGTTCTAAGAGCTTGTTGCCAATGTTCTTTAAAAGTGTTAACAACAAACTGCTAATTTGTCAAATGAGCGTGACTGACGTCTAATGATTGGCAAATCTTTCCATACTAGAAAATCTTACTGTTTGCAACTTTTAACATCACCGATAAAGACAAAAGGCTTACCAGCTAGCTTCCATGCCAGATGCTACATTTAACCAGGTGATGCCCCCTCATCAAAAGGAAAGGAGCTCTCAAATCACCATAACCACTAAATTGCACTGTAGTGGTTATGGTGCCTGGAGTGTTCTGGCACCTGCCCAATGTAATCAGTCAAGCCTTTTACTAACAGTTTAACTTCTTACCAGGGGTCCATCGTTTACCACTCTGCAGCCAGAAGCTCTCTGTCTGAGCTAAGCCCAGTGATCAGCCGACTCTTCCCTTAGGAAAGAAAGAGGAAGCTTCGAACAAAAGCTTGCAGCTCTTACTTCTGATGTCAGGGCACCTCCTCTTAATGGTTATGGTGCTTGGAGTGTTTATTTTGCCTCTGCTAGATGCAAGGGAAAAAATAACAACTGCAAACAGTGTGCACATTGTACCAGAAAAAAATCCATGTTATGTATGTTATGTTAAGTCATAACTCCAAAACTCTAAAGCATATCTCAAAGCACAAGTAATAAAAAGAAAGCAAAACTGCATAACACAAGTTCAAAAAAATAAATCTTTATGAAAGTAAACTGCATGTGACATTCAAATGAACAATTAAACACATAACATAAATTATCCTCATAAATAAAGGCACCTACTGAAGCGGATTGGAGAACCCAAACATACTATTATTCCCTTTGTTCTGCTGTCCGTAAACCCCTGTTCATTTACCGAACACCCTCGCTGTGTGGCCCCTTGTTCGCACTTCATAATCACTGGCCACCCCTGGCTGTTAACCACAAATTGGTTATTAGTTTGAGTGCTTTCCCTGTGTGACCTAACGCACGTGTTCACACAATTGGTGGCCATTTTGTCTCCCGAACAAGGACAGTGGTACATGGTTGTTGACAGCGTGGAACTATTGTGAAACTCGTGAAAGGAAATCTTAATGCTGAAGACATCTTGAACGGTTTGGGGAAGGCTGTTTTCTATTTCAGGATGACTGTGCCCCAATGCACAAAGCGAGGTCCATAAAGACATGGTTATATGAGTTTGGTGTAGAAGACCTTGATTGACCTCAACCCCATCAAACACCTTTAGGATAAACTGGAACGGAGATTGTCCAATATCTGTGCCTGACCTCAAAAATGCTCTACTAGATGAATGGGTGAAAAGTATTCCCATAGAAACACTCCAAAATCTAGTAAAGCTGTTATAGCTGCAAAGATCAACTACATATCAATGTCTATGTATTTAGAATGCAATGTCATAAAAGTCCCTGTTGGTGTAATGATCAGGTGTCCCAATACTTTTGTCCATATAGTGTACCATATTTGCTATTTACTAAGTATCAGCTTGCGACTGACAATTTGTTCCTCACACCATAAGCTCCTTGTGAGTTGTGAGTATAGAAGACAGACCAGGATTCCCTATTAGTTAAAAAAAAAATCCAATATCATTAGGGCATGTTGCTTGGACATTTCTCGCATATTAGCCAATAGTTTACTGTTCATGACATGTAGAAGTAAGGGACTGATGATCAGAATCCAACTGGGTTAAAACACAATTTTGGCGGCCAATAATACCTCACCACACCAAGGATTTATCTCTGTTTAAATATATGCAGATCTGACATTTTGTGTGCATCAAACTGCATTTCACTCTTATAAATGGAGATTATCTTTTGTTATTTTCTTTAAATAGATTGGTGGCAATCTGGACAATTACGGTCCACGGTCCTTAAACTTGCTCACAAAAATATGAGCCAGATAGATAAATAAATAGACAGACAGATAACAGATATTCTGTATCATGGAATGACATATGACTCTCTGAATACTGTCTTTTTACCATTTTGCAGTAATTCCCTTATTTAATATACAACTAGTCATATTTACAGAACACTAACTCATTCACTCTATTCTACTGACATTATGGAATGTGCTTGCCATCGATAATGCTGTCAGGTAGCTTTCTCAGCAAAGAGAAAAATATAGACAATTGAGACACACTTTGACTTTAATAAGGTACTCAATTCACTGTGTTTAGTGTAGAGATTTTTGAAGAGATACCACTGGGGGGGTCTGAGTTCAACAATTCTTTACTCATTTTGACATTTTGTCAATAATGTATTGGCAGTTCACTTATGAACAAGCTACGGGCAATTATATTTCTGTTGGAGGTCAGTAAATTACTGTTTCGGAAACCCATCAGAACGCAAGCTAGTAACCAACTGCTCGACAACACTGCCAGACGAGATGTCTCCAATGGGAGCAATTTACTCATGAACAAATGATGTAACGGTGAGTGAGCAGTCTTGCCCATCTATCCACTGTTTCGCAAAGGAAACGGGAAGATAATTTCTGTCCTCAGAAAAGCGACATAGTTTATATTGTCTTTACATAATTATTTGACATTAAAACAAATGTGGTATGAATCTAAGTAAATATATGGTTGCTTTGAAGAATAAAGTATATATTTAATTACTGTAAATAATCTAAGCCAATGCATAAAACATATAATTAACTGTACATAATGCAGAATATGTTGATTCCTTGAAAATAAATGTAATAATTTTGTGCTTGTGTTAATATTTATATGAATAGATGTGCTAATAAATATGACTTTATACATTTATGAATCCAGTTGGGTCCAGTCCTGAATATACATAAAGACATTATATTCTGTCATCGGTCTGCTGTTTACTAACAACTATACCATTAGTAAACCTGGCTGTGACTTCTTGGGTTGGCTGCCACGGCTGTTTTAGTTTATTCCAGATATCTGAAATTAAATGACTTCTAGATCTATCCTAATCAGTGAATGAAAGTCATCTGGATAAATCCTAGAAGTAAAAGATATCAAAGTTTATATGCATTGCGAAAGATCAAGTTGTGAAACATCCATGTTGTGGAGCCTTGTTGTTTCCTTTAAGTAGACTGATGGCAATCGGACCAACTATCATCCATGGTCCTGGAACATCTGCTCAGATGCTATCCAAGAAAAAGACTGTTGAATTTGCAGAAAGATTTTACACCGACTTAACATATTACATTAAGAATAGTATTTTTTTAACTTTATTCTGTCTTATTTACTATAACTTCAGGATTCACAAGCAGAGTACATAAAGACAGACACCATACATCATCTGGTGGACTGCACATAGCATGTCTTTTGTTTGTCATTGCTGCCATATCACATTTACCTTGGTTGGAATAAATTTCCAGTAATTTGCATCTGATTAATTTGCACTGCGCTCTTTCCCAGTTTTTGTTTGAGGAAATGTTATTTTAACCAAAAAGGCATGTACCTGTGGCACAGAGTTATAATTACCTTACAGTATATTATGCAGGTGAGCATAATTAAATGCAACTCGCACAATAAATAGAGGAAATCAATGCAGAAAACATGGTGTGTCCAACCTAATTGCGTTGTTGTGCGTGGTGTCAAAAGTTACAGTGTAGGGCACCACGTGACAAATTAATGCATTATGGTACTATAATCGTGAATGCATGGATCACCTAACATGGGCCTCAATTTAAAGCGGCAGTGTCCCACCCCCATGCAAAACGAGTATTTCATGAAGGTAGAATATGAAATTCTCATATTAACTGTGTGTAGTAGTTTCATATAACTGTTTATAGAAGTCACAGGTGTATTCCTAACACTATAGCGTCCCCCAGCCCTCACTCTGCCCTAGCCCTCTCCTCACCATCCATGAAAGGGTTACAAAAAGGGTTACAAAAAAATCCCCTTTCTTTCACTTACCTGATTAATGGCGCTGGCATGAGCTCCTCCTCTGCTGAAGTCAGCTGATGGGGTAACCTAATGCACATGTTCGGTGAGTGCCACGCACGCATTAGGCCTTCCCCACAGGAAAGCATTGACTCAATACTTTCCTATGGGGTTTTGCTTGACAGTGGATGTCCTTGTAGCGGAGTCATAGTACTGATGGGGACTTTCCTCCACTGGATCATCAATACTGTAACTCAGAAACTTGATACTGCCAAGGGAATAGCCAACCTCCTCCCCAGCAACTGGACGACACACAGTTCTGAGAGTACAACTGAACTTTATTCTGCCACACATGGCTTTTATGCACTGACCCCTAGCATGGGGTCTACACATCAAGAATACAGGGGTTTCTTCCCAGGAGCCTTTGTGTTTGAGAGATAATTGAGCTCAAATTAGGATAACGCAATTATCTCTCAAATACAGAAACTTGTACAATATCTCTTCAATACCCCAAAAATACATGAAAACTGTACAGGAACCCCACAAAAATATCCCTGAATAGCTCTGATCTGAGCGCACAACATATCTAAAAAGTGCTCAGATCGGTTCAGTAGAACGGGATTGCTATTTGGGTTCTGACCGACCGGCCACGAGATGATAGCCCAAAAAGGTTCCAGAGAATTGGTCAAGATGGCTGGTCGGCTTTAGGGGGTTTATGTGCGAACACTGACGAACGCTCTTCCTAGTTTTTAGGGAGTGAATATTAAGTCCAGTTGGTAGATCATATCTCAAGAACGTCGTTCATATAGGTGGTCGGGACGTTGAATGGGCAGCGGTACAAACTCTGCCTGGGTTTGCAGACTTGCGTTGCCGAAAATAGTTCCAGACGTTAGACGGACATGTACCGCTGCCTGTGTTCGGGAGACAAAATTGCAGCCACCCAGGGAAAGCAATCAAACTAATGTGTCCCGTTATTAATTAAAACGGCCAGGGGGGTCGGTGTTCTCTGAGGTAAAAAAAAGGGGGACCACACACCAGTCATTCAGGAGAAAAACAAGGGGGTACGAACAACCGAACACAAGGTAATGAAGTCAGCTACAGTCCTCATACAAAGTGTGAGGACATCCAGCATCGTTTAATGGAGTCAAACTCTGTGATACTGCAGGAAGTGCCTCTAATGGATGTCTGGTAGGCAGGAATGGTGAGTAGATTTAAGTTTTATTTATATATATATATATATATATATATATATATAGCCCATTGTGTTAAATATATTTTATTGTCCTGATGAATGTTCACATATTGAACTGAAACATTGACTTCTTATGGCATAGCAATATAAGACAGTGATTTTGCAGCAAAGACTCAGAGTATCTGTATACAGTATATTTTCTGTTATATGTACAACAATATCAAATTAACGTTTTAAGAATTATTATTTGGTACTCTTGATTTTATTTTCATGTACTGCATATGATTTTTAACTTGTTTTAGTGAATCATGATTGCTTTAAGTAATTAATTTCTACAAAATGCCATATAGTGAGTTTAAAATTAAAATACAAAAAAAATATATAAAATAACTCAGTTGAAATACGACAATTTTTATCTATATAATAATATATCAACACTTAGAAAATGTCATCAAATGTATTTAAAAAGGCACAAACTTTACTTCTAGTTTGCTTTTTTTATATTACCATGAAAATAATGATTCCATAATTCCATCTGCAATGTAGACCTACGACAAGTACCTTGACTCTTGAAAAGCAAAGCCAAGTAACACTCTCCCCATTCAATTTCTACAATGCAGTGTGTTTTTCATTAAAATATAATTTAAGGGATTGGGTAATTGACCTGCATTTGATTAAGGCAGGCTCTATTGGCTTAAGTTGATGACTAGTTAAGAAAGACCGTCGATGTTGGGCAGCCATGGGACATAACAATGTTAAAACTAAGTTATTAAATCAGAAGGAAGACTTATTAGTTCTTCAATGCTTGACATCTGATTACTCCTATACTATTATCAAGATATCCACTACAGATCTGCCTTCGATTCCACTTTAAGCCTTTCATTATAAGGCAGAAACAATAAAGGAATAATTTCATTTGTATACATATTCCTTAGAACAGAGCATTATTTAGGGAATAAAGATTTCAATACTCTCGTATACTATGGCAAATGGTTCTAGTACTCTCTTATAAAGTCAATCAGTACTTACAAAGAGCTACTGGTCCTGGTGATTTCAGGTCCAACCGGAGGTGTAACTAGAAAGCACGGGGCCCCTGGTGCGAAAACTGCCCTGGACCACCCCCCCATACGCCTACCCTCAGCTACCCCCTATACGTCTTCCCTCCCCTCCCATATGTTTTCCCCCACACATGCAGACAAACAGATACACATGCAGATATTCACATAGACACACACACATATACAGAGACACACACATACACACACACATACAGGCACACATACATACAGAAACACACATACATACTTACAGACACATACATACAAACACACACACACACAGACATATATACAAACATACATACAGAAACACACAGACATACAGACACACATACACAAAAACACACATACAGACAAACACACATACATATATACACACAAAAATGCACAAAGACACATACATACAGACACACTGACAGACACCCACGCATACATACAAACACACATGCGCATACACACACACACAAAGACAGACATACATACACACACAGACAGACATACAGACATACATATATATAAAATATGTTACATCTTAATTAATAACGCTCGTTTTTGTAATATAACCATACTAAAAGCATCAGACAAGTTATATCTATTAAATTCTTACCATTAAAAGCTGTTATGGATGTACAAATATTATCTGCTTTACTATTGGTTGTACAATTTTGGCGCCAATTTTAAATCAATTCTATACTTATATAAACTCTAACCAGCCAGGTTGAAATGTTTACTATCCATTGATAAAGCCTTATATTTTTTTTTACTTTTATATATGCTGCTAATAAAAGATTTTGGTCATTTTTACGTTGGAACCATCATCTTTTACTATTACCTGGCTTTTATATATATTTTATATTGTATACTTCTTTTTACTCCTTGGATAACATACTCCAAAGAATCCTAGGTGGGGATTATACCACCTACGCTGTTACATAGAGCAGTTAGTCTGCCCTATATATTGTGAGTATATTTTATTATTTTATCTTATCACTTAAGATTTTATTGAGAGCACTATCGCTGTTTTATCTTCTCTCCGAGCTACTGATATTCGTGTCAAGATCACTCATCCCATATCCTACAAGCGGGGATTATATCGCTGCACGCCTAACAAACTAGAGTTAGCTGAAGCTCTATAGAATGTGAGTGTATCTATTGTATTTTATAACCTTTATCGCATGTGTGGAACATACTGCACTATTATTGTTTCCATTTTTATTTCCAACTTGGTTACCTGTTACCACATAGAAGAGGACACTTGCCGTATATCCTGTAAGCGGGGATAATACCGCTGCAAGCCATTCACACCAGAGCTGGATTAAGCTCTGTCAACTGTAAGTAAGAACTCTTCTATTTTTACAAAATTGGATTATCCTCTATGCCACTGACATCTTCTGGATATCGTACAAAGTAGAACTTTGGACACAACGACATAGATCGTATTGGACTTAATATCATTATCTGTTGTACACAGTGGCGCAGACCCATCCCCCATTCTTTTAATTTGTCTATCTATCTCCAGGGACATTAGAGGGAGTCCTTGTTTGGGACTGCTGCCTTCCTGATTAGCGCTGACTCTACCCTTGTTTTTTGTTGACACATACACAAAAACACACATACAGACAAACACACATACATATATACACACAAAAAGGCACAAAGACACATACATACAGACACACTGACAGACACCCACGCATACATACAAACACACATGCGCATACATACACACACACACAAAGACAGACACACACACATACATACAAACACACACATACAGACACACAGACAGACATACATACACACACAGACAGACATACAGACATACATACAGACACACACATATACACATACAGAGAAACATTCATACAGACACACATACATTCAAACAAACACACACATTTACAAAATGTTTTAGTCACCCTCTTGTTTCCTACCTTTTAGGTGCAGGAGGGTGACTTCCCTGGGGTCCAATGGTGGATCAGGCTGATGGGAGTCAGAGTTCCCACTCTGACTCCCTCCTCTTCCTCCTGCACGGCTCCCGCGCAGCTCATCTCAGGGGGCCCATTTGCGCTGTTTAAGCACCACAGCGCTGACCAGGCCCCCTGGAAATTAATTTAATCCAATGGGCCCCTTAATCAATGTTATTCATTCAACTGACAGTGTTGTGGCCAAACGGTGTAGAATAAATGTATTCTATATATTGGGGCTGATGAGCGCAGGGCTTCATTTTGTATGTTTGAATTTGCTTTTCTATTACATAGAAATTACAGTGCTGCCGCCCACCACATGTGTACCCTATTAAGGGTTAAAAAGTGAGAAGGGTTTTCGAAAAATATCCCTCATTGTCTCATTAGAGATATTGTCTTTTAGCTGAAAGCAGCAAAGTGAATTGTTAGTGTAGGACTCACCTAAGAGGTTTGCCTTGACGTGGCAAGTGAGCTTACACTTTTATGGCCATTGAGGTAAGTCAAGCTATTGAAATGTGCATAGGGATTTGGGATATTGCACATGTAACTTTTTTTATTTTTTTATTATTCCATGTATTGGGACTGATGAATACTATAGTCATTGCTGCTGCCCAGGAGTAGTGGGAGGTTGAGCAAAGGACTTAAATGTGTATGCTAATACTAGAACAGTTATCTGTTTTCTATCAAATGTATGTAATTAATGCATTAAAAATGTGGATTAACTATGCTATTTATGGTTATATTTCTCTTTACATGTAAATGAGTATCCATCTGATCAAAACTTCAGATGTTACAAGCAATTAAAAATCATTAGCTTGGTAAAGAGAAAAATATGCTTAATTTGATATTTATTTACCAAAACTGACACAACTGCAACTTTACACAATAAATAATGTATTTTTGCCTTCAGCTAAAATTTGCATGATTATTGTATTACACAGCATTCTGTGTGATTTGACAAAAATGGAGAAAAGATACTCAGATTTAATGTATGTTCAGTGCAAATTACTCTTAATCAGTCACAGTATGAAAAACAGCTGTAACAATTAATGTTTATCATTGATAATAAATATGGTTAATCTCTGTCTCAATCTCACTACATACACTGAACAAAATTATAAATGCAACACTTTTGTTTTTGCCCCCATTTTATGTGAACTCAAAGATCTAAGACATTTTCTATGTACACAAAAGGCCTATTTCTCTCAAATATTGTTCACAAATCTGTTTAAATCTGTGTTAGTGAATACTTTTCCTTTGCCGAGATAATCCATCCACCTCTGAGGTGTGGCATATCAAGATGCTGATTAGACAGCATGATTATTGCACAGGTGTGCCTTAGGCTGGCCACAATAAAAGGCCACTCTAAAATGTGCAGTTTTATCACATAGCACAATGCCACAGATGTCGCAAGTTTTGAGGGAGCCTGCAATTGGCATGTTGACTGCAGGAATGTCCATCAGAGCTGTTGCCCGTGAATTGAATGTTCATTTCTCTACCATAAGCCGTCTCCAAAGGCGTTTCAGAGAATTTGGCAGTACATCCAACAGCCTCACCGACCTCCATATCCAGCATCTTCACCTCCAAGATCGTCTGAGACCAGTCACCTGCAACAATCAGTTTGCATAACCAAAGAATTTCTGCACAAACTCTCAGAAACCGTCTCAGGGAAACTCATCTGCATGCTCATCATCGGGGTCACGACCTGACTGCAGTTTGTCGTCGTAACTGACTTGATTTGGCAAATGCTCATATTCGATGGCGTCTGGTACTTTGGAGAGGTGTTCTCTTCACTGATGAATCCCGGTTTTCAGTATACAGGGCTGAAGGCAGACAGCGTGTGTGGCGTTGTGTGGGTGACCAGTTTGCTGATGTCAATGTTGTGAATTAAGTGGCAAATGGTGGCGGTGGGGTTATGGTATGGGCAGGCTTATGTTATGGACAATGAACACAGGTGCATTTTATTGATGGCATTTTGAATGCACAGAGATACCGTGATGAGATCCTGAGAAGCATTGTTGTGCCATTCATCCACGACCATCACCTCATGTTGCGGCATGATAATGCATGGCCCCATGTTGCAAGGATCTGTACACAATTCCTGGAAGCTGAAAACATCCCAGTTCTTGCATGGCCAGCATACTTACCGGACATGTCATCCATTGAGCATGTTTGGGATGCTCTGGATCGGTGTATACGACAGTGTGTTCCAGGTCCTGCCAATATCCAGCAACTTCGCACAGCCATTGAAGAGAAGTGGATCAACATTTCACAGGCCACAATCAACAACCTGATCAACTCTATGCGAAGGAGATGTGTTGCACTGCGTGAGGCAAACGGTGGTCACACCAGATACTGACTGGTTTTGGGACCCCCCCTGACCCACCCAATTCAGTAAAGCTGCACATTTTAGAATGGCTTTTCAATGTGGCCAGCCTAAGGCACACCTGTGCAATAATCATGCTGTCTAATCAGCATCTTGATATGCCACACCTGTGAGGTGGATGGATTATCTCGGCAAAGGAGAAGTGCTCACTAACACAGATTTAGACAGATTTGTGAACAATATTTGAGAGAAATTTACTTTTTGTGTACATAGAAAACGTATTAGATCTTTGAGTTCAGCTCATGAAAAATGGGGGCAAAAACAAAAGTGTTGCGTTTATAATTTTGTTTAGTGTAAATAGACAGACGTTTGTTAATGTAATAGTTTTAATATTGGGTTAGCTTGTAAATAAATGATGGAAACAAACCTGTAAACAGAAAACAAGGAAATCCTGAGGTCACAAACATGTTTTATATCTTAATCTCTTAAGCCAACAATTTGAAATACATTTAAAGAATAAAGTGCAGTATAATATTATCTATGCTTCCCCAATTAACTCAAAGAAAAAAACAGTATAATTTCAATTACTTGTTTTTTTTTTATATCTTTAAATGTTACTGAGCTAAAAAAGATTTCATCAAAGGCTTTTACGATACTAAACCCTACAGCAAGCATTAAATTGGTCCACTCTGTGTCCTTTGCTTACAAATCATTATGCTCTGGAGCACTAGCTTCCATAGAAGCATCTCAATTAAGGGTACAGATTCACTGTCTATGTTTCAAAACATCTAGAAACAAATCTAAAATACATTTTTTTTTTTTAAATCACTCTTTACACGATCTTCAGTGTGCTAATCTAGATATCACAAAAAATACATGTACGAAAATAACATAGTTGGAGATTAGTTAGGTTGTTTATAGTTATTATCCACCGTTATTTGATTTGTTTTATAATTAACTGGTATGCATTGATATAATTATACTATAAGAGTATATTAATATCATGCGAGGGATGTACTTAAAAGGATACCGTGAACATAACAGCAATGAGATCAAATATTAAAAGAACACAATAGCACATTTGTTAGCCTTACTGTGATTAACCCCTTAAAAACCCTCTCTGATCCCCATAACAACTTAAGCTTGTTTAAGTTATGATGAGGGCAGAAGTGAGAAGGCACTGTGTTACCTTCAGAGGTTCAACAAATTTTCAATGGTAAAATGTATTATCCAGGTACTGTCTTATTTACTACCTTTTGACTGCGAGCTTCTCAAATTGCTCTTAAATACCATACTGACTTACTTCCTTGAATCCAACTCCCGACTTAATCTTCTCCAGCCTGGTTTCCACCCTTCTGTTCTGGGCTCCCGTCTGTTCTCATTTAACACTGCCTCACCGGAATCTGATCAATTCTATTGGTTTTTCAAAAACACTTTTATGTCAAAGACACCCAGATATGGGTGAAACTACTGGTGGTGCACCCAGTGCAGCTGTAGCAGGGCTCACAGGGTTGTGGGGGCCCACTTGCCAAACATCATACATGGAAAAATATCCAGACAAACCGTTCAACAAACTGAAAGGACGTGAAGATGGGCCAATCAGAGTATTGCAAAATATATACATAATATAAATATTATTCATATATTTTGTGGTACACTGATGTGTATTTTCTTTACTGCTTCTCCTTTTTCCTTCCTAAGTCACTTCTAACTTGATCTGTGAACAAAATCAACATTTAGTGGTTGTCCCCTAGCCATTCATCATCTTGTGGGTTTTATTTACTGGAGTAAAATTAGGGTGGTGGTAAATAAAAAGTCTTCTAGGAGGATGGGTTAACTGCACATTTTGTTTAGTTGCTATTAACTCATTAAATGCGCGAGAGGTTTCACTGAAGGAGTTCTCCCAATTATATGCAACCAGCTGACTAAAACATACAAATGTACACAGCCAGCTGACTAGAACATACAAATATAAAAAAGATGACGCTAGGTTGGGAGAAACACAGCAGATATTTTCTGCCTGGTAGATGAAGCAGATGTCTCATTTACAAATACATACAGCGATACAGAAAACAAACTATCTCCTATACATACAAACATACCACGCATACAGAGGGAGAGACACCAGACCGGCTCTATTACAACGACTCAAAAACAGATAGGCAGCACCAAGCGACTCATTTACAAATATGTACAGTGAGAGAAACAGATCCGATACAAACAAATTGGTAGACAAGACAGATTTTCTCCAATAAATACACAAAGAACAGATATATATATCGCCTTATAGACAAAACGGTTTTATTTTTATATGTGTCTGTGCTCATGTGTGTGTGTGTATTTCTGTGTGTGTGTTTAAAATTGACCTCCGCTGCAATGTATTGTATGCTTATATGTGTTTGTGTCTGTACATGGGTATGTGAGTGTATGTGTGTGTTTAAAATTTACCCCTGCTGCAATGTATTGTATACTTATATGTGTCTGTACGTGTGTGTGTGTGTGTGTGTTTAAAATGTACCCCTGCTGCAATGTATTCCTTTGACAACCGCATACTATAGGAAGAAAAAACAAAAACAGTTGCTGGGAACAATACATACTAATTAAATAACACACTGGGCTTGCTTATCTCGAAAACAAGCTAGCTTTAAAAGAAAGACATATTCAGTGCGGATTCAGAAATGTACTGTATCAGATGAGCTGTGACTTTAAAGCTTATCCAATTTGAAATGACTTATTTATGTCTGATGTTCCTTAGGAAAGAGATTGATGTAGCCTAAAGCTTGAAATGCAACTTTGCTTTTAAATGCAAATATTATAAGAAGTATAACACACAAAGACGTGAACTATATCAATTATTCCTGTTAGGCATATGTAAAATACCTTGTTTGTCACGAAGCGTTTAATCTGAGTTTTGAAAAGCATAATTCTTCAGCACAAAACGGTATAATTAAATATAAAACTAGATTCATTGCCAACATTTTAAAATACATATGATACATTCAAAATAAATGTATTCTAGAAAAATATAAAAACCTAAAATATATTTGAACAGAGACATTATTGTAAATATAGTAAAATATAATTTATTGCAAAATAATACTTGTTTAGGCAACAGACAAAATATATTAACAGCATTACAAAAAAAAAAAACCACAATTGCTTAAATAATAGAAGATTGATTATACATTTTTAGTACCAATGTACTTGTCAATGTCTCGTTTTTTTAAAATATCAGTGTAATTAATATTTTTATTTTTACTAGGAAACTTTTATTGCGATTTTCAAAATAAGCAAATGTTAGTGGTTGACTTTATTGCAAGATGATAATAAACAGGTAGATCCACTTGTGAGTTAGTAAAAGATCTGATTATCTGATTTAAAAAAATCGAATTATTTTATAAGGTAATTATTAAAAACGTGTTTGTGGGTACTTTCTCTGCAAATATGCGTATATAGCTAGTATTATGTAACATACAGTTTTCCAATATCTTTTGGATAATGTGACATGGATACATACAAACTAGAAATACACTTCTATTCTACAATGTGCTTTTACAATAATCACAGCAGAAAAAAAAGTGTTTTTACCCATTTATACAAAACATATAAATCGGATAAACATATAACATAAAATGACTCACTCATTTAAGATATCTTATTCCCTCCTTCAGTTATTTTCTCCCTTTCCAAAGTATAAAAGGATAGATGGGGTTTGAAAATCACCCTGTTGCTCACTTTTTGAATAGAATGTATTTTTGGAATTATAAGAGTGTTAGCAAATAATTACAATCAAGAGAGGCAGGAAACTGCAATGAAGCTTAAGATAGCGATATATTGTCATATTCTAGATGTCAATTTTAATTAAATCTATACATTAAAAAAATTCTCAGACTACTTTATTTAACTAACATATTGAAGTATATTCTCTGTGCCGTTTAATGTTTCCAAATATTTAAACTTTCTTTACAAAAGAGAACACACATAAAGGGGAATTAAATGCAATTGTTTAATGCATCATGATTTTACAAGAAGAAAAAGTCTTGTACACGTTCATTGATACAGTGATATGTCACATTTGGTAGGAGTTATTGCTGAGTAAATGTAATTTCATCTAATGATAGATAGATAGATAGACAGATAGATAGATAGACAGACATAGATAGATAGACACAGAGATAGATAGATAGACAGACAGACAGACAGACATAGATGATAGATAGATAGATAGACAGACATAGATAGATAGACACAGAGATAGATAGACAGACATAGATAGACAGACAGACAGACATAGACAGACAGACAGACAGACATAGATAGACAGACAGACAGAGAGACATATAGATAGACAGACAGATAGACATATAGATAGACAGACAGACAGATAGATAGACACAGAGATAGATAGATAGATCGATAGACAGACAGATAGATAGACATAGATGATAGATAGATAGACTTAGATAGACTTAGATAGATGATAGATAGATAGATAAACATTTTTGATAGATTTTTTAATTTCTTTTTAATTTTATGATAGATTTTAAGCTCATTCATAAACATACACATATGTGTTTTTTTTTTTTTTATTGGGGTGTTGTTTTATTTAAATTAAAATTAATTGATCTCTCAGAAATTTTCCAAAAATCTGACTTTAACGCTATTAGTTCATGTCTTCCAGTATTTATAAAATAATATATAAAATATAAAGCAAACGTTATAGCAAAAGATAACATATATAATTGTCTTTTAAAGCACTTCAAGTTGTTTATGTACACATAATGCGTTTTATAGTTAGCTCACACAAGCATGTCCCTCCTCGTTGCATGTTTCTTAATTGTCATGTATTTGTTTTTGTTTTTTTATATTCCCAATGTAATACGCTGAAGATGTGCAAATATCCCCAAAAAATTAAAATACATCTAACAAAGCTATTTACACCTTGCTATTTACTCTTTATAAAAAAAAAAGATGTCTTATGTTTTCAATTATTATATTTCACCAAGACAGTTAAATAATTATTAAATATAAAAACAGTGTGGTGCTGTGGAGTCAGATAAGGTGTTTCATATGATTTAGGTTATTCCTGGGTCCACGTTTACCTTGTTGCAAGTACTACAAAATAAAACAAACATCTTTGTTAAGTGGATAAAGTAAACATGGAACTAAAACCCCATTTAGACTCTCCGTTTCTGACCTTGACTGTGTTTTGATGGTTTGGTGCTTCCTTGGCTAGTTTCTACTTGCATTTGAATCGATTAAACCTTGATCTCATTTATTATCTCAGGAAATGGTCTCAAGGTCACAGGGCTGGAAATTTAATTATGGTGGCAGTATATTAAGTGGCACATTTAAAGATGCTGAATTGCAGTAATTAATTTTTTGGATGGTGGTCTGTAGGGAGAAGGTTTTTTTTTCCCACTGGGTGTTCAGGCATTTATCATGACCATTGAGCCTGACAGCTGTCTTTTAGCTTTTAAACTGCTTCATTATTCTTCTTTTATGGCTGCCTTTAAAAACACTAGACAACTATATCCTTTTTTTATTGTAATATATGTCATCTGCTTGTATTAAGCTATGCTTCACCTTCGCAATAAAACATCATTTTCAGGTTGCCACAAGCTACTGTACCGAGGCTTATTTCTAAGCTAAAACAACAATTACCCTTCACTGACATCTAGTGTCAAGGTATGAGATATAGCTAGGGTCTCAGATTCATCGGCCTGGTAATCTAGCTTTTCCCTTGTGAATGAATCTTAAGAAAGATGCAGGAGTTCTGTCTGAAAGCACAGAATGCTACACTTTGCATATGTCTGTCTGTAAGTCTTTCTGTATATCTATATATCTACATATCTATCTATTGTATCAATCTATCTGTCTGTATATCTATTATTCCCTCTCTCTCTCTTATCTTCTTCTCTATAATTTTGTATCTATCTTGTCTGTTGCATTTTATCTATCACATCTTGTCTATTGTACTGTATCTTATTTTATCTTATCTTATCCTATCATATCTTATTATATATGTCTATTCAGTCAATCTTTAGATGTATATGCAGCGGTGTATTTACCGCGAGGCTGACAAGGCATTTGCCTTGGACGGCACTTCAGTGGGCAGCAAAAAAGCATGCACGGCAGTGATGCCAGAGCCAGAATATGCCGTCACTCCCGCTCCGACATCACTAAGATGCGCACCTCCAATATGAGCCTGCCTGACCGCCTGCCCGACCACCTGCCGCGTGTCTGCCAGCCCAGCTAGCAGCAACCCCACTGTATCCCAGGGAAGCATCCACTCCTGCACTCTCAAAGGTAGGGAGGCTGGGGGGATTGAATTAAAAAAAATATATATATTTAAATTGTGAGTGTGTTAGTGTGTGTCTGTTAGTGAGTGTGTGTGTGTCTGTTAGTGAGTGTGTTAGTGTGTGTCTGTTAGTGAGAGTGTTAATGTCTCTCTTAGTGAGTGTGTTAGTGTGTTCTGTTAGTGAGTGGGTTAGCGTGTGTGTCTGTTAGTGAGTGTGTTAGTGTGTCTGTTAGTTAGTGTGTTAGTGTGTGTCTGTTAGTGAGTGTTATTGTTTGTGTCTGTTAGTGAGTGTGTTAGTGTGTGTCTGTTAGTGAGTTTGTTAGTATTTGTCTGTTAGTTAGTGTGTGTATGTGTTAGTGAGTGTGTCTGTCACTGAGAGTGTATATGTTTTTGTCATTGAGTGTGTATGTCTGTTTGCCAGTGTGTGTGTGTATCTGTCACTGAGTGTGTGTCTGTCAGTGTGTGTCTGTCAGTGTGTGTATGCATGCGTCAGTGGCGGATCCAGGGGGGAGGGCAACGGGGGAATTGCCCCCCTCCCCCTGAGATTCTACCCTGCTGGCTAATGCAGGGCTGGCATTGTCCAAGTGCCAGCCCTGCTATGTGCCTGCGGACCAGGGAGATCAGTGATCTCCCTCCCCGGTCCACAGGTATCGTGCTGGCAGCCAGCAGGGGAGGGAGAGGGAGGAGAGAGGACCCGGGAGCTCTGCCTGCAGCTCCTCCGGGTCCTCCTCTCGCAAGATTTGGAGCGTTGCCGCGGCAACGTTCCAAATCTCGCGAGAGTGAACTCTAGCCCTGGAGCTGCGGGCTAGAGTTCACCTCACCGCTACTGGACCACCAGGGAATCCCACTGGACCAACAGGGACTAAGAAATGCCCCCCCTCCTCCCAGTAAAGGTAAGAAGGGAGGGGGGACATAAATATATATATATATTTTATTAAATACATTTTTTTTATTATTAAAAAACCTCCCTGCCCTCCTTCCCCCCTCCCATACACACACTGCCCCACAAACACTGTCCCCATACACACACTGCCCCCAATACACACACTGCCCCCTATACACACACTGCCCCCATACACACACTGCCCCACAAACACTGTCCCCATACACACACTGCCCCACAAACACTGTCCCCATACACACACTGCCCCCATACACACACTGCTCCACAAACACTGTCCCCATACACACACTGTCCCCATACACACACTGCCCCACAAACACTGTCCCCATACACACACTGCCCCATACACACACTGCCCCACAAACACTGTCCCCATACACACACTGCCCCCAAACACACACTGCTCCACAAACACTGTCCCCATACACACACTGCCCCACAAACACTGTCCCCATACACACACTGCCCCATACACACACTGCTCCACACACACTGCCCCCATACACACACTATCCCCATACACACACTGCCCCCATACACACACTGCCCCCTACACACACTGTCCCCATACACACACTGCCCCACAAACACTGTCCCCATACACACACTGCCCCACAAACACTGTCCTCATACACACACTGTCCCCATACACACACTGCCCTACAAACACTGTCCCCATACACACACTGCTCCCCATACACACTGCCCCACAAACACTGTCTCCATACACACACTTCCCCACAAACACTGTCCTCATACACACACTGCCCCCATACACACACTGCCCCACAAACAGTCCCCATACACACACTGCCCCCATACACACTGCCCCACAAACACTGTGCCCATACACACACTGCCCCCATACACACACTGCAACCCTGACATACACTGTCGCACTCACACACACACTTCACCACTCACACACTTCACCCTTAACACACACCACTGCTCCTATGCCCTATATCCCAGCAGACCCCAGGTAAGTTGTCAAACTGTTCTTAAACAGTGTGACTACTTACTCTGGAGTGGGATCCTGGCACTACTGGCACCATAACTACTACACTGAGCTGTAGTGGTTATTGTTCCTGGATTATTTATTTAAATAATCTACAAGTGCCCCTCCCGAGATCAGGTTCTGGATCCACCACTGGCGTGCGTCAGTGTGTGTATGCATGTTTTAGCATGTGTATCTCTGTCTGTCAGTGTGTATATGCGTTCTGTCATTGAGAATATGTGTCTGTCAGTAAATGTGTATGTCTGTTAGTGTTTGTCTGTCTGTCAATGTGTGTGTCTAACACTGAGTATATACATGTCTGTCAGTGAGTGTTGTATATGTGTGTTTGTCAGTGTGTATCTGTCAATGAGTATATGTGTGTCCCAGTGTGTGTGTCTGACACTGAGTGAGTGTGCATCTGTCAGTGAGTGTGTATGCATTTCTGTCAGTGAGTGTGCATGTGTGCCTTGTCAGTGAGTGTGTATGTGTCTGTTGGTGAATGCATGTCTGTCAGTGAATGTGAGTGAGTGTAACTGTGAATGAGTGCACATGTCTGTAATTGTGTATGTTTCAGTGAAAGTGTGTGTTGGTTAAACAGTGTGTGTGACAATGACTGTGTAACTGTAAGTGAGTGTATGTCAGTGCATGCATCAGTGAGGGCGTTTGTCTGTCAGGAAGAGAAATTTTGAAGGGAGGAGGGGTGCCTGAGTTTTGTGCTAGGGCAGCACAAAACCCAAATACACCACTGTGTATATGGCACATAAAAATTAAATGCCCTGCCTCAATGCACTTGGAACGGCACTCTATAAGCTTTTTAGAGGGGACTTATGTAAGTGGGACACATTGTTAAAGTAACAGAAGAATTAGAAGTAAGGGGGTTACTTGGTAAATTTAGGGCAATCAGAAAGTCGTCCGAATTCCAAAACTCTGAATCACTATATGATCGAATCCCAAAACAAGGAATGAATGAGTAATTTTGTTTGTTTTGTGATTTGGAGTATAATCAAACAAAAAAAAAAATTATTGATGCAAAATATGAGCGATGGTTAGGGGACAGCCACTAAATATTTATTTTATACACACATTAAGTGAGAAGTGACCAATAGCGGAAGAAAAAGACGATGCAGTAAAAATTTTTTTAAAAAATCTATATTTACATATTATATATTTAGTAATTATATTATATATAAATATAGATAGATATTTTTGTGCTCCTCCTTTCTTTTCGCCCTCTATTGGTTACATTTTCTCACTTGATCTGTGAACCAAATGATGGGAAAATGCACCTATTGGTTTACTGTAATATATACATGATATTTATATAATATTTATATTACTTAGATATTTTGATTGGCGCATTTTACACACACGTAAATGGTCACAGGTCATGACTATATATGTAGACATAGGCTCTTTTAGTCTCATGTCACAGCCCACATGGTTATTACATATGTCAATTTAGGTAAAATTTCTCTTCAAGCAAGAACATTACATCAGTCTTTCTAGCACAGAAAATTACTGTAATATTTGACAAGCTATTCAAAGTAATAAGTAAAAAAAATAAAAAATAAAGGCAATTTGTACGGAAAGGGTAAGTGAAATTGGGTCTTCATGTTCCTTTATAAATAGATAGAGTTCACTGCTTAGAATTCTTATGACCATCCACCCTGAACCTCATTCAACTTTTCTAAATGAGATTTTATTGAAACTGATTATGATTAGACAAATGGGTGACTTCACTAATGTATAATAAAATTTTCAATTACAGTGTATGTGGTATAATTTACATTTCTTATTTGATGGTACAATATTTACGTGACATGTTTTGGAGTCTATCTGCAATTGTTTACTCTACGATTTTACTTTTCTTCCCTACGAAAAAGATGTCTTAATTAATTTTAATGTGTGGAAATGTGTGCTCTGAACAAAGCAGCTTATAAAGGGATATTAACAGTAAAACGAGAAGCTATTCAAATGTATCTTTGTATGTTGTACTTATTAAGGAGACCATAAAATTCCTAGATTTGCAATAGCCGATAAGGGGGAAAAAAATTGAGCTTTAATAGAACAAAATGTCACCTGCTAACTGAGCAGGTGTTGGAGTAAGAGGAAAACCAACATCAATATAAACTTAAGCATCTGTATGATGAAAAGATAGCAAAATCCCCTACAAAAAAAAACGAAAGCATTTTCACAGTCTACATATGTACATAAAGACTCCTCAATTTGTGAACAAATAATTCTCAATCCTATATTCATACCTTACTCCTACAGGTACCACATTTGAAGATATATGCTGGTTTTCCATGCTGGGTTTATATCCAACTATATTTACAAGTAGTGCCTGGGATTTATAGAGGCAATAAGCAATTTAAATCCTGCTGCTAATAATAATGAATATCTTCTTTATCAAGAGCACCTTATCAAAGTTAAGCATCCAAGCGAAGAAGGCCTCAAGTTGGCCCGTTATCTATAGATTTACTTGGTACCTTAAAGGATCACAATAGCATTAGGAATGCTATAGTTCCCTGTTTGTTTTAGGTCCCCCCCTTCCATATAAATCCTTAAAAAAGGTATGACGTACCTTTACTTCAGTACCGAGACTCCGTGAGAACCGCCAGCCACCTCTTGTGACAGGCTCTCGAGTCAATGGTCAAGCGGTGGGTGGGGGCCCTAAAAAAAACAATAGGGGGGAACTTCTGTCCTCCCCGGCCCCCACCCCTGAGTGGTGGGTGGGGGCCCTAAATACTAAAAAGGGGGGGGACCTAATGTCCTCCCCCCTGGCCCCCACCCCTGAGCGACGGGTGGGGGCCCTAAAAAAAATGTGTCCCACCCCATGTGACTAGGGGTCCCCAAACCCCTAGTCACCCCCTCCCCCCCAAAAAAAAATTGTGAGGGGGGGACCTTTAACTAAGTACCTGTAAAAAAAAATAAAACTTACCATTCGATGTTTTCTTTCTTCTAAATCTTCTTTTTTCAGCCCCAAAAAAGGGCAAATAAAAAAACCATAATAACCGACGCAATAAAAAAAAAAAAAACACCATGCCGCCATCCGCCGGAAGTCCCAGCTGAAGCCATGTGAGATTTTCTCACTCGGCGCAAGCGAGCCTGAACGCCAGCCTCTTAAGGGTACAGTATAGCTGAAGTTATTTAAAGGACTAATCACCTTCTAACCAATAGAATTTGAGAGGTGGATACCTCCCCCTATATAATTGCAGTGTACCTCTACCTCATTGCTCAGTTCTACTGTGTTTACTGTGATGTCATCTTCAGTGTGCCTATCCTGCCTTATCTGATTGATCTGGTATGTGACCCTCTGCCTGTTATATCGTCTCTCTGAACCTGTGCCGCCTGAACTAATCCCTGGCTTTCCTCGACTGGTTTTCCCTTTGGTACTTTGACTTGGCTGATTCCTGCCTCCTGGACTCCTCCCATCAAATACGTGACAGACGTAACACTCGCTCAGTATGATGAGCGTGGGTGGTATAATCCCCACCTAGGATTCTTGGTGAGTTCCTCACTGGAGAAGTAAAAACAGGATGCCATGCAATAAAAGTAATAAAAACTAATTAAAAAAGGTGCATGGCACAATATTAAATGACGAATAGACCTTTATTAAAAACAAGTAAAAACAATCCACAATCCACATGTTTGCCTTTAACACCTAATGCATGAAAACAACTAAGTAAGCCATGTGCAGACCAACTTACCATGCAGATAATTCTCATTATAGTTACTGTTACTCCAACAGGTCAGTTTTTATCAGCCCATTGGACCATTTCGAATTTGATTATTGACTAAAAAATACAAAAATTCTGAAACATTTTCAAAGCTGAGCGTAGGACAATTTAGTATGCATAAACAAATTCAAGAATTCCATAAAAATCATAGAAATTTAAATATCTATCAAACTCCAGTAAATGAAGTTGGCATCTCGAAAATAGAAATGACAACTTATTCAATATTGGGCACATCAGGATTAATTTAGACTAGGTCAGTTTCTTTTCCTAAATTTGGATTTTACAAGGTACAGTGATTTTCATCCAAAAGTAATCCTCAGAACTGTGGACTTTGGGTGAATATGCTGCTACAGATCTGTCTTTAGTAAATAACACTCTAAAATATTCTAAATTTAATTTCTCATTCTCATGTAGTTTATCTGCAGTAATATATTTGCCATGATTCACATTGATTCTTTTGTAACATTTGCATTTCTGATTCATAGGATACTGATACATTGTGCCAAGTGGAAATTCTTAATTAATAGCTAACCGAGCCCTAGTTTTTATTAGGGTAATACTTCTACAGTCTATATTTATAGATCTAATAATGAATCTGGCTCAAGAGAAATGGTATATTTAACACTAGTACATATGACTTTTTTTCTTTACTGGAAATGTACTAGTATTTAAAAGTGAAATAGATTTTCCAAAAGTCATTGAAGAGACAGCATTGCTTAAACTTTACTGTTGTTTCTACTAACCTACCACTTACACTGGCACAAATATGCAAATAATGACACCACTGCTATCTCCTATTAAAGTGGATCATTTAAGTCAAGTAAGCATCATATATTGCAGGTGCATGGATAAGTGGTCTTATCTATGTTAATCTCCTCAAATGAGACATACTGCAGTAAAATGACAAACTTTGACAAATAAATAACAAACATGAGTAAAACTTAGGTCAGTCAATCTCCATTTAACTTTGATAGTCTTCTCACCAAACTGTGTCTCAATTGTGCATTTCATTATTATTATTATTATTATTATTATTCTTTCCTACTGATTTCTGAAGATAAATATGATCTATTTGGCTAGAAATTTTAGCCAATGTGCCCATACGGTGTGTATAAAGACATTTGACTAGATTGGTTACCTGAGAATTAAAGTGTTACTCAAAACAAACCAGTGTTTTCATAAAACCCCGATACTGGTTAAAGTAACCCTTTTTGTGTTGGTCTGCCCCCTGCAAGTTAAAAAAAAACAAAAACAGGTTACACTTACCTGCTTTCCAATGATGAGGTCAAGTTCTACCTATAGCTAAATCCAAATGGTTTATCCAGGTCTCACAGCTTAGAAGACTTGCAGCTGAAGCCATAAGCAGAAGTAGCATTTTTGGAAGATCAGTGACCTCGCAGTATCAAGGACAGTGGTCTTCTGACACTGTCCTTTCTTGTTTTGTGTTCTATCTCTCCCAACAATCCTTCAGTGTCTCCTTTTCTGGTAACACTTCCCGTCTTGGTTGGAGTCACCCAAGTCTCTGTCATTGGACCCCTTCTATTTTTTTCTCTACACTGCCTCTCTTTGTAAACTTATTAAGTATTTTTGATTCTCTTAACACCTTTATTCTGATGACACCCAGATATAGCTCTCCTCCTCGGATCTCTCTCCTGGTGTTCTCGAAACAAGCCTTCTGCTGTTCTGCAGAATGTCCATCCACTTTCTGAACCTCAATCTGTCTGAAACCGAGCTTCTAATTTTCCCTCCTTATAATAATAATTATCCGCTGTTGCTCTCCCTGGAGGTTGATAGTACACGCATCAGTCCGTCCTTGAAAGAACAGTGTCTTTGTGTTATCATTGATTCTTACCTCACCATTATACCTCATACATAGTTTGTTGCTAGTGATGTCCCAAACAGTTCGCTGGCGAATAGTTCCTGGCGAACATCGCTTGTTCGCATTCGCCACGGATGGCGAACACATGCGCTGTTCGGTCCGCCCACTATTCATCATCATTGAGTAAACTTTGACCCTGCCTGTACCTCACAGTCAGCAGACACATTCCAGCCAATCAGCAGCAGACCCTCCCTCCCAGACCCCCCCACCTCCTGGACAGCATCCATTTTACATTCATTGTGAAGCTGCATTCTTAGTGAGAGTAGGGACAGTGTAGCTGCTGCTGATTTGATAGGGAAATTGATAGCTAAGCTAGTGTATTCAGTGTCCACTACAGTCCTGAAGGACTCATCTGATCTCTGCTGTAAGGACAGCACCCCAAAAAGCCATTTTTAGGGCTAGAACATCAGTCTGTTGTTTTGTTTTTTCTGTGTAATGTAATTGCAGTTGCCTGCCTGCCAGGATGTGTGTCAGGCTCACAGCATATACTGTGCCCACTTGCACAGTGCCACCACTCACTCACTGGTGTCACAATAGCCTGCATTTAAAAAAAAAAAACTTTTTTGACTGTAATATAATAGCAGTCAGTTTCCTTCACGAGTGTGCGTTTCAGGGCCTGCCAGGGCACAGTGTCACACCAGTGCAACTCATATCTGGTGTAACAGTAGTGCACATTTAAAAAAAATAAAAAATAAAATTTGACTGTAATAGATTGAATAGCAGTTAGTTGTCTGCAAGCGTGTGTGTCAGGCTCACAGCGTATACTGTGCCCACTTGCCCAGTGCCACCACTCACTCACTGGTGTCACAATAGCCTGCATTTAAAAAAAACTACTTTTTTGACTGTAATATAATAGCAGTCAGTTTCCTTCACTAGTGTGCGTTTCAGGGCCTGCCCAGTGCCACCACTCACTCACTGGTGTCACAATAGCTTGCATTTAACAAAAAAACATTTTTGGACTGTAATATAATAGCAGTCAGTTTCCTTCACTAGTGTGCGTTTCAGGGCCTGCCAGGGCACAGTGTCACACCAGTGCAACTCATATCTGGTGTAACAGTAGTGTACATTTTTTTTAAAAAAATAAAATTTTGACTGTAATAGATTGAATAGCAGTTAGTTGTCTGCCAGCGTGTGTGTCAGGCTCAAAGCGTATACTGTGCCCACTTGCCCAGTGCCACCACTCATATCTGGTGTCACAATAGCTTGCATTTAACAAAAACAAAACTTTTTGGACTGTAATATAATAGGAGTCAGTTTCCTTCACGAGTGTGTGTTTCAGGGCCTGCCAGGGCACAGTGTCACACAAGTGCAACTCATATCTGGTGTAACAGTAGTGTACATTTAAAAAAAAAAAATACAATTTTGACTGTAATAGATTGAATAGCAGTTAGTTGTCTGCCAGCGTGTGTGTCAGGCTCACAGCGTATACTGTGCCCACTTGCCGAGTGCCACCACTCACCCACTGGTGTCCCAATAGCTTGCATTTAAAAAAAACTAAACTTTTTGGACTGTAATATAATAGCAGTCAGTTTCCTTCATGAGTGTGCGTTTCAGGACCTGCCAGGTCACAGTGTCACACCAGTGCCACTCATATCTGTTGTCACAGAAGCTTGCACGCATAGTACCACTAATCGGAAAAAAAATGACAGGCAGAGGCAGGCCACCCCGCAGGGGCCGTCGTGGTCGTGGTGCTGTGATTCCCTTTGGCCCTGTTGGAAGTAGGGGGTCGTCGCAAGGTCGTCGCAAGGAGCTAGTGGCACAGTCAGACAGCATGCATCGTTACCCGGGGTCAGCCAGACAGCACGCCAATCAACGCATACTGTTGACACCACCAGAATGCCGTCATTGCAGAGCTCAGCAGTGTGGCATTTTTTTTGTGTGTCTGCCTCTGACAACAGCGATGCCATTTGCAACCTGTGCCAAAAGAAACTGAGTCGTGGGAAGTCCAACACCCACCTAGGTACAACTGCTTTGCGAAGGCACATGATCGCACATCACAAACGCCTATGGGATCAACACATGAGTACAAGCAGCACACAAACTCAAAGATGCCATCCTTCTCCTGGTCCAGCATCTTCAGCCACGTTAACCACTGCTGTCCACCTTGCCCCCTCTCAACCATCCGCCCCTCCGTCTCTCGCCTTGAGCAGTTCCTGCTCATCTGCGCTCATTGTGCAAAAGGAAGTAATGGCATGACTGGCACACAGTGTTGGGGCAAGGGTCCATCTGACCACTGATACCTGGTCTGCAAAGCATGGTCAGGGCAGGTATATCACCTACACTGCGTATTGGGTAAACTTGCTGATGGCTGCCAAGCATGGAATGCGTGGCTCTGTAGAGGAGTTGGTGACATCGCCACGACTTGCAGGCAGGCCTGCTGCCACCTCCTCTACTCCTCCTACTCCATCCTCTTCCATAACCTCCTCGGCTGAGTCCTCTTCTGCTACTGCATCTTGCTCCACATCAACGGCACCCCCCCAGCTCCCCAGGTACTGTTCCACATCTCGGATACGGCAGTGTCATGCCGTCTTGGGGTTGACTTGCCGGAAAGCAGAGAGTCACACCGGATCAGCACTCCTGTCCACCCGTAACGCACAGGTGGATCAGTGGCTGACTCCGCACCAACTGGAGATTGGCAAAGTGGTTTGTGACAATGGAAGAAATTTGTTGGCGGCATTGCATTTGGGCAAGTTGACACATGTGCCGTGCATGGCACATGTGTGTAATCTGATCGTACAACGCTTTGTGCATAAGTACCCAGGCTTACAGGACATCCTTAAGCAGGCCAGGAAGGTGTGTGGCCATTTCAGGCGTTCCTACACGGCCATGGCGCACTTTTCCGATATCCAGCGGCGAAACAACATGCCAGTGAGGCGCTTGATTTGCGAATTGGAATTCACGTTGGAATTCACACTCCTAATGTTCGACCGCTTGCTCCAACAAGAAAAAGCCGTTAATGAGTATTTGTATGACCGGGGTGCTAGGACAGCCTCTGCGGAGCTGGGAGTTTTTTGCCACGTTACCCGACGCTCATGCGCAATGCCTGTAAGCTCATGCGTCCTTTTTGAGGAGGTGACAAACCTAGTCAGTTGCACCGAAGCACCATCAGAGACATCATATGATTTGTTTTCTTCCTGGAGCGTGCCCTGCGAAGAGTGCTGGATCAGGCCATAGATGAGCGTGAAGAGGAAGAGTTGTGGTCACCATCACCACCAGAAACAGCCTTATCAGCATCGCTTGCTGGACCTGCGGCAACGCTGGAAGAGGATTGTGAGGAAGAGGAGTCAGAGGAGGAATGTGGCTTTGAGGAGGAGGAGGAATACCAACCACAACAGACATCCCAGGGTGCTCGTTGTCACCTATCTGGTACCTGTGGTGTTGTACATGGCTGGGGAGAAGAACATACCTTCAGAGAGATCACTGACGATGAGGAACAGGACATGAGTAGCTCGGCATCCAGCCTTGTGCAAATGGGGTCTTTTATGCTGTCGTGCCTGTTGAGGGACCCTCGTATAAAAAGGCTGAAGGAGAATGACCTGTACTGGGTGTCCACGCTACTAGACCCCCGGTATAAGCAGAAAGTACCTGAAATGTTACCGAATTACAGCAAGTCGGAAAGGATGCAGCAGTTCCAAAATCAATTAAAAAGTATGCTTTACACAGCGTATAAGGGTGATGTCACAGCACAATGGGAATCTAACAGGGGAAGAGGTGAAAGTAATCCTCCTCCTCCCACGACCACGCCGGCAAGAACAGGACGCTTTACAGACGTGTTGTTGATGGAGGACATGCGGAGCTTTTTAAGTCCTACGCATTGCCACAGCCTTTCGGAGTCCACCCTCAGAGTACGACTCAACCGACAGGTAGCAGACTACCTCGCCTTAACTGCAGATATCGACACTCTGAGGAGCGCTGAACCCCTTCACTACTGGGTGTGCAGGCTTGACCTGTGGCCTGAGCTATCCCAATTTGCGATAGAACTTCTGGCCTGCCCCGCTTCAAGTGTCCTGTCAGAAAGGACCTTCAGTGCAGCAGGAGGTATTGTCACTGAGAAGAGAAGTCGCCTAGGTCAAAAAAGTCTAGATTACCTCACTTTTTTATCCAGTTGAAGAAGCTGTTAAAGCGAAACGCGTCCTGGAACTTGGAGAATACCGGTCTTTATTTATTTGGACTTTTTTTAGGCCTATACAGTGTTTTTATATTGTATATATAGTTTTTTATTGTTACAAATAGTTTTATGTAATAAATATACTTATATTTCTATAAACACTGGTGGCATTGTTCCTGCTCTTAAAGAAGGTGTGTGGTCCTTAACCACATATACCCTTGATCAGAGCCGATGTGGATGGCTCTGTGTCTGTGAGTACAAATCTGTTCTTTTTCACACATATTTGGAACCATACGGTACTGCACCATATATATGTTTCAACATTTCAGAGTTTCAAGACAGCAATATCCAGCAAAAAGAAGGGATAGGGTCGCCTCCACGGACCCCGCAGGCGATCAAATTGAGCTATACATTATTAGCTCTCCAAAGTGTGAGTGGGAATTTTCCCTCTTAATTTAAATCTATTTTCATTTTGTCACAGTTTACACTATGTTTGGTATATTCTGTTTTTTTTAAGGTACTGATTACCAACTTAGGACACCTTTGTGTATACCTAAAAGGTACTGTTTATACATACATACACATGTTAAAGTCTATTCACTAATTGTAAATAGTATAAAAAAATTCACAACTGTTATAATTTAATATTTTATAGCGCTTCACCAGCACACTACCACTGAACTCACTCTTAAAGATAAGAACTTGGTGTTAAAGCTGCTCATTCGTTGTTTACACTTTGCAAATTAGCGCTAGTACTACCCTGTTTTGTTTGCACTTCTATTTTTGGTAATTTTTCTTATCTTTTTACCTGCTGTACTTAGCTGCTGCGATATTTAATATGTCACTATTTGATACTAGAAATAAAACATATATGGAGATGGAGACAGAGATAGCCAAATGGTCAGATTCACAATCAATTAGACAAAAAATAACATACAATAATGACGAACATTTAGAAAAACTGTTACAGAAAGAACTAAAAATAAAGTGGGAAATAGCAACATTGGAAAAATATTTAAAAGAAGGTATCACCCCAAGAGGCTTAAGATATTTTAAAACCCCCACATTCGATAAAGACGTTACGAGTTTCATGGAGGAATGGAACTGTATGCTTGAAAACTTTTCGATAACCTCTATGAACCTTATTATAAAAAGAAGAAAAGAATACCTTAAAGAACTAGATTTAGAGATAAATAGAAGCCAAAATGCCATTCTGAATAAACTAAATCAAGAACAATTCGATTGTATGACACTGGAAATTAAAGAAAGTTTAGACAAATTAGAAAAAGAAGTTATAAATATAAAAAAGAACAAATATTTAAGAGACACGAGAGACTATAAGCTAAATCAAGTTAGAACATTTTCTAAATATAGTTATCAAAATAAGGATTCAGAAACAAGAGAAAACCTAAAAAATCCAAACGAATACCCAAATGAGAGATTAAATTCAGATAATCAAAGAGATGATAAGGAGAAAAGAATATATCCGAAATATAGGGAAAATAAATCATATAACCAAAGATATAATGACCATTACGGACAAACCCGTTTAAGCAACTGGGACAGACCCAGAACACGATATGCCCAGAACAAAGAAAGATATCAAAATAGGGTTGACTATGGGAGAGAAAAGGATGAAAGGAGAGTAACATACGATGTAAAACCATGGGAAAGAATGAACTATAGAAAAAGATCAGTATATGAAGACAGATCGAGGGAGAGAAATGAAAGGAGACCTCCTTATAAAGATGTGAGACCAAAGGAGAGAAATGGAAGGAGGGAAATTGATAATGGGTCCCCATACCAAGAACCTGCCCATTTTCTGAAAAGGAGAGAACCCCTACCCACACACAACAGATTCCTAACCCTAGATGAATTTGAGGATCAGGATTTTTGGAGGAGCAGGGGAAAAGAAAGGCACAAAAGGGAAGACACCCCAAACATTACAACACCTTACAAAAGACAAAGAAATGCGAGTGTAGAGGAACTAGAGGAGGAAAACATATCCAAAAAGGAAAAACGAGAGAGGCCACAAAGAAATCAGATCCCATAAAGGGGATCTTTAATTTAAGCCAGAAAATTCTAACAGAACATCATAAAAAAGTGCTAACAAAAGGCCTAAAATTTGCCCCTAATAGACCTCTGAACCAGTTTGAATTTTACATAGACCTAAATAAATTTAAAAGAAATGTGTGCCTAAAAAAATACTTTGCTAGAAACCCTATAGAACGACAATATAATCAAGAGGAGGAAACAAGACACACTAGACTTAAAGAAAAATCTACATTTTATCCAAAACAAATGATTTCTGAAAAAATGGTCACATTTGAAACCATGGTAATGACGGAAATCAAAAAATTGGAGAAAAAAGATAATTTTAATTATAATCTTACTATGCAAGAGAGACAAGCCTTGAAAGATTTAAAATCAGATACTGACCTGGTTATTAAGCCGGCAGATAAGGGAGGGGGGATAGTCTTAATGTCGAAAGAGCTATACTGCAAAGAGGCCGAAAGACTACTACTAGATGCACACACATATCAAAAACTTAATTACAACCCCAGTAAAAATATGAATCAAAACTTTTTAAATTTTTTTAATAAGGGAAAAGAGTTACAAATACTAAATGAAAAAGAATTCGACTTTTTAAATATGAAATATCCAAAAATTCCTGTATTTTATTTTTTACCAAAAATTCATAAAGATGTAAATAATCCTCCAGGGAGACCCATTGTAGCAGGAATAGACTCAATATCAAGTAGATTATCCCCATATGTAGACATTCACCTTCAACCCCTCGTTAAGAAAACTACCTCATACATTAAAGACACCATTTCCATTTTAAATATTTTAAAAGAATGTTCTTGGAACCCAAATTGTTTTTTAGTCACTAGTGATGTTACGGCCCTTTACAGCAATATCCCACATAGTTACGGGTGTAATGCCACTAAATTTTTCTTAACCAATACCTCAGATCTAACTAGCATTAAAATAGATTACATTTTGGAAGGTATGGATCTAATCCTAAAGAATAACTTTTTTTGGTATGGAGAAGAATTTTATCTCCAGATCAATGGCACGGCCATGGGGACCAAGTTTGCCCCCAGCTATGCGAATTTATTTATGGCCCATTGGGAGGAAGAGTTTATCTATGGCCAGCATGGCTGGAGGCAGAACTTGGTCACCTATGGCCGGTACATCGATGACATCTTTTTTATTTGGGAAGGAGAGGAAGGAGATTTAATGACATTTTTAAACTATCTTAATAATAACACATGGGGGATAACACTCACCAACAACTGGAGCAAATCGGAAATTATATTTCTGGATCTACAAATATACATAGAAGATGGTAGTATTAAGACCAGAAATCACTTCAAAACTGTAGAAGCTAATAGTTTCATAGGTAGGGAAAGCTGTCATTTTGCCCCCTGGCTCGAGAATGCCCCTAGAGGGCAATTCCTGCGTATTCGCAGGAATTGCACTGATCTTACCACCTTTGAGACCCAATCAAATAAGATTAAACAAGAATTCATAGAGAAAGGCTATGAGGAAATAAAATTGGAAGAAGCTAGGAAAGAAGTAAAAACAATGGAGAGGGAGAAGCTCTTAAAATACAAAGAGAAAAAAGATAATGAACTCAAAGAAATTCCCTTCATATGCAACTATAGCACGCAAAATCACAAAGTCAGAAATATTATTTCCAAATTCTGGCCCATTCTCCTTCAAGACCCGGTAGCAAAAACCTTCCTCCATGAAAGACCCAGATTCATACACAGGGGAGTAAACAATTTACGCACGGCACTTACATCCAGCTTCCTAAAAGAAAGAAAAACCAATGACACATTTTTAAATTTAGAAAAGGGTTTTTTTGGATGTGGAAGCTGTTTAGCATGTAAAAGAACTACCAGCAAAAAGAGACACATAAATCATTTTTTTAGCAAAGACGGAACTAAATATAAAATTAAAGAACTCCTGACTTGCCATTCCAATAATCTCATCTATTGCGTGGTATGCCCTTGTGGTTTACAATATATAGGTAAAACCACAAGGGCACTGCATATAAGAATTGAAGAACATGAAAGGAACATATCTAAAGGGTTTGAGAACCATAGTGTCTCGGCCCATTACAAAATCCACCATAATTGCGAAACAGCCGGTACCCAATTTTTTGCGATCAAAAAACTAGAAAGAGATTGGAGAGGAGGAAATTTCGATACAAGAATGAGTAAGAACGAGATGGAATGGATTTTTAAATTAAACACGCTCATCCCATATGGTCTTAACACGGACTTTGAGATGTGCCATTTTTTAAGATAAATATATGTTTTATTTCAAATTTAGGAGGTTATCGTTCTTATGATGGATTTTAACTTGGTCTTTGTATGCCTTTTTAGTTTTGATATTGTTTATTTTACTCATTAGATATCTTTATATATGCCCCTTTTTGCTGCTTATAGCTAGGATCCCTTATGACTATATTTATGCACCTTATGGTCCTGGTTATTTATACATTTTAATGATTAATTTCCTAGTTGCCACATTAGATCTCTTTATAAACGCCCCTTTTTGCCGCTTATAGCAAGGATCCTCTATGGAAAAATTTATACACTTTATGGTCCTGGTTATCTATACATTTGTATGATTCATTTCCCCTGTTGCCACAATAGATCTTCTGTGAATTTAGCTGAATTTTTCTATATAAAACTATCGGTCTCTCTGTAATAGATTTATGGCTCCATTCATTAGAAAGACAGAAAACAAATATATTTATTCCGTTTTTCATGATAAGATTCAAGAAATAATCAACATTTCCCCTTATTTAAACTTCTGCTATTATGAATTTATATGTTTAATCTTATCCCTACATCTATCTCCCATCATTGTGGAATGATACCACACACTTCCGGGTATCGGCCGAGTGAACCGCAAGGTGGAACGCATGACGTAACGGCCGAGAGACACGTGACCGGAAGTGATGCGGAAACCCGGAAATACATGAAAACGAGACGTGAATCGCAGGGCGTCACCGTTCCCATGGAGATAGCCCGCGAAATCACGGACTCAAAATTAAGGATTGGACTTTTAAAGATGTATTAAAGCAGGAACAGGTCCCAAAGAAGAAATAGAGACTTTTTTATCCAGTTGAAGAAGCTGTTAAAGCGAAACGCGTCCTGGAACTTGGAGAATACCGGTCTTTATTTATTTGGACTTTTTTTAGGCCTATACAGTGTTTTTATATTGCTATATATAGTTTTTTATTGTTACAAATAGTTTTATGTAATAAATATACTTATATTTCTATAAACACTGGTGGCATTGTTCCTGCTCTTAAAGAAGGTGTGTGGTCCTTAACCACATATACCCTTGATCAGAGCCGATGTGGATGGCTCTGTGTCTGTGAGTACAAATCTGTTCTTTTTCACACATATTTGGAACCATACGGTACTGCACCATATATATGTTTCAACATTTCAGAGTTTCAAGACAGCAATATCCAGCAAAAAGAAGGGATAGGGTCGCCTCCACGGACCCCGCAGGCGATCAAATTGAGCTATACATTATTAGCTCTCCAAAGTGTGAGTGGGAATTTTCCCTCTTAATTTAAATCTATTTTCATTTTGTCACAGTTTACACTATGTTTGGTATATTCTGTTTTTTTTAAGGTACTGATTACCAACTTAGGACACCTTTGTGTATACCTAAAAGGTACTGTTTATACATACATACACATGTTAAAGTCTATTCACTAATTGTAAATAGTATAAAAAAATTCACAACTGTTATAATTTAATATTTTATAGCGCTTCACCAGAACACTACCACTTACCTCACCTTTATTAAGATGAATGAGGGATGGATCCCGAAGGGACTGACAGTGGGCGATACATTCGACTAAAAAAGGCCTGAGGAGGGGGACTACTTAACACACCACTCCTATCTGGTGGTACATTAGATTGCACACAAAGTGCCCCAAATTTGAAGTAGGAGGACCGACCAAGCATCTTTTTTCATCTCCCGCTTCCTAAAATCGATGCCTTATATACACGTCCCCTGATAAGGGACATAACAGGGATTAAACTGATAGGAATAGTACTACTTAACACACCACTCCTATCTGGTGGCACATTAGATTGCACGCGCAGTCCCCCAAATTTGAAGTAGGAGGACCGACCAAGCATCTTTTTCCATCTCCCGCTTCCTAAAATCGATGCCTTATATACACGTCCCCTGATAGGGGACGTAACAGGGATTAGACTAATAAGAATAGTACTACATTACACACTACTCCTATCTGGTGGCACATTAGCTTGCACGCGCAGTGCCCCAAATTTGAAGTAGGAGGACCGACCAAGCATCTTTTTCCATCTCCCGCTTCCTAAAATCGATGCATTATATGCACGTCCCCTGATAGGGGACGTAACAGGGATTAAACTGATAAGAATAGTACTACTTAACACACTACTCCTATCTGGTGGCACATTAGATTGCACGCGCAGTGCCCCAAATTTGAAGTAGGAGGACTGACCAAGCATCTTTTTCCATCTCCCGCTTCCTAAAATTGATGCCTTATATACACGCCCCCTGATAGGGGACGTAACAGGGATTAAACTGATAAGAATAGTACTACTTAACACACTACTCCTATCTGGTGGCACATTAGATTGCATGCGCAGAGCCCCAGATTTGAAGTAGGAGGACCGACCAAGCATCTTTTTCCATCTCCCGCTTCCTAAAATCGATGCCTTATATACACGTCCCCTGATAGGGGACGTAACAGGGATTAAACTTATATTAATAGTACTACTTAACACACCACTCCTATCTGGTGGCACATTAGATTGCACGCGCAGTGCCCCAAATTTGAAGTAGGAGGACCGACCAAGCATCTTTTTCCATCTCCCGCTTCCTAAAATCGATGCCTTATATACACGCCCCCTGATAGGGGACGTAACAGGGATTAAACTGATAAGAATAGTACTACTTAACACACTACTCCTATCTGGTGGCACATTAGATTGCATGCGCAGAGCCCCAGATTTGAAGTAGGAGGACCGACCAAGCATCTTTTTCCATCTCCCGCTTCCTAAAATCGATGCCTTATATACACGTCCCCTGATAGGGGACGTAACAGGGATTAAACTTATATTAATAGTACTACTTAACACACCACTCCTATCTGGTGGCACATTAGATTGCACGCGCAGTGCCCCAAATTTGAAGTAGGAGGACTGACCAAGCATCTTTTTCCATCTCCCGCTTCCTAAAATTGATGCCTTATATACACGCCCCCTGATAGGGGACGTAACAGGGATTAAACTGATAAGAATAGTACTACTTAACACACCACTCCTATCTGGTGGCACATTACATTGCACGCGCAGAGCCCCAGATTTGAAGTAGGAGGACCGACCAAGCATCTTTTTCCATCTCCCGCTTCCTAAAATCGATGCCTTATATACACGTCCCCTGATAGGGGACGTAACAGGGATTAAACTTATATTAATAGTACTACTTAACACACCACTCCTATCTGGTGGCACATTAGATTGCACGCGCAGTGCCCCAAATTTGAAGTAGGAGGACCGACCAAGCATCTTTTTCCATCTCCCGCTTCCTAAAATCGATGCCTTATATACACGTCCCCTGATAGGGGACGTAACAGGGATTAAACTTATATTAATAGTACTACTTAACACACAACTCCTATCTGGTGGCACATTAGATTGCACGCGCAGTGCCCCAAATTTGAAGTAGGAGGACCGACCAAGCATCTTTTTCCATCTCCCGCTTCCTAAAATCGATGCCTTATATACACGCCCCCTGATAGGGGACGTAACAGGGATTAAACTGATAAGAATAGTACTACTTAACACACTACTCCTATCTGGTGGCACATTAGATTGCATGCGCAGAGCCCCAGATTTGAAGTAGGAGGACCGACCAAGCATCTTTTTCCATCTCCCGCTTCCTAAAATCGATGCCTTATATACACGTCCCCTGATAGGGGACGTAACAGGGATTAAACTTATATTAATAGTACTACTTAACACACCACTCCTATCTGGTGGCACATTAGATTGCACGCGCAGTGCCCCAAATTTGAAGTAGGAGGACTGACCAAGCATCTTTTTCCATCTCCCGCTTCCTAAAATTGATGCCTTATATACACGCCCCCTGATAGGGGACGTAACAGGGATTAAACTGATAAGAATAGTACTACTTAACACACCACTCCTATCTGGTGGCACATTACATTGCACGCGCAGAGCCCCAGATTTGAAGTAGGAGGACCGACCAAGCATCTTTTTCCATCTCCCGCTTCCTAAAATCGATGCCTTATATACACGTCCCCTGATAGGGGACGTAACAGGGATTAAACTTATATTAATAGTACTACTTAACACACCACTCCTATCTGGTGGCACATTAGATTGCACGCGCAGTGCCCCAAATTTGAAGTAGGAGGACCGACCAAGCATCTTTTTCCATCTCCCGCTTCCTAAAATCGATGCCTTATATACACGCCCCCTGATAGGGGACGTAACAGGGATTAAACTGATAAGAATAGTACTACTTAACACACTACTCCTATCTGGTGGCACATTAGATTGCATGCGCAGAGCCCCAGATTTGAAGTAGGAGGACCGACCAAGCATCTTTTTCCATCTCCCGCTTCCTAAAATCGATGCCTTATATACACGTCCCCTGATAGGGGACGTAACAGGGATTAAACTTATATTAATAGTACTACTTAACACACCACTCCTATCTGGTGGCACATTAGATTGCACGCGCAGTGCCCCAAATTTGAAGTAGGAGGACCGACCAAGCATCTTTTTCCATCTCCCGCTTCCTAAAATCGATGCCTTATATACACGCCCCCTGATAGGGGACGTAACAGGGATTAAACTTATATTAATAGTACTACTTAACACACCACTCCTATCTGGTGGCACATTAGATTGCACGCGCAGTGCCACAAATTTGAAGTAGGAGGACCGACCAAGCATCTTTTTCCATCTCCCGCTTCCTAAAATCGATGCCTTATATACACGTCCCCTGATAGGGGACATAACAGGGATTAAACTGATAAGAATAGTACTACTTAACACACTACTCCTATCTGGTGGCACATTAGATTGCACGCGCAGAGCCCCAGATTTGAAGTAGGAGGACCGACCAAGCACCTTTTTCCATCTCCCGCTTCCTGGGTGGAGGAAGAGAGACCTTCAATGACATCAGTGAGGACAAGGAACGTGACATGGCTAGCTTGGTATCTTGTGCAAATGGGGAGTTTGCGGTGGTGCAAATGGACTGTTTGCGGTTGTTTGCGGTGCGTTAAACGGGGAGTTTGGTCTGTCACTGTGAAGCGGGCGTAACCCTTACACTACCTGATCGATACAACATCATACCTGATGTTTTAAAGCACGTTATTCCAAACAATTTAGGAATGTTAGGTATTTATGCCCTTTATGGATTAAAACCAGACTCTGCATTAACTATGTAATATTCCATGGGAGTTTTGCCATGGTTCCCCCTCTGGCATGCCACAGTCCAGGTGTTAGTCCCCATGAAACAACTTTTCCATCACTATTGTGGCCAGAAAGAGTCCCTGTGGGTTTTCAAATTCGCCTGCCCATTGAAGTCTATGGCGGTTCGCCCGGTTCGCCTGTTCGCGAACTTTTGCGGCAGTTCGCGTTCGCCGTTCGCTATCCAAAAATGTTATGTTCGCGACATCACTATTTGTTGCCAGATCCTTCCAATTCCATTTTACAAATGTTGCCCGAATCCACCCCTTCTTTAATCTCTAAATATGTGCTGTGTTTCTAAGCAAAATGTTGCATATGCAAACTTTAGTCACCATAAGCACTTAAAAGCAATGAGCAGTTCAATCGAAGCAGTTAAAAGAGATTCAAATACAACTTTTGTATTCTCAAATTTCAGCTTTTCATACAGTATATATAACTTTATATACAGAATGGATGCCTATAAAATACTATCAATATAAATGTATGCATTATCTGCAATAAAATTGTTAACAATATACAGCAGCCTGTTTGATTTTGTTGCCATTGACACACCAAAACTCTGTTCTGGCAATCAGCTTTTTGCACACATGTGTAGATACTGATTGTTCTACTATGTTTTTAACGTAAACAATTTTAAACATATCCCCAATTGTTACTCAAATTAAAATAAAACTAAACAAAAATAAGCTAAACCCGTAAAAATAGGGAACAGGATTTGGTAGCCGAAAATGGATCAGGATGTTGTATTAGTACAGTAATATAGTACTAGATTTGGCGGGTATGACTGACTACTAGATAAAAGGTTTGCTAGAGTGGAAGAATAGCATTTGTTTAAGTAAAGTTGGTGTGGGAACTGGTGGAATTAGCACGGATGAAAATACATAGAAATAAAAAAAGACATAAAAATAAACATGTCTCCAAACTGCTACACTGGTTGGTGGAGAAGGCATTAACTCAGACTGTGGACCGTAAAGGAATACTTTAGGCACCATAACCACTACAGCTCATTGTAATAGTTATGAGGCCAGGAGAGTACCCAACCTGAGTACTCCCACATAGTAATTAGTTAAACTTCTTAAGAACAGTTTGACAACTTACCTGGGTTCCTTTGGGTTCGTGACACAACTACTCCTAATGCTAGAAAATTCTGCAACTGAGCTAAAACTGTCCATTCAGGTCTGCTCATTTTCTGAGAGTTCTCAGCTGATACATGACAGAGCTTAGCTCAGTTGATCAAACATTCCGGCACCAGGAGAGGCTGTAAAGGACACCTTGCGGGATCCAGGTAAGTTGTCAAACCATTTGACTACCTAGTCTATTAAGCTGCCCTGGCACCATAACCACTATGGCAGGCTTTAGTGGTTACGGTACACAAAGTTCTTCTCTAACACAAATTATGTGCGCAAAAATACTTTCAAAATGTTAATTTGACTAGAATATGTAACCAGCATATTTTAGATAGTTTGTGATGGCTAGTTTGTGTGCCTTTTCACTTGTACGGTGTAGAAATGCTCTTTAATAAAAAAAAATGTTTATTGGTGCATTAGTGTGCAATTTATTGGTTTAGTCCATTATATCAGGTGATTAATGTAAACTCAATATATTATGCTAGTATATGCTGTTTCTTTTGTTAACATATGTCTGTATATCAATTTGTGTACCATCTGATATGTACATTTTTTTTTAATTCAAATAGTTATGTCTGGACTAAATTTCCCCTGGTATTAGGCGTGTTGGTTAATATACATTATTGTACTAGTTGATGTACTATTGTATATATTTTCATGAACTTATACGTGAAAGGAAGTTACTTTAATTAAAATGTCTCTATATTGTATTTATTATTTTGTGTGTGTGGTAATATTGTCCTTTGGTTTCCCTTTGGCTGCAATCGGCTGCCATGGTAGCTGATTGTTACACCCTTCTATGCCTTTGATCATAGATTTTTTTTCATAGCATGTGTAACGGACCGTTTCACTTACAAGAGGATAAAACACAGTTTAGGCGATATCCCCCTTTTCCATAGACCAGCAGCTACAGCAATCACCAATCTCCCGAACTGCAAACTGTACGAATTCTGGAAACTCCCGAACTGGAAACACACAAACCCTGGAATCAGCCGAACAGGAAAAGCATACAATCCGCTTACACTCCTGGCAGTCAGCATACAATCCAATTCCCCCAAAAACGAGACGACACATCGGTTTGAGGGTCAAGCAGAATCTCAGGTCCTGGCACACCCAGCCTGGTTTTTATTACGGTTGTGCACATACAGGACACACCCAGGGGGAGGCATAAAATAACCAATCAAGTAACAGTACAACCCACACATCCCCTCCCCTCAGATAAGCAGTAAACATAATTTATTACATACAGTAAAAATACAGATTCCACACATACTCTGTAACTTTAAAACCATACATCACATTCACATAAAAATACATATCCACAATCAATCCATTCAGGGGAACAACATATTAAAAAATGGCATGAATCAGACCAGGGGTTCAAAAGTTAGTAAAAGTATATTTTGTTCCCCCTGGCTGGCAGTATTTTAATCTGGCTCAAACAGGAAAAGTAAAACATCCCCACAATGCATCCTGGCTTCCTCCCTTCTGCCCTGGAGATAATTGGAGAAGTAATCCAATTATCTCCCAGGTCAAAGACAAAACTCCATTACACATGTGGGGACCTAAATACAGGATTATGTTTTAAAATATATAAAGTTACTTTTTATACATTAAACACAGACATGTAACATATCCCCAGATAGCTCAGGTCTGTGTGCACATTATTAGGTGAATGGCACGCAGACCACACAAATACAGTTTAATTGCCATGGAGCCAAAGTCTTTCCCATAGTCTTTCATTATATGAATAGGCTCCATGGCATAGCTATCTGGGGGTATCACTGCTCACACAGGGCAAGTACCGAATGGCCCCACTGTGTTTAAAGGGCCAGAATGAGTGACATGCACTCTGTTAGGGCTGAATACGTTTTGTAAAAGGGCCCAATCTCCCAGGGCCATAGTCCAAAGGCAAGAGGCGGGCAAGCAGCCCCCTCCAAGGACACGTGGCGAGGTCGGTTTCGCCACAGCATGTTACTTCTGTTATGATGTGTATAAGTCTTTCCCGCTTTTTGGACATGGTGACATCATTATGCATTTGAACGCGGTTGCGTCTGCCATCATTATTCCGCTAGACGCAACCTGGCCTTTCACTTTGAGATTCATTCTCTTTTTTCAGAAGCAGTGGCATCAGCACATATTCGAACATTGTTGTGTCTGACGTCATCACGTCTCTAGGCCTGCTTTGCCTGTAATGGCCCCTGTTCCATTTTTGGCTAATTGGGAAAGTAAAGTTATTTCAAAGTAATTTGAATTAATTTGTATTAAAGGAGCACTCCACTTCCCACAGGGGGAAAATAAATAAATCACTGTTTAGTAGATATGAATACATGCTTGCGAACTACAGCCTTAGCAAGTCCTCCCCTTTTTTTCCAGGAAGAGACTTATAGTCTCTTCACAGGAAAATAACCAATCAGAGGCATCTCATTAAGAAGTTTCTGAATTGGAGCACACGCGTGCGCACGGGAGCGTGTACACACACATACAGCTATGTGTGCGCGCCTGCTCAACACACACGCACACAGATGTCTGGTCTGAGTTCTGGAGCTGAGGGGCTGGTAAGTGGGGAGACAGACACACTCATGTAGAGCATTCCTGCCACTTCCATTACCTTAAACCTCCCTAGAAATCAGCACTTTTAAAAACTTGGGTTAAACTAGGCTATTGCTCATCCATAAAGCACTTCAGCAAGCTGTAGTGCTTTTGGGGCGTGGAGTGGTCCTTTCATTATGTTTCTGATATATATATATATAGTGTATTCATGCACTGCGGTTTTAGCTTGGACGTCGAAATGGAGCTGCACGAAATGGAGCTGTATTATGCACTGATCGTCATTAAACCTGCCTAAAAAAGACCTTGGCATTGAATGAAACATTCTGTGTTGCCTCAAAAGATAAAACAGCTACAAGTATATATTTTCATTAATAGATTGATAAGAAGTAATTTACTTAGCACTACTTTAAATCAACTTTGAAGTTTTTTGTTGGTGAAATTTAAAGTCTCTTTAGTACATCCCAGAATGATTATTTTTGCCTACATGTACAGCTTGACTAAAACCACAAGCATAAAAAAATATATATATATACTTAAAATAATGTTTTCCTTACACAAAAACTATTTGGCTCATTGGCTGTGAACCATTTTGGCAATACTCTAATTATCAATATATTGATTGGTTAGTTATATGCCGAACCAGTGCTGTCACCATAAGTGTCCATTTGCATTCTATAAGAAATACATACACCCTTAGCAGATTGGTAACAAAATTACTACAAAATAGAATTTTTTTCTGCTTGGATTAAATAATGCAAACAACCAGTCTGAATTTATTTAACCTTCAGCCAAATGCTCAGCCAGCTTGAAATTATTGACAGCTCATCAGCAATGATCAAGATGAAGAGGTCTAAAGGAAGAGGAGCCTTTTAATACAAGGAAACCATTGAACTGGTAACAGCACTTCAAAGTCCCTGTCAGCTCAGTTAGCATGGTCAAGATGCTCAGCTGCAGAAAGGAAATAAAACTGTTAAATAATGGCTGCCTTCCAATCAGTCACAGAGGTAATGATGTTTGGCAGTAGTCAGGTTATATGTCAGCAAATATACATCTCCCAGACAGCTTGAAAGAGACCCTAAAAATTATCCTTATTGTTTCTTATAGATAATAGAGCTAAAATGATGTATGGTGGTCAAAGGCCAAAGAAATACATCTCACATCTTTCAGAAGGTAAACTTAATCTTAATATAAAACAATAGACTATAAGGCCATCTTTGATTGAATATTCATCCAATGGGTTGTGATAGGACATATTTTTAGATATGTGTTTGTACAAATCAATGGATAGAAACATTTATTTTTACTCATTTATCATGGACAGAGCACAGTTAGGTAACACAACAAACATTAATAACGAATATATTGACCTTGTAAAATTGTTGGCAAATTTGTTGTTGCTTTATTTAAACGTACTAATCGAACGTCTGTATCAAACGTGCTTTTAGCTGTTTTATTGTGTTCCTTTTCAGAACCTCAACATTAAAAGAGCAGAGCCTGGATTCCGGAAGAGACACTGGTGGAAGAGCTGCGTGTGTGGCAGACACAGAATCCGTTGCTGTAGATGGGAAATGGAAAGTCGTGAAGAAAGAAAAGAAGAATAGAAGAGAGAGAAAAGCATTAGAGAAGAAAAACAGTACGATTCCGAGGTTACAATTAAAACAAAGAGCAGGTCCCTCTAAATTGCAGCACTGTGCCACAGAAAAAGCATCAAGGCAGCAAGAGCATCAAAAATTTCCATCATGAGTTCCCCACAGAAGGAATTCAGCACTCTGGTGGAGGGTTTCAATGTGTTAGATCTATCTGCAATGTAACAAAAGTTAGAGAATAGCCAGTATCTGCTTCCTGAGACCTTATCCATCTGGTTAAAGGATCTGGACGGATATCTGAATGACAAGCTTCAGGCACCAAGAAGTGAGCAAACACTGAACCTGCACTTTCATGATCATTCATTCTGCCTGTTGGATCACTATATCTACCTAATGTTGCAAGAGCTGTACAAACCTAAAGGTGAGTCCTTACATGTTTACAGGAACTGTATCCAGGCAGTGCTCCCGGACAAACCCAAAACTTTGACAGCCAATCTGAAGAAGTGCTTGGAAAAGCCAATGAAATGTCTGAAGAGCATGTGGCCAGTTGGGCAGACAGGACTCATTGACCTCACTGAGTGTTGCTTGAGATAATGCATTCAGTCCTAAGAAAACCCTTCTGTATGTTATCTTTTACCTGGACCTACTGCAAATACACCCAAACCTCACAAAAGGGTTTGGAATGATTGACCCTAAAGACTTTTGCCCTCTCCTTGATTTCACCTTCATGCTGCATTAAACTCTGTTTCACAGCCAAAAGACACAGCTGTGAGACTTGCACTCGGGACTGATAGTCCTAGAATTTGGTACCACCTCAGAGAACCTTTTATACTTACTTTTTTACAATAGTTTGCTACCACAATTCTATCTGATTGGTTGCATGTCAAGATATTCGACCTATGATATATGCAAAAAGTGAGTGGATGTGTGTCCAATTTTTTAGGCTTTCCTTATTGAGTAATAGATACTAAAACCAATGCAATGATATTTCCTACTTCTAAAAACTATTTGTTTACAAACATATTAACAATACTGAAAATGACAAATTAGGCTTTGTAATAAATTAATTGGGTAGTTAATAAGCATTTAATTGGCATTTAACAAGTGTGTTATTGCATGTTAATTATACGTCAATGGCAAATATTATCCAGAATTCTGTTAAAAGCCAAAGGTGGTTTCACATAGTTATAAAACCAATCTTTCTCAACTGCAATTAAATATTTAATAGAGATGTTTCATTATTGCTATTTCAGGTTAATTAAATTGCAATAGAGTGTTAAATATTCCTTCTACTTTAATAACAGCCTATCCTTATCGTATAACGAATATGTAAAACATATGTCAAAAGTAGGAATTGTTTAATTTAATGGGTTACTGAAAATTAAATGGCAACAATGAAAAACGCAACAGAACAATTTATCCTTATTTGATTCAAAATAGCATGTCACACAGTAAAGCAATTTACTTCTTTTAATTTAGAAACAAATATCAGAGCCACTATTGTGGTATTACCATACAATATAATGCAACACCATGGTTTAATGAAGTGGAAAGATTAGATTCAAAAAGGTACTAATGAGATTTGCTGAACGATACCAGACCAGTGGTAAGATTAAGTATGTCCCATTGACAAAAGGAAAGCCCCAGATGAAATTAGAATTTTGCTTAATATTGCTTCAAGCTATTACATCTTACCTACAAATATAATGGTTAATTTATTAATTCACCTGTATTTGTGGGAGTGGGCTGGCCTTTAAATACCTTCATCTTCAATTCAGACGGCAATTTTTATTCTTGTTACTCGCCGTTGTTTCTTCCTACTTATTCAAAATCATTTGCCTTTTTTATTATTTTTTTTTTATTTTATATAAATTTAGTTTTCATATTCACTTAATAGATTAATGGTAATTTTCTTTTTCTTTCTAGTTATTATAAAATACACTAAGTATGCTCCTTTCACGCCTGCAATGCAAGGAGGTTAGGGAACACTTAGGGCCACATTTCCTGTAAAAGTATATATCCACATTAGTACCTTCTTATACATATTATGGTCCAAATCAGAAGTACACATTACTGGTCAATACACCTGCTGCCCATAATAATGTATGGCTATAGAAACCTACCAGAATGGAAGAAAAGTCATTTCAGTGGGCATGCTCATGCTACAAAGAAAAAAGGGTTTAAAAGCCTCTCACTTTGTTTTGCCTACCACAAACCTGTATTAACATGCTATACACATCTCTGCTGATTGAGAGAATACTTTTCCCTCACTGATCATGTACAAACCGCTTAGCTCTTACTGCAGAAACACTTTCAATAGTGCACCAGGGACCTGCATTGTTGCACGATTTACATAAAACAAAAAAAGAAATATGGGGGCGGGGGGGTCACTAGGATCCATATCCAAAGGAGACTTATGTCAAGGATCTCTTAGGTATACATTTAATAAGCCTCCCAAGCAATTCAATATTGTTAGAGAATAGTGATGTCGCAAACACAACATTTTCGGTTCGCGAACGGTAGACACGAACTTCCGCAAACGTTCGCGAACCGGGCGAACCGCCATTGACTTCAATGGGCAGGCGAATTTTAAAACCCACAGGGACTCTTTCTGGCCACAATAGTGATGGAAAAGTTGTTTCAAGGGGACTAACACCTGGACTGTGGCATGCCGGAGGGGGATCCATGGCAAAACTCCCATGGAAAATTACACAGTTGATGCAGAGTCTGGTTTTAATACATAAAGGGCATAAATCCCCTAACATTGCTAAATCACAATGGATATGGATTGACACCTGACATATGACATATTGACACCTTGACATATGGATTGACACCTGTCCTCAGAGACCCTGATACACACTGACACAGAGCAGAATAGGGACTGTTCCCCCTACATAGGGTCACTTGGCAGATATGGATTGACACCTATCCTAATGATCCCTGATACACACTGACACAGAGCTGAATAGGAACTGTTCCCCCTACATAGGGTCACTTGGCAGATATGGATTGTCACCTATCCTAATGATCCCTGATACACACTGACACAGAGCTGAATAGGGACTGTTCCCCCTACATAGGGTCACTTGGCAGATATGGATTGACACCTATCCTAATGATTCCTGATACACACTGACACAGAGCAGAATAGGGACTGTTCCCCCTACATAGGGTCACTTGGCAGATATGGATTGACACCTGTCCTCAGGGACCCTGATACACACTGACACAGAGCAGAATAGGGACTGTTCCTCCTACATAGGGTCACCATTTTTAGCCCAAGGCAGCTCATCGCATCAGGCATTTTTTAGTCGAATGTATCGCCCACTGTCAGTCCCTTTGGGATCCATCCCTCATTCATCTTAATAAAGGTGAGGTAATCTAGACTTTTTTGACCTAGGCGACTTCTCTTCTCAGTGACAATACCTCCTGCCTCACTGAAGGTCCTTTCTGACAGGACACTTGAGGCAGGGCAGGCCAGAAGTTCTATCGCAAATTGGGATAGCTCAGGCCACAGGTCAAGCCTGCACACCCAGTAGTCAAGGGGTTCATCGCTCCTCAGAGTGTCGATATCTGCAGTTAAGGCGAGGTAGTCTGCTACCTGTTGGTCGAGTCGTTCTCTGAGGGTGGATCCCAAAGGGCTGTGGCGATGCGAAGGACTTAAAAAGCTCCGCATGTCCTCCATCAACAACACGTCTTTAAAGCGTCCTGTCCTTGCCGGCGTGGTCGTGGGAGGAGGAGGATGACTTTCACCTCTTCCCCTGTTAGATTCCCGTTGTGCTGTGACATCACCCTTATACGCTATGTAAAGCATACCTTTTAATTTTGTATTGCAAATGCTGCATCCTTTCCGACTTGTTGTAATTTGGTAACATTTCCGCCACTTTCTGCTTATACCGGGGGTCTAGTAGCGTGGACACCCAGTATAGGTCGTTCTCCTTCAGCCTTTTTATACAAGGGTCCCTCAACAGGCACGACAGCATGAAAGACCCCATTTGCACAAGGTTGGATGCTGAGCTACTAATTTCCCGTTCCTCCTTCTCAGTGATCTCAATGAAGGTATGTTCTTCCCCCCAGCCACGTACAACACCACGGGTACCAGATAGGTGACAACGAGCACCCTGGGATGCTTGTTGTGGTTGGTCTTCCTCCTCCTCCTCAAATCCACATTCCTCCTCTGACTTCTCTTACTCACAATCCTCTTCCAGCGTTTCCGCAGGTCCAGCAAGCGATGCTGATAAGGCTGTTTCTGGTGGTGATGGTGACCACAACTCTTCCTCTTCACGCTCATCTACGGCCTGACTCAGCAAGATGCAGCAGCAGAAGATGACTCAGCCGAGGAGGTTATGGAAGAGGATGGAGTAGGAGGAGTAGAGGAGGTGGCAGCAGGCCTGCCTGCAAGTCGTGGCGGTGTCACCAACTCCTCTGCAGAGCCACGCATTCCAAGCTTGGCAGCCGTCAGCAGGTTTACCCAATGCGCAGTGTAGGTGATATACCTGCCCTGACCATGCTTTGCAGACCAGGTATCAGTGGTCAGATGGACCCTTGCCCCAACACTGTGTGCCAGACAAGCCATTACTACCTTTTGCACAATCGAGTACAGGTTGGGAATTGCCTTTTGTGCAAATACATTTCGGCCGGGTACCTTCCACTGCGGTATCCCAATAGCCACACATTTTTTGAACGCCTCAGACTCCACCAGCTTGTATGGTAAAAGCTGGCGGGCTAATAGTTCGGACAAGCCAGCTGTCAGACGCTGGGCAAGGGGGGGACTTTCTGACATTGGCTTCTTACGCTCAAACATGTCCTTGACAGACACCTGACTGTGGGCAGATGAGCGGGAACTGCTCAAGGTGAGAGACGGAGTGGCGGATGGTTGAGAGGGGGCAAGGAGGACAGCAGTGGTTGATGTGGTTGAAGATGCTGGACCAGGAGGAGGATGGCGGCTTTGAGTTTGTGTGCCACTTGTACTCATGTGTTGATCCCATAGGCGTTTGTGATGTGCGATCATGTGCCTACGCAAAGCAGTTGTACCTAGGTGGGTGTTGGACTTCCCACGACTCAGTTTCTTTTGGCACAGGTTGCAAATGGCATCGCTGTTGTCAGAGGCAGACACACAAAAAAAATGCCACACTGCTGAGCTCTGCAATGACGGCATTCTGGTGGTGGACACAGCATGCGTTGATTGGCGTGCTGTCGGGCTGACCCTGGGTGCCGATGCATGCTGTCTGACTGTGCCACTAGCTCCGTGCGATGACCTCCCCCTGCTTCCAACTCGTCTCCTCCTCCTCCTCTCTGTCTCCTCATCTGAACTTTCACCCTGTTCTTCTTCTTGCCGAGCGGGCACCCACGTGACATCCATGGACGCATCGTCATCATCAACCGCTTCACTTGTATCTGACAACTCAGCAAAGGAAGCAGCAGCGGGTACAACATCATCATCATCACACCGTACGTCCATGTGTGTAATGCTGCCTCCCTGAGACATATCCCTGTTATCTACATCCTCTGGCAATAATGGTTGCGCATCACTCATTTCTTGAAAGGGATGTGTCAATAACTCCTCTGACAAGTGAATCGGCTGTGGTGCTAGTGTTGGTGGTGGCGGCAGGCGGGTGAGTGGTATCTTGAGAGGTGCCCGAAGCTAAGCTGGAGGAGGATGGTGCGTCAAGGTTCCGAGCGGAAGCTGTAGAAGATTGGGTGTCCTGTGTTAGCCAGTCAACTATGTCCTCAGAACTTTTCAAGTTCAGGGTACGTGGCCTCTGAAAACTGGGCATTATTTTAGGGCAAAAGGGAATCACAGCACCACGACCACGATGGCCCCTGCGGGGTGGCCTGCCTCTGCCTGTCATTTTTTTTTGGATTAGTGGTACTATGCGTGCAAGCTACTGTGAGACCAGATATGAGTGGCAATGTGCACTGGCAGAGGTTGGCAGAGTACACGCTGTAGGCCTGACACCCACTTTAAGGACACTGACTGCTATTAGCTAACAGTGAAAAACTTTTTTCTCTTTAAAGGCACGCTATAGTGACACCAGATATGAGTGCCAAAGTGCACTTGCAGAGGTTGGCAGAGTACACGCTGAAGGCCTGACACCCGCTTTAAGGACACTGACTGCTATTAGCTTACAGTGAAAAACTTTTTTTCTTTTTAAAGGCACGCTATTGTGACACCAGATATGAGTGGCAAAGGGCACTTGCAGAGGTTGGCAGAGTACACGCTGAAGGCCAGACACCCGCTTTAAGGACACTGACTGCTATTAGCTTACAGTGAAAAACCTTTTTTCTTTTTAAAGGCACGCTATTGTGACACCAGATATGAGTGGCAAAGTGGACTGGCCGAAGTTGGCAGAGTACACGCTGAAGGCCTGACACCCAGACGCTTGCAGACAACTAACTGCTATTCAATCTATTACAGTGAAAAACATTTTTTTTGTTTTTAAATGCAAGCTTAAGCTATTGTGACACCAGATATGAGTGGTGGCACTGGGCAAGTGGGCACAGTATCCACTGTGAGCCTGACACAGAAGCTGGCAGGCAGGCAACTGCAATTACATTACACAGAAAAAAAAAAAAAGCAGACTGATGTTCTAGCCCTAAAAAGGGCTTTTTGGGGTGCTGTCCTTACAGCAGAGATCAGATGAGTCCTTCAGGACTGTAGTGGACACTGAATACCCTAGCCTAGCTATCAATTTCCCTATCAAATGAGCAGCAGCTACACTTTCCCTCCTCTATCTAAGAATGCAGCTTCAGAATGAATCTAAAATGGATGCTGTACAGGAGGTGGGAGGGTCTGGAAGGGAGGGTCTACTGCTAATTTGCTGGAATCTGTCTGCTGACCGTGAGGCACAAGGTCAAAGTTTACTCAATGATGACGAATAGGGGGCGGATCGAACCGTGCATGTGTTCGCCCGCCGTGGCGAAACGCGAACACGCTATGTTCGGTACATCACTTTTAGAGAAATTTCCAACTGATTTATCCACAGAAGTCACCATTAACGTCTATGGGAATTTTTGTAGATAAATAATTTGCAATTTTTTCTAACAGTATTTTTTGACAATCTTATTAATTTGTGGACTTTGTTAGCAGAGGGTTCGTTTAAGTGATGATTAGGCCAACCAGATGAAAATATTGTGTTGTGTTGTGTCTCCTAGTACTGAGGTAATACCCTTTGTTTGGCTTCTCTTTTTTTTATTATTATTATTATTGGTATTTATGTAGTTCGAGCTGTTCCACAGCGCTTTACAATAAAACGGGAATTTACCAAATGAGACAATAACAAAATGTAACAGGAACAATAGATAGTTGAGGACCCTGCTCAAATGAGCTTACAGTCTAGAGGAGGTGGGGTATAAAAACACAATAGGAAGGATATTGAGACAGCATATAGACATGGTTGGAAAGTAGCAGAACTGGAGGTGAGAGTGGAGTGTGGCCCTAGAGGAGAGAGCGAGAGGAAGGTTTGAGAGATAGAAGTTACTCTTGGAGGCCATAAGCAATCCTGAAAAGATGGGTTTTGAGGGACCTCTTAAAGGATTGAAGACTAGGGCAGAGTCTGACAAGGGTAGGCAGGCTGTTCCAAAGGAAAGGAGCCGCCCCTGAGAAGTCTTGCAGGCGTGAATTTGCAGTAAGGATGCATACCTATGAATCAGTGAAGAAATGTAAGAAGGGCTAGAGTTGGTTAGAGATTTATAGGTAAGGAATAGAATTTAAATTGACACCTGTAGGGTACAGGAAGCCAGTATAAGGATCAACAGAGGGGTGAGTAGATTCCTCCTGGGTTGCGGGGGTGTTAGGTTAAGGGTATTGGGTGTGGGGTGTGGGGGCACTCAAAAACAAATGATAGGAGGTGGTGATCTGACACAGAGATTGGAGACTGAGCATGCATTTGAAATAATTAGATCTAGGGTATTGCCAGCTACATGTGTGGGAGAATTAGCCCATTGCGCAGGGGCATAGGAGGAGATGATTGAAATTAGTTTCTTCTCCCCTTGTCTGTGAAAAGGACTCAGAGGTTAGTAACAGAGTATGTTCTCTGCAACACGTCATCTCCTTACCTCCATCCCATGGTGCAGAAGGATGAATGGGTAGTAACATAATAATTGTTCGGAGACACACATTATAAAGTAGCAAGGGATGCTCAATCACCTGGTGCTGACGATTATCATCCTAATCGATATATCACATTCATTAAAATATAATTCACTGTATATTCCCACCCTGTAATCTAATAATTATAAGCAAAGATAGTTAATCTGTAAGTAAAAAATAAAATAACGTAAAACAAATTTGTGAAATACTTATGTAACGGGGTTTTGGGGATGCCCCCTAGTGTCTTTGGGGTCCTTAAACCTAGTTAATTCACTATGCCTGACAGGCGGATCCTGAGCCTCCGCTATCTGGGAGCTGGGGTACATGTCTGCGGCAGCGCCTCCACCCAGTGGAACATCCGGGGTAGGGATGTGGGGTCCCACTGGGAACATACTTGGTGCAATAAGACTGACACAGCCTAACTGGAACTAACTTTATATGGTAAATAGCAATTGAACCGACACACATAGGAAAATACAATGGCGTAACAGATAACAATGCAAATGTGGATTTTCCCCACTCACCCACCAGCACACCTGTGTCCCACCCCCTTATCTTCGCCCCTTGCGGCCGTTGGTGCACATAGGAGAGTTGGGGCCCTAATAAGTCCTGCTCCACAGAGTCACTGACACAGCCTCAGATGTGTAATGTCTGTACGGGACCTCAGAGTCTTTACTGTGAGTGAGAAGACAGGTGCCCTGTGGTGATACAGGGAGAGGTTTGGCTTACCCTCACAACACAATTAACCAGGTAGTCAGTAGCAGTCTCCTCTCACTGGATTCACCAAACGTCTGGGCTCAATGCTTGTCTTTGCCAGCAGGTCCCTCTCTCATCTGGTGTGATCTTGGGTGAAACAAGTTCTCTCCGCCAGGTTGCATCTCTTTTTACAGTCTCTCACATGTCCTCCATTTCAGCTCAGCATGTCATCCTTCTAGAATCCTTTTTGGCCCTCCTTCCCCAGAGCTGTGCAGGAAAACCTCCCAGGAACTGATGATGCCACACTCCTCCCACTGATTTCAGCAAGTCATGTGATGAATGCTCAATGTTTTATTAACAACATACTGGGGCCATGTGCCATCTACTGGGCATTTCAGATAATGCAGTCTGTGTAACTTCACAGGGTTACACTTATATTATCCAGTAACGTCAACAATCAAATGCTCATTTCTACTCCTGGAAATTAAGATTTTGTGGGAACCCTTAGAAGGTCAAGTAAGAGATCTGTCACTGTAGTTTGCAGAATGTTAGGTGTAACATGTAGATAAGTTATTCTGAGTGGGGTTTTGTTCTCTTTGGTTTCCTATTTTTTATAATCTGTTTATCTGCAGAAGTCCACCTATTCTATAGACTATATTTAAAAGAAGAAAAACTACCACAACAAGAGGACATAGTCTTAAATTAGAGGGACAAAGGTTTAAAAATAATATCAGGAAGTATTACTTTACTGAGAGGGTAGTGGATGCATGGAATAGCCTTCCAGCTGAAGTGGTAGAGGTTAACACAGTAAAGGAGTTTAAGCATGCGTGGGATAGGCATAAGGCTATCCTAACTATAAGATAAGGCCAGGGACTAATGAAAGTATTTAGAAAACTGGGCAGACTAGATGGACCGAATGGTTCTTATCTGCCGTCACATTCTATGTTTCTATGTTTCTATGTTTTCTATGTTTCTGCCTCTCCTTGCCATCCTGTAGTATTTACCTTTTTGCTTCAAAACTACTGTTTATGTGTCAGTGGTACATAATATCCAATTGTTTTCAATGATTATTGCTCAACTTTGAAACATTTTACCAATATTTTTTTTTAGTAATTAATATTATTATATTGAGATGATAGCATATAATGAATGGATACCATCTCCAGCAAGCTTCAGCATAACAATAAAAAGTATACATCATAATTGGCCTAAGCTAAGCTGGCACATTGAAAACATCTCATTTTATGAGTAAGATAGAAAAAGGCAGGATAGGCAAGTAGTAAAATGTTATTACACCTAATGAACTTTCAGCAGTAAGTACACTAGTTGTGAGTAAAGAGGTTAAGATTGAATGGGATTGAGACAAAGTGATTACTTAAAGGACCACTCTAGTGCCAGGAAAACATACTCGTTTTCCTGGCACTAGAGTGCCCTGAGGGTGCCCCCACCCACAGGGACCCACTCCCGCCGGGCTCTGGAAAAGGGAAAGTGTTTAAAACTTACCTTTTTCCAGCGGTGGGCGGAGAGCTCTTCTCCACTGATCCTCCTCTTCTCCTCCCCGTCGGCTGAATGCGCACGCGCAGCACGAGCTGCGCGCGCATTCAGCCGGTCACATAGGAAAGCATTCGCCTCTAGAGGCTGTCAATGAGACAGCCACTAGAGGAAATAGGGGAAGGCTTAACCCATTCACAAACATAGCAGTTTCTCTGAAACTGCTATGTTTATCAAAAAATGGGTTAATCCTAGAAGGACCTGGCACCCAGACCACTTCATTAAGCTGAAGTGGTCTGGGTGCCTAGAGTGGTCCTTTAAAGCTACTGGTGTGTGGCCATGTGGAGTCCAGCGGTGGGGTGTCTCATATTCATACCTGGGCAAGGATCTCTTGTTAAGTGATTCTCATCAAAAGCAGAGCTCTGTTCTGCATAGCAGTGAGAAGCCTCATGATCATAGACCCATGTGTAGGTTACTGTCAAGTCAAACAGGGATGTTGGAACAGACTCACGGGCCGCTGTGGCAACTGCTGCAACTGTAAGACTCTGATTGCCCATTGTGAACCTGGGTGGTTGTGACGTGTGACGTGAAGGGTATGGAATATGTAATAGTAGGGGCAACGATTCCATACCCTCCAGGATCACCTTGAAATATGCACTTGCATCCTCAAATGGATAGACATCTGTAACTGTGGTGGAGAGGAATTTATCGGTGATAGAGCTTAGCCCAGAAGTCTGCAAACAGTTGGCCCAGCCTGGCCAGAATGTGAGACTGCTGGCCTCTGTTATCTAGGAGGTATTTGGTGTCGGCCGTGGCTTGATCAATGAGGCGTGCCGCTGAGCACTATAACACCAGTCATAATTTCAGGATCCATGTGGCCATCCCCCTCAGATTATTTTCCTAAAATCTATCCTCGCCAATATATCTCTGCACAGCCGTTCCCCATATTTCTCCATTTAGCCATTTCCCAGAGGACATTACCCATAGATCGTCTCCAAACTTACTTCCACTTAGTCATTTCCACTCAGCCATACCCCCAAGGACATGTTCCAACAGCCATTTCCCATGCAAATCTCCCTACATCATAAAATACATTCCTTATAATTCATATAATCAATCGGCCAAATGAATGTGAGGTGGCTGACCAGCTGTAATATGACCCAAACCAAGTGTACATGGAATTAGTGGAAAAACTCTTACACATTAATTGAATTGCAAGAACCTTGCAAGAACCTATACCAAACCTTACTGTTTTGTTTTATGGACAGCAGAAAAACAAGAGAATTAAATTAATATTTATGTAAAATAAAAACCAAAGACTAAATATCACCAAGGAAACATATTCAGAAGCCATTATCATACAGTATGTTGGGCAGGATGGGGAGTTTTATATGTGTCAAAGGGGTCCTTTTCTTTGGATTCAATGAAGACGCACAAACATTTAAATCCCATTAGTGAACTCTGCTACAGGAGGGGGAGTAGACTTAATTGGAAGTCAACACACATTTCAAACCTGAGAGAAGAAATCTTACATATGATTAACCGAAAACTCTCTCAATGGTGCTACTAGGAATAATTAAGCTGTAAAATTAGTCTTTGTTTGCCAAATGAGAAACAATAATTTTTGCCGTTGACTTTTTTCAATTTTCTCTGTCTGGATAAATATAATTAGGTAATGGATGATGGCTTGTTAGCATTTTCTTCTTCGTGTTGGCAAGTGCATTAGGAAAAAGAAGATTCGAAGAATTCAGGATGTTTAAAGCTTAGTGACTAACCCTGTACGTACCATAGGGAGGAGAGTAGCTTATCTCACAATTCTTGCACCCAAAGGGGTAAGATAGGGCTGCTTTGTCACAGCATATAGCTATGAGTGTGCAAAAGCTGCTCTCGGTTTTAAGCAAGAACCATGTCATGTCATTTTGTAGCACTGGTTTTCTCCAGTCCCCTTCCTTTTCATATTGGCCTGAGAGTTATTACACTGCATTATGTATGAATGCTTGTGCAGATGGATTCCAAGTACAGGAGTGAATCTCTAACGTCAACATTGACAGTTTTTGAACAATTCCTAAGAAGAGAGATTGCATGGTGAAAGAGAGTAGGTAGGTATAATAAATGAAATTTCCAAATCCCTCCTTGATATTTAGTGTTCTTAGATCCATACCCATTCCAGAGTATCCTGGTATTTCCTGTTCTATCAGTTCTAGTAAAAATTAGATTACAGTAATAAACAAAGCACCATAAGCACCTCTATAACACCTTTACTACTTCATGTGGAGACTCAGAAGTCTGGCAGTGCAGGTCTGACATTTTCCACCAATAATCTGAAGAATGGTGGTAAGAAACAACATCCAGCGGGCCTGAGGTAAGACATCAAACTGTTCTAAAAGTTGACTATTTACAATAGGGGGTGCAGAGTCACTGTTTGCATCAAAACCATTACAGCGAGCTATAGTGGTTATGGTGATCAAAGTGTTAATTTGAATAAACCATTCATAAATTGTAATCAATGTATCAATATAGATATGGGCAGCCAAACCTTCATTGCAAAGATTATCTTGCACAGTCACAAAACCAGCCTGGGCACTTCATGAAAGCCAGTAATAAATAAATAAGGATTGAGTAGAAGATGCACGCCAGGCCAGTATTCCCCCATACCTGTGTTCCACCTTAAAAAAAAAAAAAAAAAAACCTTGCAGGTTCGGGAAGCCATTCATCAGTCAAGACTGAGTTAGAAGATGCATTACTCCAAGTCTGTACCTCCTCTCCCCAAAGCAATCATTTCTGTAGTATCAGAAAGCCACCTAGGGTTCAGCTGTTTTGTAGCTGTCTAATCTACAGTGTTCATAACTAGGATAGACTGGTACTATCCTCTCTGATTCTTTTTCACCAGACCTGCTGGTCAAGTGAAAAAGCTGTTTAGCATTAGAAACCTAAAAATGAAAATCCAGCGCACTCCCTTATCTACTAAACAGCTACTTTGGTGCTGACCGATTTTGCTTGATTTTTAAACAGCACCAAAGTAGCTGTTTATTAGATAAGGGAGTGCGCTGGATTTTCATTTTTACCTTACTTATTGGCCCCCATCATCACCCCATTTAAGCATGTTCAGGTGAGTGCAGCCAACCTCTTGTTTTCTCACATATATATATTTAGGAGTCTAGTCAGCTCCTTGGTTTTGTACCCCTCCCTGTCACAAGTGCCTCATTTCAGGACCCTATTTAGCCTTGTACCGCAGAGAACTCGAGATGGAAGTATTTCCCCAAGTAAGTAACTCATTTAGCAGATATTTGGCTGTTAGAATAGGACCTGCCAAAGATGGGGTACATTGACGTTGTGGCAGGCTTATGCAATGTATGATCATATAATGTAACTAAACCCCCATTATTTTTTGCCTAGATTAGGTGTTTCTAGTAGATAAGAGGGTGCGCTCGATTTTAATTTTTACTGTACTTATTGCCCCCCAGCAGCACCCCATTTAAGTATGTTCAGGTGAGTGCAGCCAACCCCTTTTTTTCTTACATAGCATTAGAAACCTAACCTGCAATCAGGACTGAAAATGAAGGAGCATGCCAGACACATTACTTTTTGAAGCACAATTTTGCCCACAATATATCCCCTATAATCTACCAAACTGTGCACCAGTTTAATTGCCATTTACACTATCTGCTGATGAGCAAATACCCTAAGAACTGTTAAATAAATAAATATACAATAATAAAAAAGCATGCAACATGAACAAATCATTTTATTTTTCATTTGAAAAACCTGGTGCAATGCCATTAATTTTGCATTTAAAACAGAACAATGCAGTTACATACCAAACCTATAGAAAGCAATATTCTTGCCTTTCATAGTCTCTTGTGTTACAATGACAAATTTTCATTCGGCACCAGCTCTTTTCATTACACTATTTTTAATAATCATTAGCCATAAACCATTCGTACACTTTAAAAACGATTGTCTCTTGTTGTTGGATAAAGCTCAAGCTTAATTTAGCAATATTACAAATTTGTTAAAAGTTGAACCATTTCCATATTCAATATTTTTAATAAGAACTGTAAATAACAGGGCAATTTGGCATATAATAAATGATCCCTTCCAAGTTGTAATCATTTCTAGCCTTAGTTATTACCCTAGTCAGAGCAATATCCTGCACAGGAAAAAAAATGGAAAGACTTACACTATGTGCATATCATTTTTAAAAGCTAGAATAAAGTTCTGGAGTGAGTCCATTTGTTTAATTTATGGAAATAAAATAACCATAAATGGCATTTCATTTAAGATTCATTTTTTATTATGTTAGTAATGTTTCTATTCTGTCTTCTCCAATTTCCCTTTAATTTAAACCTTGCATTTATGTCCTTTATGATCTCATGTATTTGTACCCATAGTTACAATAAAATAGAATATTTATGTTGGTTTTTTTTTTCATTATTTGTGTTAAATTAAATGTACATTTTAGAACATTTTTAGATTTGTAAGCAAAATAACAAATATACACTGATCACCCACAACATTAAAACTACTGACAGGTGAAGTAAATAAAATAGAAAATGGGAAAAATTGGCAAGCGAAAAGATCTGAGTGACTTTGACAAAGGTCAAATAGTGATGACTAGACGACTGGGTCAGAGCATCTCCAAAACTCAAGTCTTGTGAGGTTTTAACTGTTTTGCAATGGTAAGTAACTACAAAAAGTGGTGCAAGGGAGGACAACTGATCAGCCGGCGTCAGGGTGATGGGTGCTCAAGGCTCACTGATGCATGTGAGGGTTGAAGGCTAGCCTGTCTGGCCCGATCACAAAAAAGCTACTGTAGCTCAAATTGCTTCAAAAAAGGTTAATATTGGCCATGATACAAACAGTGAACCACAGTTTGCTGCATATGGGGCTGTGTATCCGCAGACCATGATGACCCCTGTCCACCACTGAAAGTGCTTTCATTGGGTAAGTGAGAATCAGAACTGGACCATGGAGCAGTGGAAGAAGGTTGCTTGGTCTGACAAATAACATTTTCTTTTAGATCAGGTGGATGGCCGGGTGCGTGTATTTCGTTTACCTGGGGAAGAGATGGCAGCAGGATGCACTATGGGAAGAAGGCAGACCATCAGAGGCTGTGTTATGCTCTGGGCAATATTTTGCTGGGAAACCTTGCGTCCTGGAATTCATGTGGATGTTACTTTGACATGTACCACCTACCTAGAGATTGTTGCATAACACATACACCCATTCATGGCAGTGATGTTCTCTGATTACAGGGGCCTTAGGTAGGTGCTTTTAATGTTGTGACTGATCAGTGTAAATGTTTATATTTTTTTCCTTCTTGTGTGTGTGTGTGTATATATATATATAAGAGATATATACACACACAGACATACTTAAAAATGGACACTTGACATGGTCAGTCTTATCTAATACTATGCCTGCTGCATACCAAAATTAAAAAAATATAATGTTTATTTACACTCAAATAAATATTACACTGAGGCAAATCTAGCCATTAAGGTTAACCCATACACTTTTCAAGAGAAGATTTACAAAATGTTGAGGCTATGTGGCATTTCAGCTCTTGTACTGTAGGTTTTATTTTCACTCTTGATTTTTGGATGCAATTTTTTAGTGTGGGACATAAGCCTCAGTGTAAATTTTAATTGAGCTAAATAAAGATTATATTTGATTTTATTTTGGTGTGCAGCCTTGCCTTTTGCTGTAGCATCATACTGTTCACATTTGAGGGAGCACGGGCAGTGCTAGCACCCTATATTGAGAGTTAACTGTTCATGTGGAGTGCATCCTTGTGCACAGTCTCTTTAACAGTTTTATATGATTAAAAAAAAGTAAGGTTTATTAATAAAAGCAAAAAACATAATGGCTGTGATCAATGTTTTGGTCCACTGAACATATCTCAAAAATTAATGTTGTCAACACAATAGTCTACCTGCTAAAGACCTTTGAGGTCCAGCAGACCTATTCGTTTCTTTACTATTCCGCTCAACCTTTCTGGAAAATATGTAGAGAACAGCAGGAGACCGTAACTACAATATGTTAACAAAGCTAAAATATGCTGGAGGATTTGGTCTGATCTTGACTCCTATGATAGTGATACACACACACATAGCTGCTGCACATATTAAACGTCTTGCCAGCTAGACCAACCTTCATATTGAAGACCAATCCAATTTTAAGCATTTTACTATATTTTAAGTTTTATTGAAAAGTTGTTTTTTGTTTTTGTTTTTTACTGTGTGCAGTTTACCTAAAGAAACAGTGTATAGTTTTGGAGAGCTTTATTTTGATATCATGCATTTATAATTATCTCATCATATGAAAAATATAAATTGGAGGGGGGGGGGGGGGAGAGTTTGCTTGTAATAATTTTTATTTAATAATCGAAACATAACTGGTGCAACGGTTTAAGTTGTTACCTTAGGGGCATTAGGTATGTATCAGACAGCTATTTTATTGCAATCTTTTCCAACATTTGTGGTATTTTATATTTTAGAAGCACACACAACATTGCTTTTGTGAATTTTGTAGGCTTGAGGAATGCTACTGCAGGAAAAACAATTGTTTTGCGTTCAGCTTTATTCTCTTAGTTAAACCCTTTTTTATTTTTTAAAGTTATACATAAGGAACATAAGGAATAGTAGGGACTACTTATGTACAGTCTTCAAGTTGACATAACCTGGCAAAGAACAGAGCTTTTATCAAGTCACGCTTCCTTAGTCAAGTCTGTCTAAGGAGGCTTCGTGCGATACTTACCTCCTCCCAACTTCCTGTCTCAAAGATGTCACCTCTAGCAAGTACTCTGTGAAGTAGGCATGTACATGATTACAAGCACGCACCCAAGGAAGAACAGAAAAGGGCATAAATGTCAGAAGAATAGCAAAGATGGCAACACAGTGAATATAAACTTGGCAGGTTGATTAATTAAGGCAAAAAGGACAAACGGTGCACATTTTGGAGATTCCTTGTGCATGCTAATGGATGAGAGAGGAGAAAAATAAAGTGACAGAGGTACTTTAAGAATTAAAAATTCCAACCATTGGTAGATAATCAAGGCTTTTAAAATACAGACAAGTCTCCATGGACCAAACCTCTGCACACATCTACCTCCATTAATAACCACCGCTTAGCGTTTGCTACTGGCACTGTAAACGTTGTATTTTTGTCATAGCAACTCTACCTGAACACTGTAAATGCATATAAAGCCTATTCGGTTTTACTACTAGTTCATCAACTGCAAACTCAATACATTCTACATTAAGAAAGAATTACAACCCCTGTCTGCATGCTAGAGGGAAGCTATGAGTTACTGGCTTGTCTGTAACTCATGGTGACATTCATCAAAACAAGCCCTTAGTGATGCATGATATACAATATCAACATTTAAAGAGCACTTGTCGTAGTACATGGAACATCATTGTGAATAGTAGGGAGGAAAATTTCCATATATTGTGCTAACAAAACTGCTAGAAAATGTATAGATCATTATTTATAAAAAAGATAAGAAAGTCTCTCTTGATGGCATTACCCTCCAGGTAGTGAATTAAAACCATCCTACCAGCAGTTCCCCTGTTCTCCACCACAGCAACTATAGGAAGAGGTATGGACGGTATGTCTCGTTGTTTCTCCAGATGTCACACTAGCAATAATGCCAAAACATCTGCATCATGGGGAGGGAAGTGTTCTTCAGTAAATTAGGAACTCCGCTATTTCCCCTTAGATATTGTCTGTTGGATCACCCACTTTATAACTAAAACTGATAAGTAACCTTGCTTGTTCTTTATGATTAAAATGACACTGTAGGCACCATAACTGCTTCATCTCGTTGAATTAGTTATGGTGTCTGGAGTCCCCTGGCACTTTCCTTCCATTTAGCATTAAAAAAAATTTTTTTTAATGTTAAACGAGTCTCCAGTAATCCATCCCCTACATGCTGCCTGGGCTAATAAGAAAGCATTAGTGTGAGCAGCATTGGACACTTCCAGCCAATCACAGTTCCATTGCAGGTATGAGTTAGTAATCTCTGCCTTAGCCATAACTCCAATGGGAGTGAGGCTATGGGCAGCCATCGATCCTTATTTAGTGTTAAAACTGCTTTAAAATGATTTAACACTGAATGGAGGGACAGTGAGAGGGGGACTCCAGGCACTATAACCATGGCAATGAGATGAAATGGATATAGTGTCTACAGCATTCCTGGACTCCACAAATTGAAGTTTGGCTACTTTTGAATGTCTAAATTGTTACAAAATTTTACTTTTTTTCTGCTTCCTTAAAGACACAATTGCAACTTTTCAGGGGAAGGCTGGCAACTTGAGGCCTAAGGGGGCAAAAACAATTTAGTGGCCCATAGTGGAAATTTTCCCAACCCACCAGTGAACATCATTGATAGACACAAGTACACGGTTGGGTTGGTAAAACTGCACTATGGGCCACTAAATTTATTGCCCCCCAGGGGCAGAGAGATGGCACTAGCAGGTTGCTTGGGGTACAGATGGCACTGGCAGGCATTTTAGAGGCACATATAGTTCATTGGCATTAATTATTTCTATTCAATTATTTTGTATGTCTATCAACACACAAATTTGTATATCATGCCAAAGAGCAGAAAATTCATAAAAGTTGCATATCATGCCAATGAGCCATATGCCTCTAAAAAGCCTGCCGGTGCATCTGTACCCCCAAGCAACCTGCTAGTGCCATCTCTCTGCCTCCAGCCTCTCTGTGCCATTGTTCTGCCCCCAGCATCCCTGTAATATTGCTTTTTCCCCCGACAGCTCTGTGTCATCACTCTGCCTCAGCAGGTCTGTACCATTTCTCTGTCCCCAGCATTTTTCTGAGGTACCCTGAGTGCATCCCCAGCACTTGCCCATGCATCTAGATGGCATCCCCAGTACTTGCTCAGCACCCAGATGCCTGGTATCCCCTGAGATTACCACCGAACCCAGACGGCATCCCCTGCACTTACTCCAGGACCCAGATGGCATCCCCAGCCCTTACAGGATTTGCACTTGCACTTGCATCCCCTGCACTTAACCCAAATGGCATCATCAGAACCTCCCTGGTATAGTGGAAGGCAGTGTAGTGCCTGTGCACTGTGTATTTGCACAGACATACCGTCTGTCTGCCTCTCGCACACTCCGCATGTTTGGTGAAAAAAGAGATCTTAGGTTCCATGACTCGCTACCTGCCTCCCCCTCACCATAGATGTACGTGGCTGGATGCCTGCTTCAGAAAATTCCAGCAATGCTTCTGGTATATTCACAATGTTTGGAGTTTTGAGTGAATGGTCCTCCTGCCTCTCCCAGCCCAGCCCGCCCCTGCAATGGTTAATTTTATTCTATATGTTTGCCATTTACTGATAGTGATGTCCCGAACGGTTCGCTGGCGAATAGTTCCTGGCGAACATAGCTTGTTCGCGTTTGCCACTGACGGCGAACATATGCGATGTTCGGTCCGCCCCCTATTCGTCATCATGGAGTAAACTTTGACCCTGTACCTCACAGTCAGCAGACACATTCCAGCCAATTAGCAGCAGACCCTCCCTCCCAGACCCTCCCACCTCCTGGACAACATCCATTTTAGATTCATTGTGAAGCTGCATTCTTAGTGAGAGTAGGGACAGTGTAGCTGCTGCTGATTTGATAGGGAAATTGATAGCTAGGTAGTATTCAGTGTCCACTACAGTCCTGAAGGACTCATCTGATCTCTTCTGTAAGGACAGCACCCCAAAAAGCCCTTTTTAGAGCTAGAACATCAGTCTGCTTTTTTTTTGTGTAATCTAATTGCCGTTGCCTGCCTGCCAGCCTGTGTGTCAGGCTCACAGCGTATACTGTGCCCACTTGCCCAGTGCCACCACTCACTCACTGGTGTCACAATAGCTTGCATTTAAAAAAACAACAACTTTTTTGACTGTAATATAATAGCAGTCAGTTTCCTTCACGCGTGTGCATTTCAGGGCCTGCCCAGTGCCACCACTCACTCGCTGGTGTAACAATAGCTTGCATTTAAAAAAAACAAAAACTTTTTTGACTGTAGTATAATAGCAGTCAGTTTCCTTCACGCGTGTGCGTTTCAGGGCCTGCTCAGTGCCACCACTCACTCACTGGTGTCACAATAGCTTGCATTTTAAAAAAAACAAAACTTTTTTGACTGTAATATAATAGCAGTCAGTTTCCTTCACGCGTGTGCGTTTCAGGGCCTGCCCAGTGCCACCACTCACTCACTGGTATTACAATAGCTTGCATTTAAAAAAAAAAAACTTTTTTGACTGTTATTTAATAGCAGTTAGTTTCCTTCACACGTGTGCGTTTCAGGGCCTGCCCAGTGCCACCACTCACTCACTGGTGTCACAATAGCTTGCATTTAAAAAAAAAAAAGACTTTTTTGACTGTAGTATAATAGCAGTCAGTTTCCTTCACGCGTGTGCGTTTCAGGGCCTGCCCAGTGCCACCACTCACTGGTGTCACAATAGCTTGCATTTAAAAAAAAAAAAACCTTTTTTGACTGTAATATAATAGCATTCAGTTTCCTTCACGCGTGTGCGTTTCAGGGCCTGCCCAGTGCCACCACTCACTCACTGGTGTCACAATAGCTTGCATTTAAAAAAAAAAAAAACTTTTTTGACTGTAATATAATAGCAGTCAGTTTCCTTCACCCTTGTGCGTTTCAGGGCCTGCCCAGTGCTACCACTCACTCACTGGTGTCACAATAGCTTGCATTTAAAAAAACCCAAAACTTTTTTGACTGTGATATAATAGCACTCAGTTTCCTTCACTAGTGTGCGTTTCAGGGCCTGCCCAGTGCCATCAGTCACTCACTGATGTCACAATAGCTTGCATTTAAAAAAAAAAAAAACTTTTTTGACTGTGATATAATAGCACTCAGTTTCCTTCAGTAGTGTGCGTTTCAGGGCCTGCCCAGTGCCACCAGTCACTCACTGATGTCACAATAGCTTGCATTTAAAAAAAATACACTTTTTTGACTGTAATATAATAGCAGTCAGTTTCCTTCACGCGTGTGCATTTCAGGGCCTGCCCAGTGCCACCACTCACTCGCTGGTGTCACAATAGCTTGCATTTAAAAAAACAAACTTTTTTGACTGTAATATAATAGCAGTCAGTTTCCTTCACGCGTGTGCGTTTCAGGGCCTGCCCAGTGCCACCACTCACTCACTGGTGTCACAATAGCTTGCATTTAAAAAAAAAAAAACTTTTTTGACTGTAATATAATAGCAGTCAGTTTCCTTCACGCGTGTGCGTTTCAGGGCCTGCCCAGTGCCACCAGTCACTCACTGATGTCACAATAGCTTGCATTTTAAAAAAAAAATAGTACTAATTACACACCACTCCTATCTGGTGGCACATTAGATTACACGCGCATTGCCCCAAATTTGAAGTAGGAGGACCAACCAAGCATCTTTTTCCATCTCCCGGTTCCTAAAATCGATGCCATATACACGCCCCCTGATAGGGGACGTAACAGGGATTAAACTGATAAGAATAGTACTACTTAACACACCACTCCTATCTGGTGGCACATTAGATTGCACGCGCAGTGCCCCAAATTTGAAGTAGGAGGACCGACCAAGCATCTTTTTCCATCTCCCGGTTCCTAAAATCGATGCCATATACACTCCCCCTGATAGGGGACGTAACAGGGATTAAACTGATAAGAATAGTACTACTTTACACACCACTCCTATCTGGTGGCACATTAGATTGCACGCGCAGTGCCCCAAATTTGAAGTAGGAGGACCGACCAAGTATCTTTTTCCATCTCCCGGTTCCTAAAATCGATGCCATATACACGCCCCCTGATAGGGGACGTAACAGGGATTAAACTGATAAGAATAGTACTACTTAACACACCACTCCTATCTGGTGGCAAATTAGATTGCATGCGCAGTGCCCCAAATTTGAAGTAGGAGGACCGACCAAGCATCTTTTTCCATCTCCCGGTTCCTAAAATCGATGCCATATACACGTCCCCTGATAGGGGACGTAACAGGGATTAAACTGATAAGAATAGTACTACTTAACACGCCACTTCTATCTGGTGACACATTAGATTACACGCGCAGTGCCCCAAATTTGAAGTTGGAGGACCAACCAAGCATCTTTTTCCATCTCCCGGTTCCTAAAATCGATGCCATATACACGTCCCCTGATAGAGGACGTAACAGGGATTAAACTGATAGGAATAGTACTACTTAACACACCTTATAATAACTTAGAGAGAGGCAATGCAGAGAGAGGAGTCTGAAGAAGAGGAGTCAGAGGAGGAAGGTGGCTTTGAGGAGGTGGAAGACCAAACACAGCAGGCGTCCCAGGGGGCTTGTTGTCACCTTTCGGGGACCCTTGGTGTTGTACGTGGCTGGGTGAGGAAGAGGCCTTCAATGACATCAGTGAAGACAAGGAACGGGACATGGCTAGCTTGGTATCCAACCTTGTGCAAATGGGGAGTTTGCGGTTGTGCAAATTGACTGTTTGCGGTTGTTTGCAGTGCGTTAAACGGTTTGGTCTGTCACTGTGCAGCGGGTGTAACCCTTACACTACCTGATCGATACAGCATCATACCTGATGTTTTAAAGCACGTTATTCCAAACAATTTAGGAATGTTAGGTGATTTATGCCCTTTATGGATTAAAACCAGACTCTGCATCAACTATGTAATTTTCCATGGGAGTTTTGCCATGGATCCCCCTCCGGCATACCACAGTCCAGGTGTTAGTCCCCTTGAAACAACTTTTCCATCACTATTGTGGCCAGAAAGAGTCCCTGTGGGTTTTAAAATTCGCCTGCCTATTGAAGGCTATGGCGGTTCGCCAGGTTCGCCCGTTCGCGATCATTTGCAGAAGTTCGCGTTCGCCATTCGCAAACCGAAAAATTTATGTTCGCGACATCACTATTCACTGATCTATGCTGACAAAATAAACTGTTTTCCCTTCATCTCAAGTTTTCCTGCAAGTTTTGTGGAGATGTATTTGAGGGATATTACAGAATATGATTTTGCAACCAAAATCTTAGTGCAAGTGAATTTAAAGCTGATCTGTCAATTTAAGGGGTATCTGTGTATTTCACAAAGACCCATTAAATGGACAAATCCGGTGTGAATCTGGTAGCAGTGGGGTGCAGGGTAGCTGAGTTTTACTCACCTCTGGCTGCCCTAGCTGCTGCTGCCATCTTCATATTGCAGGACCTCTTTGACTCCTTGCGCTTCAGTTGCCAGGAGCCATGTCAGAGCTGTATACATTCAAGAGTATAACACTGAGGTCTATGGAGGTTCCAACAAGCCCCCAGGGTCCTCCATAGACAAAGGTTGAATCACACAGTGGTAATTTGAAGGGATGTGCATGGGCATAAAATTAGGTTCTGTTAGCACTTCCGAAATTCGGGACATCGGCAATTCGAGACTTCGGCACTTCGGTTCGGCACTTCCAAAATTCGGGACGTAGAAACATAGAATGTGACAGCAGATACTCCCTGTAACATGAGGGTACAGTGTGTGTGAGGAGTGCAGTGCGTGTGAGGGGTGCAATGTGTGTGAGGGGCAGGCCCAGACTGGCCATTGGGCAAATGCCCGGTGGGTCGCGGTGGCCATGGGCCGAGGCCGGCAGGGGTGATCACAGGATCTCCCCTGCCAGCCTCTGCAGGGCCAGCGCTATTCGAGCGCCAGCCCTGCTTTGTGCCTTCACGGGCTGGTGGGGAGATCAAAGATCTCCCTCACTGGCTCACAGGCACTGCTATGCCGGCTGGGGGAGGAGGGAGGCAGGAGAGGGCCCAGGAAGCTCTAGCCAGCATCTCCGCCGGGTTCCTCTCAGGAATGCTCAGATCTCACGAAAGTGAACTCTAGCTCTGAAGGCTAGAGTTCAGTCTCACCACTGGACCACCAGGGAAGGCAGCACGGCTCCCCCCTCCCCCAGGCTAAAGGCAAGAAGGGAGGGGGGGATATAACTTTTTTTTTATAACATTTTTAAAAATACATATTTAAATAGACATTCACTCACAGTACACTCAGACACTCCTAGCACTCCCTTACACACACACACACACAGCACCCTCAGACACACACAGCACCCTCATACACACACACAGCACCCTCATACACATACAGCACCCTCATATACACACACACATCACCCTCATACACACACACATCACCCTCACACACACAGCACCCTCATACACACACATCACCCTCACACACACAGCACCCTCATACACATACAGCACCCTCTCACACATATACAGCACAAACACACATATATATAATGTATAAATTAACCATCAGTGAGTTAACAGACAAAGACAATTACAATCATAGAATGTGAGGGCAGATAAGAACACCCTCACACACACAGCACCCCTCTTACACACACACACACACTGCACCCCTCATACACACACATACCCAACACACAATACGTCCAAACATAAAATATACACTCTGAATCTTCTACACACACTCTGGGTCATTTACACACTAGATCTCCTACACACACACACACTGCACCACCTACACATACTACATTTCTGACATACAAACTCTGGATCCCCCATGCACACATTACATTCCTTGTAAGTAAACACATACAACATTCTCTAAACACACACTCTCTACAACCCCTATACACACTTTGTCACCTATACACACACACTATAGCCTGTATGCACACACTCACTACATCCCCTATACACACTATGCCCCCTATACACACACACACTCTACAGCCCCTAGCCACACATATTACACTACAAACACAAATTTAATTGACCTATTTACACAATACCATATCACAATCAGCTCACTCTACACACACGCAATCCCACAAGCAGGCTCCAAACACATGCACCATACGCTTTCCTGGCCCTTTTGTCCTCTGGTATGCCACTTATGGAGACACCAGAGACAAGTTAAAAGCAAACACAGCGCAAGCATGTTATTAAATTTGCTGGCGCTGCACAGAACAACTATAGGGCCTTTTTCCCATGCTTGAGCTCTTCAGCAGGGCTCTGCGCATTGAACTAACATGCTCACTTTGAGAGGGGGCGTGCTTGTCATTATTCATGACAAAACACACCCTCTCTGGTCACGCCCCCTTCTCAGGGGGGCCGCTGCGATTGAAAAAAACATTTTTCCCAGTCCGGCCCTAGTGAGGGGTGCAGTGCGTGTGAAGAGTGCAATGTTTGTGAGGGGTGCAGTGCGTGTGAGGTGTGCAATGTTTGTGAGGGGTGTAGTATATGTGAGGGGTGCAGTGTATGTGAGGGGTGCAGTGCGTGTGAGGGGTGCAGTGCATGTGAGGGTTGCAGTGTGTGTGAGGGGTGCAGTGTGTGTGAGGGGTGCAGTGTGTGTGAGGGGTACAGTGCGTGTAAGGGGTGCAGTGTGTGTGAGGGGCGCAGTGCGTGACTGTTGGATGGTATAGGGCCTATTTATTGTGTAGCGGTTGGGAGCAAATATGCATTTTTAGTGTAACTCTGGGATCACAGCTGTGTCTGCTGTGTCATTGGCTACACTCAAGTTTTAGTGTAGTGACCAGCAGATGGTGATCTTTGGGACATGGTTGGATATATATGCAGGACTTCATATGAGAGTTCAAAGTGAGTTGGGAGCTAATGCAAGACGTAAAATACCCTTGCTAAGCAGGAAGTGGGGCCTGGGATTGAGTCCTGTTTGATACTATGCTGAGAGGAGTGCTGGAACATCCTGAAAGAACATTTCAGCAAACAGCTATAACCAGCTCAATATACAGAACAGTTGTAGCAGAGATGAATGTGAACAGTGTGGAATTCTTAGCAGTTAAAGGAGCAGGCACTCCCTTTTTCTGAACTAATCTACGTGCAGACTGTGAAGTGGTAAGCTCAAACCCTCTACACTTGTTTCACAACAAGGAACCTTGAAACGGCATACACTATTAAAAGACCTTAATCTCCAGTTTTACTGACCTGGGGAAGGTTACATTTCAGTGTAACCCAAGCTACATTGTGGATTAGAACAGTTATGGGCCCCAACTATGTGCACCAACTTATGGTACCCAATTGCCACTAGTGTAAAGCCTAGGATGGGTCACAGTATTGTTTGTGAGTGGGTAAATTGATTGTTTGTTAAATTCTTAACTATTATACTGCATTTAATGGCTATGTCCTTGCATAGAGTTTCACAGTGCAATACAAAGTTACCCACTCATATATAGCGCTTCACCTATATTCTGACTTTACGACGTTTGTAAAAAAATAAGATTTGGGTGAGATAGCAGCTGAACCTTATTGGGGTTTTGCCACACTGTATTTATTGTATATATTATTTTGCACATACTAGCGCTGGTACTTTCCCCTTTTTCAATACAAAGTTATATTTAAGTTAGCTCTGCTGGCGCTAAGTTTTTATGACTTACCTAAATATGCTCTCAGTGGGACTCTGAATCCATACGCTGGATGCCCTGCTGGATGGAGGCACTGCCACAGTTATATACCCCAACTCCCATGTAGCAGAGACTCAGGATCAACTTGCAATATGCAAGGAGGTAACAGGTACAGGTGGGCCTACGCAAAACCCTGTTACATTTGTTTTTTAATATTACTTAAAAAAAAAAAACCAAAAAAAAAAAACGGTATGTCTCCCCTCTCTTCTTCTAACCTTTTTCTCAGGAAAAGTTACTGTGGTATTCAGTAACTCTAGCCTGCAGCTATTCCTGCTGCAGGCAGAGTTCAGTCTTCTCAAGAGCACCTTGAAGCATTGTTATGGTAACCTGTGGCAACTCTCCAACTGTCTGCTAGTGGGAGGAACATTTAGCTTCCCAGCTCCTCCTATCCACTGCAGAGAAGTGCTTGTGGGCTGATGAGAAAGATCATTGATCTCCCCACTGGCCCTGGAAGGCACACAGCGGGTATGTCAGGACTACTAGTTGATCCAGCACGTAGAACTGTATCACACATAGGACTAACAGGTAACGTCTTACCGGGCCTTAGAATGGCTGGACTTAACATACCAGAGAATAGTCAGAATACTTGCCGAGGTCGGGGATGCAGAAAGAGACACAACAATAAGGGAAAGCCAGAAGTCAGGGATACCAGAATACAGGGAAGTCAAAGTCAATTACCAGAAGTAAACGCTCAGAAACACACTCTCGGACAACCACTATGGAAACCACGACAGGGCAATGAGGAAAAGGCAAAAGGAGTTTAAATAAGTCTATATCAGCTCTGATTGGCCGAACCTGACCTCTGACCCCAAAACGTGCGTGCACGTCCTTTACATGACGCCACACGCACGTCGACGTTGTCCATGCCGTGTGCAGACGTGGGGCTATAAATTGGTGCGGATCCGCAGTGGCCGGCGTCCACCGACATGCTGCAGGAGTCAGACATATTGACGCATGGCCGCTAAACGGTACTACCACACATGTTAGAAATGCAATTATTGCAGATGTTGCAAGGTGAGGATGAATATTTTACAGGGTATACATAGGAAAACAATATTCTACTGTAAATAAAACAAGCAGAGTAGTGCTGAAATAAAGTATAGTTGTTCCTGCTTCTTCCACTACAAAATACCCATGTTGGATATTATATCCAAGTTAAAAAAAAGTAGGGGCTCAATGTATTCCTGAAATAGAATTCATTTAAATAGTTTTAATTCTGTCAAGTTAGGTGTGTTGCAAAGCTAGGTGAATACGTGGTTCACATTCTGCAGGGTTGGTCTTGGGACATTTGAAAAACATAGAAACACAAGTATCTTTTTGTATAATATATTATATGTGGTTTGTTATGTTTGCATATATTTTCTAAATGCTTTAAAAGATAATGGGTCAATCTCTTTAATTATATATAATCAAGAGGAAATGCTAGTTCTTAGAACCAGATAAAATATATAATAACTATATAGATTGCCAACTTAAAATCACATAAAGTAAATCAAACCAAACTGAAATAACAACAATAATGTACATGGATATTAATTAGTTGAGAAGTGGAAATATAAACGATTACATTGATAAGTCACTTTAATTACATAGAAGAAATGGTATACATGACAAAGCATTTTCAATCTCAATTAAAATTGTAAATAGTTATAAAATAAATAAAATGAGTGTAAATATCATAGTGAGAAAAACAGTTAGCATTTCTTATTGCTAAGTGTTGCTAGGTGAGCACACAGTCTGTTAATGAAATAATGTATTGTTTGCACATAGGATTGTATGATCACTGCTAAATACACGTTTTCTCTTTTGTGCTATTGCTGTTGTGGGAGTACCTGCCTTGTGCCCAGAAAATACACCCAAGAGTCTATGACACTTACCCTGGTTTTCCCTACCATCCCTCCCTCTACTACATCTAAGTGCTCTTCCCCATAGTGCCTGCAGAAACCGGACTAAGCTACAGTCTCTAGCGGGATCTAGCTGTAATTGTCGAGAACTCTGGTTTGGCTGCGAAGTTCCACCCTTGTTTTCCCCTCTCAGTCCAGGAGAGCACTAATTTGAGGGAAGGTGCAACGCACACTGTTGAACAATCACTCCCTTTTTCCACTACACCACTGCTCCCGTAAAATGACCAGCCGGTCAAAACTTTACCCCAGTGGCGTTTCCCCAATTCCTTATGGATGCGAGCATTCTTTTTCCAGAATGGACACTCGGATCAGACCTTTCCAACAATGTTTTATATGTGGAGGTCAGGATTGTCATATTAGTGTTTTTGGAGTATTTGTGTTTTGGGCTTCTCTGTGTCTGGGAGATAATTAGTTTAAGTGCTAGATAAATAAATTGTCTTCCAGACACAGAAACGCCAGTGAGGTACTACCTATGTTCACAATGGAGACCCCCTGCTGGGGTCTGTGTATAAAAGGTAGCTTTGTCCAAATAAACTTTGTCATTGTTCCAACATCAAGTGTCGTCTGATGTGTGGGGGAATAAGGGTTATAACATTAAACTGTCCTTTTTTTTTTTCCAGATGAGGGGTATTCCAGCATAGATACCCAGCCAGGGTAACAGCAGTCAATGGAATTAATATTTTTTTGTTCAAATTGATTATTTTAGTTATTAGCTGTGTTATTGGAAGAAAAAGGATGTGAAAGGATTA